>NC_056725.1:1752314415-1752346915 GCF_019279795.1 Protopterus annectens
GGTGGTATATTTTTTTCTGGAGAATGTTTTCTATGAAATGAGTTTTCAGTCAAATGAGTTTTCAATTAAATCACTTTCAATCAAATGGGCTCGACCATTTGTCATGCAATGAAATGAGCATTTAATGAAATGACATAGACCTACATGGGTCTACTTCTTTTTATCGAAAATAGACTTCAGGGAACAGTCGCTCTCTGACTCCAATATGTCGAACATGCACTTTTCCGAAAGTGCAGTTTACCGACACTCATAAAACCAAAAACCATATATGCAAATGTGATATAATTCACCCAATTACTCACAGATGACCAGTAAACTAAGAACAAACATATTTTTTTCCAACAAGCCCATGATGTGAAACAAGAACATATCACTGTGCAGCACGCTATACTAAAACAACTTAGACACACAGAACTGTATACATGAAATAACCTTCTTGAAACAATACTAACATAAAATATAAAAATAAAGCATACACATTCTCCAATAGTTTTGCAGGGGGCAAGCCCCCCCCCCCGGACCCCCACAACCCCTGCATATTATATATACCAACTCTGAGATTGCACTACAGTGACAGCAAGGGTAGATTTCCCTATACTTACTGTAGTGCAATTTCCATCTGTCAGCTACAAGCGGCGTAAAACTGCACATTACTGACACTACCGTCACATCCAATATACTTCACAACTGGTACAGTATACGAGAAGTTACAATACCAAGATTTCTGGTAAGTAAACTCATTTATTTGAGTTTTGGAGAAGTAGGCCCATATATATATATATATATATATATATATATATATATATATACATATACTTTGTGAGGTAGGAAGTTGCACGTTACTTGTCTTCCCACACTGTGATATCCATCTACTAAGCAGTATCCTAATTTACTTCACAGTAATGTCAAAATAAGAACTGCACAATGAGCTTAACATAGTGAACTCCAACATTATAAATGTAATATGTGAAAGAGCAAACAAAAGGATATGAACTGATTCACTTGAATCTTGCAACAGTTTGAATTTCATCTCTGTTATGGGGGGGAAGCAGACATATGTGCAGTTGGAAACTGCATTATTATGCAATAACACAAAATGCAACACAATAAAACTCTGGAAATTGTATTTACATCTTTAAAATTTAACCCACATGACCATACTTTGGCAAACATGTTAGGAAGGGAACCAAAGCAACAACATATTGCATTGCAAGAGACATCAAATCATCATGCCCCAAGAACCCACATCCTGTTCTTAAGCAGCCTCTGTTCTTTAAAGTCAGGAAGAAATTAACTGAAAGATCTCAACCTCTGATGGAGGAATGCAGTGAGAGATAGTACCTGCTCTGGCAGACGTCATTTGATTGAAAAGACTAAGAGTATTTAGGAAAGAACAGACAATCTACTCGATTGTGATGTTTGAACCCTTGGTTTTCTCAGACCTCAGTGTTATAGTTTTTGATATCCCATTTGGGAACCATTCCTCAATGAGACACTGAACAGCATACCAAATGGAAAGCAGTCTGTGTTGCTGATGATGAACCACTGCTGGAGCATGATGAAGATGTTATGTACAAGGTCATTAGATAGAAGAGTAATAGAACATCTTTCCATAGATTGTCTCTTTAATGGAATATAAATTTCCATTTGCTGATTAGGAAGAAGAAATGTAGATTTCAAGTAAACTGAAAATATTCTACTGAGTTTGCCAAGAGCAGGCTAACTGCAGAGCTAAACAGCTAAAACAAGTGCCCAATGCATAAAATATAAATCCAAGGAAACTCTTGTTACATGATCTGACAGCAAACACCATTCTTCTTCTTCTTTCGGCTATTTCCCGGTTAGGGGTCGCCACAGCGGATCACCTTGTCCGCACATTAATTGGCAGTGGAGTTGTACGGTGTCGAGTTGCCAGCCCGGCGCCCAACCTTCCACAGAAGGCACACTCACACGCACACCTAGGGCCAATTTAGAGCATCCAATCCACCTGCAGCATGTCTTTGGGATGTGGGAGGAAACCGGAGCACCCGGAGGAAACCCACGCGACCACAGGGAGGACATGCAGACTCCGCACAGAAGGCACCCCAGCCGAGGATTGAACCGGAGAACCTCTTGCTGTGAGGCGGCAATGCTAACCACTGCACCACCGTGGCCGCCCTGACAGCAAACACCATTACTATAAGTAAATATTTGTACCAATTACTTTATATTTGTTTGACTCTTGGGCATAATGTGCAGTTTTGTAGATCTTCATATATGACCAATATCTTTAATGAATATTTCACAAATGCATCTATCAATAACTCTATCAGAAATTCATTGCAACTTGGCTGGTCATCTTGTGTCTCTGTCCATCTGTTAATAGAGAATGTTTTTTTTTTTCACACTAACTAAATTAACCAAGGTATGCGGTATGGGTTCTGACAACATATTTGGTCTCTAAAACAGGGATATGTGTTAGAGAAGCAAATGACTGAGTTGTATTTTATTGAGGAATGATTCTGTACCAGATGCCTGAAAGAAAAACTTCAGGTCTTCTACTTCATAAAGTTGGTAGACTTCACTCAGAAAAAGATACTAACTAGAGTCAAGTAACAATTTCAGACAAAATATTTGATTGCTATCTTAGGGAAGTCCCGTAAAAATGTATTGAGAGAATTCTTAATACATCCATCCGTCCATCCACAACTCCTTTTCGATTTTTGCACATGGGGTTAGGATTTTACCTCAGTAGTGACAAGTGTCTAGATTCACACAGCTGGGTGTCTAATCATGTTGCAGTTGTTTTTCCATGCAATACACTCACACCTGTGGCAAGTTTAGAGTGTCCAATCCATCTACTGCATGATAGAGCAACTGAAGAAAACCCACACAAAAACAGGAAGGACATGCAAACTCCACACAGAAGACACTCCAACTGAGAATAGAACCAGAGAACCTCTTACTTACTGCACCATTGGGCCACATTCCTAAGAATTTTTAATGAATAGACAGTATCTATATAAAACTGGAAGACATTGCTCAGCTTTGGTTGTAGCAAAGGAGATCAACTTCACTAAAAGAATGTTATCTTTGACAGGATTTCAATATATTGAAGGTTACAAAAATTAGATTTCTTAGACATTAACTATCCTTTACTATTTAGTTCAAGGTAAATTATGTTCAGCCTATAAAGCCTTTTAAGGAAGAAACATTTATGGTGTTTTAGGTTGGAATTATATGTTAATCGAAAGACACACAGACATTGCAATGCAAAATGTGCTGTGCTACTAAATTCAACAGCAAGGAGGGACACAAGCAATCACAAAACTTTGCAACAGATAGCCACTGGATATCATAGTGGTTAACTACTTGTATCAGTTTAAAATAAATTTGATAACTGCATAAAAGATAGAAAGAATCGATAAAAGAGTTATCCATTCCCACTGGATAAAGATGTTGCTTGATGAAGCAAATCGGAATCCTCAACCTGATGAGAAACTTAGTTGGAAAGGAACATAAAAGGGTAAGAAGAGCTACTGACATTTGGTCGAACTATGTAACTGCATTAAAGAGAAAGTGTGCCTGGGAATGACAACCTGGAGAAGTAAAGGAGGTGTGGAAAGAGAAGGCAACAGTCAAGTAGCTGTAAAAGGACAACTAGAATAGAGCAAGATGAGAAGTGAGGTGGAAAAAAGTAAATGAAATATGTAGATGCAGTTGTTACCTGTATTGATTGATACTTGATTATTTTTCTGTAACAATTTGATGACCAGGTAAGTTCTCTTAAGCAAAACACTTTTATTGTGGAGTCTTGTTAAGAAAACCCTCATATAAGCATATATCACAACAGGATATTACAAAAGGACAAATATTCAGCTGTCTAAGATAAAAATACAGTAGGGCCACAGTTGGCTATTTTTGCAGTAAAAAACAAACAAAAAAAACACCTACCTTATTTTACCATCACACCGTAAAATATATGGTTAAAATATATTGCCAGGACTGCAATGTATACATATGAAAAAGAGTGTGACAAGAATAGTTAGACAACAGTAAAACGCAACTTACAGAACATATGTGTCAGCAAAATCAATGCAAGAATGCTAAAGAGAAGGAGGAAGGTAAATAGCACATAAGAATCGAATAAAGATATGAATGCATAATGCCTCTGATAAGTGCAATAGCAGTGCAATCATATGCCACTATAGAGAGTAATCAACATCATGTAAGCTGTATGGTGCATAGACTATGTATGAAACATGCTACATATATGCATAACTGCTGTGCATTATGACATCACCATTTGTACAGAATGCTATCCATACAACTGCACAGTCACAGAGCCACTGCCTTATGTAGATATGCGCTAGATGTTTTATGTCGAAGGGGAGAAGTCAGCGATTGCCATTACTACCAGGTAGTGAGGCAGAAGCAGAGGAACGTACATGCTTTATGGCCATGACTTGAGATTGTATCTACTGGAAGCTTATGTTGCTGTGAAGATGCCTATCAACCTATTGACTGACATCATGTATGCTGTCCATAATGCCCTGCTTATCTAGAACAGCATATGAGAGACCCAGTAGGGCCTGCTACAGATGTGGAGCATCATATTCCAATCTAACAGACCTGTCTTAGATGGACAACTATAAAGGGTTAACAGTAATGATGGAGAATGCCACAGGACTGAGATACATTAAAGTGAAGACTCTATAATGGTTATGTGGATGAAGTCATAATTCCTAATGTTCTACAGTCCAAATAAGTACAAATTCCCCATAATTCCAAGCAGTGTGAATGATCTAGTCCACTGTTGTGGATGTATTGGCCATGTTGCTCTCTGTTGTTAGACACTCACGCTAACTGCATTCCTGGTTAGATATATTAACAAATGTTGTAAATGTGACTGTTTGCAAGTGCATTTCTCACAGCCTGTGTGCCGTCAGTTACCCTATGATGGAACTTTCATCAGTCTGTGTAAAGGACAGAGTTGAGTCATTCCTGATGATTACATCAATCAGCATTTCTGTGACAAAAGTTAAAGAAGTGCTGTCATCATTGCAAACTGGCTCAGATAGAATCCACAGTGTGAAAGTAGTGGATGCCAAGTCAGACTGCCAATGAGTCACGAGTGGAGTCCCACAGGGTTCAGTCCTGGGTCCTCTCCTGTTTGGTATTTACTTCTCTGAAGTCCAGGCCAACACAAAGGGTCTCTGGCCGACAAAGTTTGCAGACGATTGTAAGTTGGGAACTATTATTAACTCCCCAAGTGATGTTGCCATCCTACAGAAAGGCCTCACTGAGACCAACGACTGGTGTCAGAACCATGGCATTAAGCTCAATGTCAAAAAATGTGTCGTCATCCCCTTTGGGAAAACCCCAGTTCCCATGAATCATCACATCGGTGGTAGTCCAATGAACACAGAAGGTGTTATAAGAGATCTAGGAACACAGGCTGACAGCAACCTCTCTTTTGACCACCACATTGCCACTGTGGTCAGAAAGTCCTTCTATGTGGCACATCTCATTACTAAGGGTTTTGCATCCCGGAAGAAAGAGGCCATTGTCTCTCTCTACTCTTCCCTCATTAGGCCAATCATCGAGTACAATGCCCCATTTGGCATGTACATCACTAGACACCTACAACAACTGGAGAGGCTGCAAAAGTACCTCACAAAGATGATCCTAGGCCTTAAACACTTGTCTTATATGGACAGATTCAAAAAACTTCAACTATTGTCTGTCTCATACCGCCTACTTAGAGGCGATCTCTGCTTGACATGCAAAGCCATGTCTGATCCAGCTCTGTTAGAAATGCTACAGCTAAAGAAATCCCAATCCCTCCACATCACATGCTCCAGTGGCCTCAACCTCATTATGACAATCAACAGAATGTGCTGAAGGGACAGGTTCATAACCCAGAGACTGCCCTTGCTATGGAATAGACTTCCCATACATGTCAAACAGTGCACCTGACTGACCCTCTTCAAGAGAAACCTTGATGAGTGGATGGGAAATAGAAAATTCACCCCAGGATCACTCCAGTGGCTCTACTTGACAGGGGTACCACTGGGAACTAAGGTCGGGTGGCACGATGTCAGGGTAAGCCTATGGGCTAGGTTTGTAAAGGCTTCAGGGCCATTAGCCTAGTACACACATATGAACCTATGAATCATCACTTTTGAGGACATCTTCCAGTCCTGAGGTGAGTCACTGCTCATCTGTGCTTATGGTATCTACAGTTAACAGTACTGCACATTCTACCACAAGGCCAAGAAAGACCATAGCAGGTGTGTTGGCCCAAATACGTGGTCCAGTGGCACTGGGTCATACTCTTCCTCATGATTATCCACAGTGGACACTAAAATAGGTTCATCGGTTATTCTTAAATATAAGTGGAGCTATACAATTATAAGTCTGTAAATAAAGTATGAAACACAGCATTTTGTTTTGTGGGTGACCATCCCTGCAATCAGCAGATAATCTGCAAGGATGGAGATGAACTATGATCAGTAGATTTTCAATATCCAGAGACTAATACTGAGAAGTGTCTGTCACAATAGTCTGAGAAGTCTCAGGAGCAGTTTTCTAGAAAGGTATGCTATTAGTTCCTTTAGAGACATATCCACCACTTATATTTTTATTTATTTATTGTGTGTTAGTTTATATTTATTTATTTACTTACTTACTTATCTACTTAGACTATGCTAATGCATAAGATCCTAAAATTTTCACAAAAAAATAGAATGTTAAAAAACAGGAAATCTAAAAATGAAAACTCATGAAATCTTAAAAGGATAAAAAAAATCATTTGAGATTAAAAGGTGACACATTTAAAAGTGGATGAGGTACTCATTTTAGGATTCATATACGGACTATCCTAAAGAAGTGGTACTTCATATACCTCATAAAGAATGCTCTAAACTGTACAGCTGACCTAGAAAGTTAAATGGTTCTACAAGGCCAGGGTTAGCTAGGCAAAATATAGACTATATCAGATATCTCCAGATGGTTCTTTGGAGCCTGATGGTTGAGGTGAAGTATCTCTGGAAGATCAGCAAGACACTGACTGTAAATAGCAAGGCAAGTAAGTCAAGATTTGAAATGTTTATCTCATTGCAATCACCTACCAATGCAGATTCAAAAAGTTATATAATATGACTACTTTCAGATGTGCTTTTTAGTAATCTGGTGGCAGAATTCTGTACCTACTGTAGACACAGCAGATCAATGTCTGTAAACCCAGCACAGAGGTGTTTTAGTATCAAATTCCAGCTGATTTCACCTTTTGAGAGGTCTGCACCAGTCATTTCAAAATCTAACCAAAGAAGCTCTTTAGGACAGTAAAATCAGCCATTTGCTCCTGAGAGAAGGTGAGATGCAGCCGCATATCCTCAGCATATCATTGATAGTAAATATGTCTCTCTGTCTGTAATGATCTCCCTTAGCAGCAACATGTACACTGTGAAAAAATAAAAGGGACAGAAAGGAGCACCAGAGCAACCCACATTCTAAAAGGAAAGATCTGAAAGAATTATTCTCTGACACTACTGGGGGGCTGAAACAAGAGATAAGAGCAAACCTCTGAGAACAATAAAGTAAATCACAATACTATCTAAAGCACTCTGAAAGTATCATATGGTCCAAAGCAAAAAGAGCCATTAAGAAATCATGGAGGATCAGCACCAAATACAGCCTTTGATTCCTCTCATCAGGAAGGAACTGACCAGTCAAATCAGGGTAATGCCGCATGTGACCCTTGCTCTAACATCACAAGTGACAAGGTTCTAAGATACCATGAGATAAATAGGAATAAATACGTGCATATGCTACCATCTCACTACCTGTCCCAGTGAATGAGAGATTAGTGATAGTGCGGTCACTCTCCAAATGCTTAGAATCAACTATCAGCTTTTTTAATGTTTGGGATAACCAATGGATCTTTTAGTGAACATGGAAACATCTAATTCCGCAGTAATTATCTTCTAGAAAACAACTGGTTTTGGTGATTTCTGTGAGGAGATGCATTCTGTTAGCAGGCTTTTTGCATATTCACCTGATTATGTACTAACACAGATCTGTGGCATATCCCCATGCAGACTGGCTGGCATTCATCCAATGTGGCAAATGAAATAGATCAATCTATATGGAAACATCAGTATGAAAAATGAACATTGTATACATTACCACATATAGTGGTACGTATTGCATCACAGTAATATATGGCACTACCTCCTAGAATTCTCTCTTCATGCCGATCCAGATGTGGTAATTGCTACTAATTCTAACCAGGAAGGGTACAGACTACTTACTTGGTGTTAGGGATGAAAACTGATAAGCACCACTACCACTGGCTATCTCATCAGTGATTAACATGTGATAGCAATAGGCATCTCTGCCCTACATTTCACTAACCATGAATGGCCACTGATGTGATTAGCATCAGAAGCTACCTGTGTCCAAGACATTTACGGTGCATACATAAGCCACTATGCCCAGATTCTATGGTCCTGAAATACCTACAGCTGTACTCTACTCATTAGGATTATGAGTTCTCCAGTATATTCTGTGTAGTTACTGAGCTGTTCTTGGGGGCCGCATCATGGTGTGTACTTACAAGGAAATAAAGGAAGATCGGAAATTATTCCTATATGTCCACCTATTTACTGTGTATGTTTCAGCCACACAACAGTCCTTGTGCTCCTTCTGGTGACTGGGAAACTAACTGTTGAAACACTTCTTGTTTCAGCTGTTGAACTCTACATGCAGTTTAACTGTCTATACCAACAAAATAAAGAAGCACCTATAACAGTGCACCACAAGTCTACCTTGTGTAGAAGTATTTGCTACTCATTATTAGTTTCAATGTTGCAGTGCTACATGCAATTTTCCCAGATGCAAAACATCAGCAAAGGTCAATGAGGAGTCTCTATCTCACATACTGGGCAATGGCAGAGCAATAATATTCACCCTTAATCAATGGTAATGACAACATAATTATATTATTAACCATGTTGCACAACTCCCATCTGTGCAAGGTATTTTTTGTAAATTTCTGCATGTGCATTTGTAAGTTAGTATACTGATGACACTACTAACTGGCCTGAGTTAGGGACAAAAATGGATAGTGAACCAGCCTACCTACCAAATCTACAAATGCCAAATAAATACATAAGTTGGTGTCAGCCTGCAAAATAATATGCCACTTTCCACCTATCATGTTTCATTTAAGTATGGACTAATGTTAGAGGATAAGAACTAGAACTAGCTGAGTCGGACTTACAGAATGTCATTCTCTACATGTTAATGCAGCATTTAACTTGTGAAGATCTTCGAGTCATTCTAAAACTCCATTAGTAAATCATACTAATACACTGTACTGTAATACAGTACAGTACTGTCTAGCATTTTAATTTATTTTAAGCCACTGAAATTAAAGATGCATAAGTTATGTGTTTATAAAAAAATGCATTTCAAGGCCCTTTGACAGCTGACACCAGCTTGAATTCTTCGTATCGCTGAGTGCACAGGTAACGTGCCATGTTGTTACTAGTTTTATTTCACTGCATTAATATCCATTGTTTGGATGATTAGTTTGGTGCTGTGAGGAAATCAAGCACTCAATTTGATGGGGAAGGAAACCATCATGAATCTAATGCTGATAATTTAGAGATGAGATGCATGACATGGTATGCTATATCATCAGGGAAAAGATAGGAAATAACTCAGCAGACTGACAGCTATACTTTAGGAGGGGTAGTATTGGCACCATCTGGTAGATGGGTAGTAATGATACCTTCTGTTAGATGGGATAGTACTGATACCTCCGGGTAGATGGGGTAGTACTGATACCTTCTGGTAGATGGGGTAGTACTGATACCTTCAGATAGATGGGGTAGTACTAACACCTTCAGGTAGATGGGTAGTACTGATACCTTCGGGTAGATGGGGTAGTACTGATACCGTTGGGTAGATGGGGTAGTACTGATGCCTTCTGGTAGATAGGGAACACTGATACCTTCTGGCAGATGGGATAGTACTGATACCATCTGGTAGATGGGTATTAATGAATCCTTTGAGTAGATGGGGTAGTACTGATACCTTATGGTAAATGGGTATTACTGATACATTTGGGTAGATGGGTAGTAATGATACCATGGGGTAGATGGGGTAGTACTGATACCTTCTGGTAGATGGCTATTACTGATACCTTCAGGTAGATGGGTAATAATGATACCTTGGGGTAGATGGGGTAGTACTGATACCTTCTGGTAGATGGATATTACTGATACCTTTGGGTAGATGGGTAGTAATGTTACTTTAGGTAGATGGGGTAGTACTGATATCCTTGGGTAGATGGGGTAAGTACTGATACCTTCTGGTAGATGGCGTAGTACTGATACCTTCAGGTAGATGAGGTAGTACTGATACCTTCTGGCAGATGGGGTAGTACTGATGCCTTCTGGTAGATGGGTATTACTGATACCTTCGGATAGATGGGTAGTAATGATACCTTGGGTAGATGGAGGAGTACTGATACTTTCTAGTAGATGGGTATTACTGATACCTTCGGGTAGATGGGTGGTAATAGTACCTTTGGGTAGATGTGGTTGTACTGATACCTTCTGGAAGATGGGATAGCACTGATACCTTCCAGTAGATGGATAGTAATGATACCTTTGGGTAGATTGAGTAGTACTGATACCTTCTGGTAGATGGGGTAGTACTGATACCTTCTGACAGATGGGATAGTACTGATACCTTCTATTAGATGAGGTAGTACTTATACCTTGCAGTAGATGGGTAGTACTGATACCTTTGGATTGATGGGGTAGTACTTATACATTATGGTAGATGGGTATTACTGATACATTCGGTTAGATGGGTAGTAATGATACCTTGGGGTAGATGGGGTAGTACTGATATCATCTGGTAGATGGGTAGTACTGATACCTTCTGGTAGATGGGGTAGCACTGATACCTTCTGGTAGATGGGTAGTACTGATACCTTCGGGTAGATGGGGTAGTACTGATACCCTCTGGTAGATAGGTAGTAATGATACCTTTGGGTAGATGGGGTAGTACTGATACCTTCTGGTAGATGGATATTATGTATACCTTTGGTAGATGGGTAGTAATGATACCTTTGGGTAGATGAAGTAGTACTGATACCTTCTGGTAGATGGGGTAGTACTGGTATCTTCTGGCAGATGGGGTAATACTGATACCTTCTGGTAAATGGAGTAGTACAGATATGTTCTGGCAAATGGGGTAGTACTGATACATTCTGGTAGATGGGTAGTACTGATTCCTTTGGGTAGATGGGTAGTAATGATACCTTTGGGTAGATGGGGTAGTACTGATACCTTTTGGTAGATGGGTAGTACTGATACCTTCTGGTAGATGAGGTAGTATGGATACCTTCTGGCTGATGGGGTAGTACTGATACCTTCTTGTAGATGGGTAGTACTGATACCTTCTGGTAGATGGTCTGTATTAACACCAGCCATGGTAATGCCAGGTGATAAGCACGCACCTTGTCAGACCTCTTTCTCATTTTCTTACAGGATAACTAATTCACTCTTTGATCCAAGATTTGGGTTGTGCCTCTTAAACCTCGTCTGAGCAGCTCATGGTGTCTGTCTCTCATTGGCTTTGGATTCTTATTGTTCCAGTCAGCCTGATACCAACTGTGGCTTTAATGGTGGGAGCCTAAATAGGTTCACATTTTCTTCTGAACCCTGGGAAGAGAGATGATCTCTGTAGAGAAGCCAAAGTTACTTGCAGGGCTGATTGTGGAGTTTGGTAGTTACTGAGTGGTTTTTTTTTGTCTGCTTGAGTAAGTGAGAGGATAATATGAAAGAGCCTTGTCTGAATCTAAACTGGAAACTGGTTATAGCTGCTATGAGTTTTCCTGCTTGACATCCGTGATTGTGTCTGACATTCCATGCCTTTTCTCCTAACTTTAATTACTTAACTTCTGCCACAGGATCTTTGGGTTTGCAAAAATTTCTGTTAGAATGCCATTTTCTAAATCTGTGTTTAGAAACAAAGTTTATGGAAACCTCCATGGTGAATGACTAAGATCAAAAGCACACCAGCTCAGTTAAAAGAAATGCAGAGCAATTCATGACCATGTGACATCAGATTTTTTTTTCCAAATTAATTCCACAGAGTAGTAAATTGGTCCCAGGGCTGTTTGAAGGTCTAACTGTTATAATCACAAAAGTTAAATACTTTGGTACCTATTAATCATATTCAAAAGGACCAGTAAGATATGACTTAAAAACAAATTGAAGCCAAGCCGAGATTCAGATGGCTTAATCATCCATAACATAGAGCTACCTAATCACTGAAAATAAAGCAAAAAAAGTGAGTTAACCAAAAAAGTGCTGTGTCCTTCCTGCAAATGTTTCCTCAATATTATGTTGTGTAACATTGCACATACTGAGAATATATTGGATCATGTGCCAAGGTGATACAGGACGGTACCACCAGATACATTCAGGCAACAAAAGAGTGCTGTCAGCAGGTCAAGTGCATGTTCAATGATGACCCGGGTTTGTGAGAGGGCATAGTTGTAGCCAATAGCCTATAGTCTGTTGATTTCTGATTGGTGTCATTAGTCTTGGTTTCGGGGCATATCTGTATTGCTGGTAAAATGCCCCTGGGGAAAACTGCTCCTCACAAATTAGTGATATAGCCTGCATGTCTATATATATGTGGGATTTGTAGGTACTGTCTGGGTGATCTGCAGACACAATGTAGACCACTTGGAAGTTGATGAAGTGTTAATCTAATTTCTTCCTAGCTTACTAGGTTGGGTTTTTTATTTCAATGTGGGTATAATCTATGTCCCCTAGTCCATCAGGGGAAGGGGCTATATCATAAAGGTCCCACATGGTTTTGACTGTTTCCTCTATATTACATAGGAACTACATATATTGTCCCACATGCTACAGCATGACATTGAGGAACTGGTGGAGTATTCTTGAAGTAGATACCTGGAATACCCATACTACATTCCCCATTGCTGCTGAAAGGTCACTGTAGCTAATATTATCAAAGTCACATATACCTTAGTATCCACCGGATTGGTGCTCCACAATTCCCATAGACCTACAGAAGAGGACAACACATCTTGGTCAGCTCCTATGTGGTGACTAGCTACGTGGGCTAGTCTATATTTTCAGTGTTGTGAAGGTCATGAAAGTTTAAACAATTTCAAGTGACACAGTGCCTCTGAGGGTGATGACATGCATTGGCAAAGGCAACCCTCACACACACAAACAGATACGCACATACACATTGATAATTTGTTATATAGTGAAGTGAAGCTATACAACAAAATGTGCATTTTTCATCATTTCTATAATTACAAGTTGATAAGCAACAAAAATAAATAAAATAATTATTAATTTTATTTATAAAATGGGAATTGGTATCCTTGAGCTTCACCATGAAGAAAAAAGTATTGTAATGACGGAGAAGGAGGGACTGGCTGCGATTGATGATAACAGATGCAACTGGCCTGTTGTATTTTCAGCAGATTAACACTAACATTAGATATAATGTATGTTTTCTTATAACTCCTGTGTTGATTGGTAGGATAACACAGATATAAAGACTTTTTAGCACTATTAAAAGGAAGCTTTATTTATTTATTTATTCATAGTTTTTTACCAGGTTAGAGCACTGGTCACAGTGGACCATTTTTGGGCAAGCCCTAACAGAGTGCATGTAGATGATATATGGAAAATTAGAGTACTATTTAAACATAATCTTAATAAATAACAGCAGAGTCAAGCAAATCTCCAGCATAATATTAACAGTCTAGAAATCAGCAAAAGTACAGTTTTCTGATGCAGATAACTGCAATAGTGAGTTAACAGTTTTGGGCAATAAGATAAAGAGCAGAAATGGATCAAGCACTAGGTGACCTAGGGCATCACCTAGACCCAACAGCCAAGGGGCTGCCAAAAACTTACATTTCTTTTTTAAGAATGCACTCTGAGTGCATTACATTTCTTCTTTAAGAATGCATGCAGACTGCGTTCTTAGTAGCATGTGTAGTATGATGCATGCAAATTTAAACATTAGAATGGAGTGAGCAATTGTTAAGAGATGAGCATGGATTTGGATTTTATTATGGAGAATTGCTGTTGCCATTCCAAACAAATACAGGGAATGGGTTATTTGTGAAATAAACACAGAGGCAGAGATAGGTGTGTGTGAAATGCGCAATTTAGGGATGGCAGGTTGATTAACTCATTCAGGCTCAAACCCCGTACCTTGAATACAGGATCTTAAAGCCTGAATCCTCTACACCAACTGCCAAACTATCATAAGCAAGTCCATTTCAAAGACTGTTGAGTTTCTGTACATTTTCAAACAATGTTGAGTTCCAGTGAATTTTCAGAGAATGCTGAGTTTCTGTAAATTTTTAAGCACTGCTGAGTTACTGCGCATTTTCAAAGAACAAGGAGTTACTGTGCATTTTCAAAGAATGTTGAGTTTCAAGGAAAGAGTTTATTGTTGCTCACGCTAAGTCTGTTTTCAATGTGCAACTGTTTTGTTTAACAAATGGCCATCATCAGTGGTTTGTTCTATAAATTTTAAAAGCAGTGTTAGTAGCACAACAGATAGCATACCTCCTTTGGTGTGGAATGCTGTAGATTCTATTCCCATACCATGTAGATAGAATACTGACATTGCAGTGCCACCTTTAAAAGGGAATGGGGTGCTGCACTCCTGAGTGTGTCCTCCTTTGGATGAGATACCTAGTAAGTATGAACCTGTTGCTGATTTGACAGCCATTACTTATTGCAATATTACTAGCTTACCGTTTTTTTAAAATGTAACATGGTCAGTTTATTCTTCAAGGGCAGCAGCCACTAAATTTCTACATGAAACACTGAAATGTAAAGTTGTTTGCCAGCAGCAACATCTTCATTAGTTATAGATCTATTTAATGTGGAATTATTCAGATGGTTTTTACTTCTGCAGAGATTGTGTATATTGACATATCAGCGGATTGTAATTACAGAAATTTTAGTGGCCTTTTTTGGTTGAAATGTTATGTAATGGGCAGTTTTGTCATTATTGGTTCAAACAGTTTGCTCAAACCTACAAATTTAAAACATAGTCTAACAAGTGGTGCTGCATTATGCAAGAAATATAATTTAATACAATCAGGATGGTGCATCAAAAAAACACATGCATGTCTGTATGATCCAAAAATGTGTGCATGGAGGTCTGTGGTTTGAAAACAGCCCAAAGAAAACTTAATCCACCAGATGCATTTTCTTTGAATGTGGGTTTCAATGTTTTTTCAATGAATGTGAGTTTCAAAGGCAGAGAAGCTTACTATTCATGCTAAGTCTGTTTGCATTGCGAGACTGCATTGTTTTGTTTAGAAAAGGACTATCAGTATTTGTGCTATAAAATCTGAAATAAACATTTTAAATATTTCTAATCATTGTAGAAGTAAAGAAGAAAATATTATGCACACGGACAGGGTTGAACAGTGTTTATGGTAACTGAGGAGAAATAGCCAAGTAATGGGATAATGGAATGCCTGGGGGCTGCTGGGGAGTTGATCCATTACCCTGTCTTGGTCCTCATTTGACCATGATCCAGCTCTGATAAAGAGGTAGAAAAAGAAGAAAAAAGAGAAAGAAAGAGTGGGAATGAAATTAAGAAGGGGATTACAGTAAATGGACCATGACTCTTGTAAAATACTCTGCACACATAAGTGGTAAGGAACACAGGTTACGTAAAACTAATTAATGTCAAAAAGAGGGCAAAGTGGACAGGAGATGATGTTATTTATTTTACAAAACAAATTACCTTTTAATGATCTTTGTGTTTATTGTTTGTTGCTATACATTCAGTAAAACATAAATAAACCAGAAAAATATACTGGCAGACTGGATTTTAACAGCACTTATACTGTTACAGATGGAATATAGCTGGCTCTAATATAACAGCAAATAAAAGATGTATCACAAGTGGGAAAAGAAATGCAAACAGAAATGTATATTTTTTTCTTAATATACTTTCACTAACAACGTAATTATTTTTCTGTACATAATGCATTTGTAAATTGTATGCATAATGTGAGATGGTAAGTTTATCTGCCAGTCTGTGTGTTATGTACATTTGACTATACTCATGATAAAACTATCTGCCTTAGGTTTATAAATGAATTTTGAAACCCTGAGATAATGTAATGTGGGCCTAATCTTGAAACTGATAGAGAAACTGAGCATCATAAGAATCACCTGTCAGGCATTTCCCTGTTGAGTAAGCCTGTTGAAATTTGTCATAGCAACCATCTCGCTTTTATGATATTCACAAAATCTATATTTATACTGCATATTCCCCTAATGTCCTTTTTACTTGAGGGACCTAAGATAACAATTTTGCTAGTATTCAGGTCAGCCTTGTTTTATGAATTCCACAACAGAAAGTATCAGCCACATTCATATTTTCTTTCTGTTCATCCAAGTATGATTGAGTCAACCTTTTATGCTATGAAATTTGTCTGACTGATCTCTGTATAACACATCTTGGCAGCAGAATTACAATTCCCCAGAAATAGCACCACAAAGAGCAATGATACAATGCCAGGATGTATAATCAAATATAGAAATGTTCAAGATTCAGCGTCCATCAAAAAATTGTGTGTGTGTGTGTGTGTGTGTGTGTGTGTGTGTGTGTGTGTGTGTGTGTGTGTGTGTGTGTAGAGAGAGATAGATGAACAAAGTGCATGTGCGTTGTTTCACATATGTTAACTTTGAGAAGAATTGATTAGTAATAATTTTAGGAAACAGCTTGAGAAAATGTGTATATAATCAAGAACATAAGCAGTCATAACTTGTGTACTCAGTTCAGTACATGTTTTAACATATTTGAGAAACATAGTTTATAGAAGCAAACAGAGGTGGAGGCAGCTCTTGGTCAAATGCGACACTAGGCTGAGTAATGGATCAGCCCCCCCCCCCCCAAATCATAGTGGAGTACCATTATTTTGCTATCTTTCCCCAGTTACTATAAACACTGTTCAAACCTGTCAGTGTATACACTATTTTCATCTTTACTTGTACAACAATTATAGATATCTGGATTTAATTTAAAACTTTTATTTTGAACACTAGAAGCCATTTGCTAAACAAACCAATATAGTCTCAAAATGAAAACAAACTTAGCATTAGCAACAGTAAACTGTGCCCTTGAAACTCACATTCTTTGAAAATGCAATGAAAACCACATTTACAGAAACTGCATCTGCCCAGGGCAGATGAACTGTACACTAGGGCTGTTTTCAAACCATGGGACCCTACACACATTTTTAGGTCTATGCATAAATGCATGTGTTTTTTAATTCACCTTTCTGATTGTATTAAATTATATTCGCTGTTTAATACAGCACCATTTGTTAGTGTGCATTTTAAATTTGTAGTTTTAAATATTTTTCCAATAAGCAGTGAAGCAAAACATATGAATCAATAATAACAAAACTAACCATATCAGAACATTCAACTATAAAGGCTACTCAGACTGCTCTCATTATAATCCACCAGTATCAGTCAATAGCCATAACCTCTGCTGAAGTAAAAGTCATTTGAATAATTCCAGATTAAAGAGAATTGTAACTAATTCTATGTCTGCTGCACTTGAATAAATTGCCTGTGTTACATTAAAAAATGTGTATGTGTCAACAATCTATCTGTTGTGGGAAGTGAACCCACAGCCTTCTGCACCAAAAGCAAGTATGCTACCTGTTGCACAACTGGCACCAAGCAATACAACTATGAACTCTATGACTGACATTATAATTCCCACTGATTTACAAAAGGAAGAAGAAGAAATAAAATTGAAGGAGACCTGGCAGTTGGTGTGGAGGTTTAAGGCACTTGCTTGTTAATAATTAAGATCGGAGTCTGACAGTGCCCCTACTGGGTGCATTACACACATTTTGTTCATCTATCTACTCACTACTGCTTTGCTTTGACTGCACAAACTCTCACACTACCGGGGCTTGGCTACAAAATAAAAAGTTATCCTGGGTGGGTAATAATATTTTGATTCCTTGATCTACACAGGTAACACAAGCCTGATTAAAGTTGGTGTTATCTCCTGCAAAATCCTAATGCTAATTGGTTTTACTTGCATTTGGGAAAGGTTTACTGTTTTACTTATAGGTGGCTGGGCACTCTCAGCCAACAGAGGACCTGTCCCAACCAACACAGGCCCTGGTCAACTGCCTAGGTTGCCTAGTAGTGGATTCAGCTCTGAGCACAGGTGTGTCTCAACTAAAGCTTGCAGCACTAACACTTAACTTGCTCATATTAGGACAGTTCATCTGAAAATAACTTCTTTGTCCGTTTTTATTGGTAACAGCTGAAATGATGCATGTATTTAAGATATGGAGAGAAGTGTACATTTTTTTAAATTGAAGTAGCTTAGTGTCTCAGTATGATGCATAAGTACAACACTGAGGCTTTCTTTCCTCGTATGAGTATTTGAAGCATGGTCTATGAATTGATTAATAAAGCCTTGCTTTCACATTAAGATTTTTTTAAACAAACTATGGCTGCATCCTGTGTACTTCTGTAGCATTTAACACAATGATTATGCAATAGATCAAGTTAAGATCAACCATACCTCTCAACTGGTCATATTTTTGCAGAATGTCTATACTTTTGCCTCAAATATTTGGTCTTTTCCATATAAAATCTGTGGTTTTCTGGCAAATCATGGAGGACTAAAGTCACTAAATAATGACCAAATAATGACATCTATTTGATTTTCAGCTTTATATCCTTCAGAAAATGCATGCTAACACAAATCATGTTATTCTAACAGCTTTCTATGTTTATAAGAGCAATATTTAAAATCTGTCCCTTTTTTGGGCCTTTGTCATCTCATTATTTTAGGCTTTGTCCAGATTTGTTGTGGCAAGATGTTGAAAGGTATGGGATCAAGGTATAATAAACCAATTGTCAATTCCACTGCAATTCTACAAACATTTTTAAGTCAGTGACTGCATTACAAATGTAAGTACTTTCTGTACAAAGTAAGCCCATTTCCATACATACTGCCCTGCCCACCCACCACATTTGTTCTAAGCTTGGGGATAGAAATGCTTAGATTAAGTGGAAAATTTGATTTACACATTTAGTTAAGGGTGACATTTCATCAATTCACCCATAACTGAATATCCTACTCCCTCATTTATATCACACCCAAATATTCACCATCCACAGCTAGAAAAATTGCACTGTTACTAGTAATTTCAGTATTTTTATTTTTAGTAAATCTTACATCATAAGGCCTTGCAGGTCATTCACTAGAATATAAGGTATTATTTTTCCTTATATGTTACTTGGTGTCCTTCTGTATGCTTTTCAGTATACCTGGCTAACTTCTTTCATCTATATTGAAAGATAAAAGAATACAAGTATTTATTATAATTTGAATAAACCAGCCTGTCTGTTTTTCTTGGTCTATATTTCATGCCATTTAATCCACCTATCTACTTTCAATAGACATTTGCTGCTTTGGTGACTTCTGGTCATATCAAATAGCCATGTCTTCCTTCATTAATAGCACTCTTAAACCACATGTCTTGTCTCCTGTGTTGTAATAAGTAGTTAGATAAGTTACAAAAACTCTGCATATTCTTAGGCTGCCAATATAGAAATGTATCACTTTCTTAGAATTTTTAAAATGTTTATGTTCCAATATTGAAAAAGCCAACCATCACTGAAAAGATGTGCAATCTTCAACACAAACCAATACATTTCTTGATGTTGCCAGCCTTTACCTTAGGACTCTTGACATGACTTTACCAACCACTGCTGCTTATGGTTCCAAGGATATTTTTGTGTCCCCCCTCCTTAAGCAAGTACTGCATTTGCTGTCTTCCGGAACTCATGCAAGTCCACACCATAAAGTGATCAATTAAAGATCACTCTCAGAAGATCTGCCATCACACTGGCAAGATTCCTGCAGATCAAGAAGATAGGCAGCATATCTGGTGCTTGTCCTTTATTCTACTAAAGGACAGCTAGCAGCCTCTAAGTATCCCGTCTTTCTATTCTTGTGTCTGCCATCCATTCTCTCTATTTTGCCCTGTCTCTTTCCCAGCATGGCGCTGCACTCTAAATTTCCTTTTTGAAGGCTGAAGCAAAGTATTCATTCATTATTTCTGCTTTTCAGTCTTCTTTAATTTCCCTTCCATTCTTGCTCAGCCTGGTCATATCTGTCTCTTCCTTTTTCATTTCTACCATGAACCTAAACATATCCATGTTTCTCTTTTTGAGCTGTACTTCCAGCTTCCATTTGCATTTTGACCCTGCTGTCATCACCTTTGTTACTGTCCTGCTAGCTACATTATATTATGTTTTCTACACCCCACCTCATATTACTAATTATTGTAAGTCCTATATTTCTAATCTCATTCTTACATAACCTCCTCAACTTTCTTCTTTTCTTATCTCATCCTTGGAGTCTTGTTAGTCTGAGTGCCTCATTCTAGATCCAGTTCCCATAGCTTGTTTACTCCTTTAGTTTGTTCAATGTTTCATAACATGTCCTTGGCCTCCTCCTCCAGCAGAGCATAATCCACCCTTGTAAAATACCTTATTATCATATTTTTTATTCTTACCCATTTCTCCTGCTATAAAGCACACTGTAGCATAATCACTTGGAATTTCCCAGTGTGGTCATAACAGATTCTACTCCTCCATGAGAAATATTCTCTTCCTCTTATCCATACCCTCCCTATTGCCCAGATTTTCACAGAATGTCAGGATTTTTGCTGATATTTTTGGTCTGCTCCTCATAAAATCTGTATTTTTTGGGCAAATCACTAGGATGATTTGAGGATTAAGGTCACTAAATAATGACATACATTTGAGTTTCAGACTTCAAATCCTTCAGAAAATGTGTGTTAAAACAAACCCTGTTACTGTATCAACTTTCTAAGTTTACAGTATCAGTATTTATAATATATCCCTATTTTGGGGCCTTGCCCCCCATTTTATTGTGTTTTCACCAGATTTCTTGCACTAAGAAAGTTATTATCAGTTATAGAATGGGCAAACTGTACATCAGCACCCTGATTGAAGAACAATGTTCTCTAGCAGGCTATTAATGTACAAGTAATGCCCACTGAAAAATGAGTCCACCACTTCTCGGTAGCATATCAAGTTGACATGGAGCTCGGACTGAAAAAACTAAATGGACACCATTATTTTGCTTTGCACTTGCTAAGCAGCGCTTTTGCTGTTTAGTGAGTAAGAAAAAAAAAAAGAAAAACGTGTATGTATGCGTATGAATGTGTTTATGTTTCTGTCTGTGTGTGTGACTGAATGCATTTATAAAAGCAGAGGAGAATGTGTGCAGAGGCGAATGTGTGTATGACAGAGATCAAGAAAGAGTGAGAAGTCTTGTGTGAGTGAATGCATGTATGAAAGCAGAAGAGACTGTGTGTGTGTGTGTGTGTGTGTGTGTGTGTGTGTGTGTGTGTGTGTGTGTGTGTGTGTGTGTGTGTGTGTGTGTGTGTGTCATCAAAAGAGAGTGAGAGTGATCTTGTTTGAGTGAATGCACGTATGAAAGCAGAGGAGACTGTGTGTGACAGAAAGAGAGAGAGAGAGAACAGTCTTGTGTAAGTGAATGCATGTTTGAAAGCAGAGGAGTCTGTATGAGAGAGATCAAGACAGAGTGAGAGCGATCTTTTATGAGTGAATGCGTATATAAAAGCAGAAGAGACTGTGAGTGTGTGCGTGTGAGTGTGTGTGTGTGTGTGTGTGTGTGTGTGTGTGTGTGTGTGTGTGTGTGTGTGTGTGTGTGTGTGTGTGTGTGTGTGTGTGTGTGTGTGTGTGTGTGTGTGTGTGTGTGTGTGTGTGTGTGTGTGTGTGTGTGTGTGTGTGTGTGTGTGTGTGTGAGAGAAAGAGAGGTAAGAGAGTGACGGCAGTCTTTTGTGAGTGAATGCATGTAAGAAAGCAGAAGGACTGTATGCGCCTGTGCAAGCGAGAGAGAGAGAGAGAAAGAGCGGTATTGTGTGCATAGTTCTCAACTGTTCAAATTTTCACAGAATGTCTAGAGTTTTGCCTCATATTTTTTTGTCTGTTCCTCATACAGCTTGTGGTTTCCTGAAGTCTTGTGGCAAGTCAGTGAGGAGTGAATTCAATAAATTATTACAGGCATTTGAGTTTCAGGCTTTATATCTTTAAGAAAATTAATTGTAATACAAGACCCTTTATTCTAGTAACTTTCTAAGTTTATAAGAGCAATATTTAAAATTTGTCCCTATTTTATGGGATTTGATCCCCATTATTTTTGTCTTTGTCCAGATTTTTTGTGCTAAAAGGTTAAGAGTTATGCTTGTGTAAGTGAATGCTGAAACCAGAGGAGACTGCATGTGTATACGTATGTGTGTGTGAAAGCAGATGAGACTGTGTATGAGGCAGAGAGACAGAATGGGCTGTCTGTAAAATTATTGTTTTACTTACTTGTTTATTTTTTAAACACTATATTATTTTTATATATATTTTTGATGTAAAATGCTTCCTGCAACACCATTAACATATACTACAGAAAGCTGGGAAGATTAGGTGGAGGAACTATTTTACATCAAACATATATCAAAGAAATAATACAGTCCTTAAAAAAAGTAAGTAAATCACAACAATTTTGCAGAGTCCCCATTCTCTAAGTGCAATAATGCCCTCCAGGGTGTGTGTTAATGTGTAAATTAATGCCCTTCAAGGGGTGTAGAGGCCCGAAGCCGCATCCCCAGGCAGGCATTAATTACACATTAACACACACCCTGTCGGACATTATTGCTTACTTATCTTCCCCAGTCTCTCATCCCTTCTATTGATGTGGCTGGGGGATGGCACATTGTACCAAACTAGCAACCCTCTTCCTCCTCACATTACAACTTCTCATGCACTTATCCTAGGCTCTGATCCAGCTGGCTCCTGTACTGCCTTCTTGGTTTGGTGTTCTTCCCACTCTCTGATGCTACATCTGCTGGCCTCCTTTATGTAGCTTACCGTTACACCTCCATTTCACTTACTTTTGTCAATCCTGCAGGATCTAAACAAAAGCACATTGGGGTCATCTCATCAGTATAGGCCAGACAGCTACAAAGTTAACAGTTCTTTTACCATTATAGTCTTTGTAACAAGTAGGTACTGCTAAGAATGATTTAAAATTGATCATCATAAATCAAATTCAACATCTTTGGTCAGTATTTCTGAAACAGATCTTGTCAACCAGAAGTGGAGAGGGAACAAGGTCATGAGTGATCCATAATTGTCCAAACCACTGTGATGATAATTTATCTTATAGCACAATTAATACTTCATATCACTCCTTCATGTAATACGAAGGTAAATAAACTAAGATGAAATTCCTCTGTAAGATATTATTTGATTAGTAAGGACAAGTTCTAGTAAACTACTTAGGATTTCTTCTTGGTTTGTCTAATAAGAACTGGTTTATGTAATGAGTATTATAAAACCTGATTGGTAGTTTAAACTAAACTTTGAGGGTAGGCAATTCCTCATAAGAGATCCTCAATGTAAAAATGACATTCTGTGATAATGTTTCAACAGCCAACAAATACTATGACAATGGCAGATGTAATTGATTCTGTACAAGGCTTAAACACAGCACAGTAATGCTTGACCCCATGATATGTGATCACTCATATGTAATTCCTGGCTTTTACATTTAAAAATCAAATTTGCAATATGTTGAGAATTTCTCTTTTCTTTCAGATACAGTGATCTTAAAGCTAGTATATCTAGGCAACATGAGTGTAGTGGTATAGTCCCTCATGTTGAGGATGTGAATGGCAACCCCCACACCTGCAAAAAATATTACTTTTTTGTTTTGTTTTAGGTTGGTCAGAAGTGCCTCTGTTTTGACCATTGTGATCATAATTATGAGTGGTGGACACAAAAGAGTTGCACAGTGTTCATGCAGACATACAAGTTATTACTGACTTTTAAAGTTTACCCAATGCAACTGTAAAGGTACACTGCTGTTAAGTCCAGGAGGAAAGGAGACACAAGCACATCACACAGTCATATTCAGAGTCAGAACTGACATTTCTAAAAACTTGTGGGTTACTGAGTTATTCCTCATGTGCAAAGGATCTTGATTCCATTCTCCAGGATAAAGAAAGAATCCAACAGTTCAGTCCACTGAAAACAGACCACATTACTTGCAAAAATACTTTTGAACAATGTGGTCTCTCCAGCAGTTACAACAAGGCTCAGTCTGTTCTTTGCTCTACATGTCTAATGTGGTAATTGGTGTTGCTCAATGACACATTGCCATATGGTGTTTGCTAATTGGCATGTTTTCATAACTATTGGTCATATGCTATGCATACTTGGTAATATTCATAAAATTACTGAGCAATGTGTAAGGCTGGTGTGTATGCATAATCTCAAATGTAATAAAAATGCATTAAAACAATGTGTAGGGAAGCAATCCAGATGCCAAACAGGTAGGTGTTTGTACATTAATGATATACACCAATGAAACACGTGAGTCACATTCATATCCAAAAAGCAGTAATACAGTTCAAGGAAGATGTGCAATATGTAACAAAGTATCCACAACAATGGAAGAGATCCTTGAGATTATGCTGGTGACTATCACTACAAATGGCAACAATGAATTACAATCATTGTTGGTAACATGATAGTGAAGGCAACAGGCCAAGAACCAGTGCCTGTGGTTCAACAACACTATAAACACTTAGCAAATTGTATCAGGATCTAAATGATTTATCATAACTTAATCAGCTAGAGGAGTATGCTGCTACCTCAACTCTTCTGATACACGGAAATACAAAAAAGACATGGACCACCAGTACAAAAATGAGAACAAGCATAATAATGCCCATCCCTGCCACAGGAAAATTCCAGCAGCTTGCAAGTAATACCAATGGAATAACTAAAGCCATCCACTACCAACAGACTAATTCAACAGTTCCTAAACATACCTATTAACTGTCCAGATTTTTGCAGAATATCTAGACTTTTGCATCATATTGTTTGGTCAGCTCATCATGAAATTTGTGGATTTTTGACAAATCACTGAAGATTGTAGTCTCCGAATAATGGCATGTATTTGAGTTTCAGACTTCATAACCTTCAGGAAATGCATGTTAGCACCAATCCTATTATTCTAACAACTTTCTAAGTTTGTAAGAGTAATATTTAAAATATGTCCTTGTTTTGGGGCCTCTGTTCCCCCATTAATTTGGGATCTTTCCAGGTTTCTTGAGTTAAGAGATTGAGAGGTATCTTCCTAAATGTATACTGCATCATGATTTCACATACATAGGTATGACCTCAGCCTAGGCTGAGAGATACCAGTCATGTAAGGATTCCATTATGTGGTTGGCCAGGAGTACTAGGCAACATATGAGCCATTCGTGTAATATGCATCACCATCTATGTACTATGAAGCAGTGACATTTATGCAAATACATCAGGATGCATGAACACTAATCTGTCTATGCTCAAATTGTGTATTATCACATAGGCATAGAAAGATGGAGTCTGTGACAAGCAGTCTGGAGGCAAGCAAAATTAAGAAATCTGGCATAATCTACAATGCAAACACGTCTTCATCTATACATGTACCGCAAGTCTATAATATGAGTGAAAGAGGAACACCCATGGAGGCATAGCTATCAACACTAATGAGGGGGACATATGTTACCAGTTAGGAAGCATACACAGCAGTCAGTAAACACACCGCAATATCAATGAGCTTGAGTTTGTACAGCTAAATACCCAAAATATGCATGTCTTTGACCTTAGAGAATCAATTGGAGGACTACAATAAAATCCTTACCATGTGTGCCTTATATTCACCACCTGCTCCTCGATCAGATATCACAAAAACTAGCAATTGCACATATACCATCACCACCACAACAACCTCCAGTATAATATGAGAATATGAAGTAGGCTTGCTACCATCATGACAACCTGGTCATATGCCAGAGATAGGCATGTGAACAACAAAAAGGTTCCATATTTAAATACATAAAGAGTAGATAGGAGGCAAGGAACATGGCTATATATGTGGATATGCAAGGGATCAGAATTCCAAGCACATCACCATATTCCAAGTCAAACAACACATGCAAGTTGGAATAATGTAAACAAGAAAGGAAAACACATTATAGGCCAAAACATTTACTATGTGGGCTCTCAGTCATGGTGCAGTACAGTGGCAGATGGCTAGCAGACACTGAGTAACATTGATTGGGACATAGCCATAGAAGCACAGTGATGACCAGATGGCCATAACCTTCATTTATATGCAGCTGCGCAGGGGAAGATTTCATATAGCCACTTCACAGTGAATGCCACAATGGAGTCATACCCTAAATGTAACTGGAAGGATGGATGCATACAGGAAACCAACAGGCAACAAACATTTGCATGACCATAGTGATAGTGTGGATTTGGTGGCCTGGGTAAAGCTCTGATGTGCTGATACCTGAGAGGCCGTCTTACTGTAACAAGGTGCCTGTTGCAGCATCAGCTTCCAAATGGTAGCTGAGACTCAGTCAGAAGCTTCCCAGTGTTACCCTAATGCATGCACTTTGCTCTATGAAAGCTGCAGGATGATGACCAACTGCAGCTGGACAAGACAAAAGTGCATCCAGTCAGAGCACTCAGTGGTATCATAAAATATTCTGCAAAGTCTGTGGTCAATGCCCTTTACTCATACTTCCCAACCTGCTGACATCACAGATCTGGACAATGGCACTTGAAAAGTAGGTACATCCAGCCAAAAATCTGGAAAATTAATTAGCAGAAATGTGCATACAAATAATGTAATGTTCTGCATTTCTACTATGATGTTATTAGGAATGTGAGATATAACAAGCTCAGAAACACACATTTAAAACCTAAGAGTGCCACAGTGACATAAAACAAACAAGCAATAAATTATATATTGATTTGGTGACCTTTTCCAGTGTATCATACACCATTCCCACATTCACAAGCTCACAGGTTCACATGTGAATACTAGGTTAATTGCCTTGATGGGCCTTTTTAAGGCTAGCCAACAACCTAATGTCAGACTCAAACCCTTCATCATAGGTCTATGAGGTAAAGAACTTAACCATTATGCCACCCCCCATAAAATGGTCACATGTGACACTGACATGGTGACCAACCAGTTGGCATGTGAATTAGACCATTAGCTAGTAACATGGCTGTATAGTATATGGAACAGTTTGCCTGGGAGTGGGTGGGTGTGGCGATCACTGTTGCATGGTATGCATATATCTGTCACATCAGAAGCAGAACTATCACATTAATATATGTACAATGCCAGCGGGCAGCATGATTGACCGGTGCTTTGTAATTTTATTTTCATTTCCACTAAAGTTCTATACATAATAAATATCCCTAAAATTTACACTAATAAAAAGGGGACTGGGAAGAGAAAAGAAAAAAGCTATCACTAGAAAGTGCTAGAAAAACAATAAAACATAACTAATTTGATAATCATTCAACATAAAGATGCGTATTCTTCTTCAAAATGCTAATAACCTGTATATAAATTTCACCATTCTTTTAATGGAAAGTGTAAAAATGGATTAGATTTCCAGTTTATGAAAGTCAGCCTTTAACCATTATTCAAAGAAATTAATTTATATTCTGTCCATAGGACAGTAATCAGCAAGCATGTCTTATCAAAGTCAGCCTTTAACCATTATTCAGAGAAATTCATTTATATTCTGCCCACAGGATGGTAATCAACAAGCATATCTAACAATATTTCGTCTGATTTTAGCCTTAGTGTCAGACTCCAAGTGATGCTAAGTTGTCTGTCTCTATCCACCATTTATATATATATGTATAATTTTACTAACAGTGACAAAGATCTGTCAGTTGACTCAGAAATGTCAAAACAATATAGATTGCAGAGAACTCATTCAAAAAAAAATATAAGTCAGAAGGAAAATACTGCCGGGCACTTTGTCTTATTGAAAGTGTGGAAGAAAGTTTGCCACAAAGCCAGGCAATGGATGTCATTTTCTTTATACTGTCTCCAAAAGATGATGCAGCAACATCCTCAGTTCAGAGATGGCAGTGTGGTACCCAGCATCCTAGGGTCCCAGATGGGAAAAGGTGCGATACTCACCATTTTAGGTATGCAGTATACTACAATGACTATCTGCTCAGTGATGAGCCCCTGGAAGAGAATGAAGCATGGTCTGCTATTTGAGTAGGTATTAGGTGTTACCTGATGGCTGACACTGATATCTTACATAGCATGCATGCACCAGTGTTGGCATAAATGACTTGAGCTGTAAAAACTATAAGCAAAAGTACTTACATCAATTTCCGCAGGTAGCATAGCATTATTCTCACCATCCATTCATGAGAATATGCATTATTTTTAGATGTGTGCATGATGCTTAATGAAGTTTGCAATGCACTGGACTTACAGGCCCCAGGAACATTATCCATAATATAATCATACAGTACATAGGTAGTAGAACACTACAGCACATGCAGGCCTTACACTGCCCCCCCCACACACACACACACACACACACACACACACATATATATATATATATATATATATATATATATATATATATATATATATATATATATATGTATATGCATATATATTCTCTGTATGCTGATGCTCAGAACTTGCAAATGCAATGGATCATGAATTTCTTGACAGCATCATGACTAAATTATACATACAAGTGTTTATCTCTTGTATCAGTGATGATAACCCTGGCACTAACTACTCATCTCTGATCCAGAATTCTCTTTGCATGTTACATGTACTTCTACCTCCCAGTGTGTTGCAGACAAACTCATCCACAGGTTTATGGCTCTGAATAAGTACTGTGCATACCTCCATCCCTTACTGCACTACTGGTGATGTCAGTGTGCCATCTGTCTGTAACTCCATACTCCTGGATGACAAATATGCACAACTCCATCCACCAATGTACTGTTGACAATTGTTATGCATTCAAGTTCCATAGGTTCCTGTTGTTGGATAGCTACTCTGTACACATCCATTAACCAGTGCACTGGTGTTGACTTCAGTAAATAAAATGTCTGTAGATCTGTGCTCCTGCATATTATGCATGTCTCTGTCCCTAGTGCATAGCTGGTGAACTTCATGCATATTTTGCCAATTTGTTCATGTCTCTGGATTTGAACTATGAGCATCTCCTGTTCCTAGTGCACTGCTGACAATCTCTGTATGCTCTCCATCCATAGACTCATGTCTTTTAATATATACTGTGTGTGCCTTCATCCCCTACTATACTCCTGGTATCCCTCCATGTGAAATTAGTCTATTCATGGTTCTGGATGACCATTGTGAACACCCTCATTCATTATCATACCACTCATCTTTAAATGTATGATTCTGGATTCATATTGTACACATCTCCAAACCTCAGACAACTGGCAAACCAAGTGTACAATTCCTTAAGCTTCAATTTCAGGATATGTATTGTGCAATCACTTGCTATATAACACACTGCTAGTGAGTTACTTGTACCATCTCTCCTTAGTGGTGCATACTGTGTGTGACTCCATCTTGTAGCAAATTATGGGTAGCTTTAGTGCACCTTCCCTCCATCTGGTTAGGCTTAGGCATGCAGTGTTTGTGACCATGTGCCTTATGACACAGATATGCTCTGAATCCATCAGTCATATTAATTATGCCTTTTATGGATGCCAAAATGTTATGAATCACTAATGGTTTAATATTTTTAGGGTCATTCTCTGTGCCCTATATTGGATTATATTGGATGTGTACTATGCAACTGTGTCTCTGCTTTTTTGCATGCATACAATGCCTTATGCATATCATGGGTTGTTATTAATGTCACTCCGAGGATGGCTGTGTGAAGGCTCCAGTGAGGGTTGGGTGTTTGAAAGCATAAACTATTATGTTGCCTGCAGTCTCATTTAAAAATATATATGGTACATGACAATGTGGCATGTCCCTCTACTCTTGCATTTGGAGGGCCATAACATCTGAACACGAATGTGACATTTATATTGCTATGCAGTATATATCCTCATCATGCTATGCTAGTGTTTACATTAATGTGTACTCTTTTCTGACATATACCATGTGTTTTATCACTCACAGTCATGTCAGGTATATGCTATGTTAATAGTCTGGGGACACTGCAATACACACAAACAATGTACCTGATGCAAGGCACACACAGTGCACAATACGTACAGATTATATGCACCTTTGCTGCATACATTCAGTGTGCATTCAGTGTATCCTGAGTGGCTCTATATCAAGGTGGCTGCTACGACTTCTTATATTTCCCCAACATGGTCACCTCTTGCACCTCTGCGCTGTGGATCTCATGCACTGTTCTATATAGACACTTGTGTGTTTGTGCACATCAGTGTAGAGGTGGCTGAACTGGGAACATCTGTAGCTCTCTTTCTTTTTTTTTCTACCATCATCTCAATATACTTACTATTTTTCTATGGAACATAGTTGCTATTGCAGACCTCTCCCTATTTTAGGGAACATACCTATTTCAGACCTGATTTAATCTGCACATGGTATGCCTGGTTTTAGAGGTCCATCTCTATTTTCAGGCTTGATTAACCTCTTCACAAAGTTTTCTGAAGCCCACTCATCACGTTAGATTTTTGAAGCTGTCTAGTACAAAGAAAACCACACTATATGATCAACATTGTAGTGGCATCAATAATTTAAAGAAAGATGACACACATTTATACCACTCAACTGTCCAGATTTTTGCCTCATATTTTTGGTCTGTTACTTATAAATTGTTGCTTTCCTGGCAAATCGCTGAAGACAGTGGTCACTAAATAATGACATACATTTGAGTTTCAGACTTCATATCCTTCAGAAAATGCAAGCTAACACAAATCCTGTTATTCTACCAACTTTAAAATTTTGTGATAGGTATATTTAAAATCTGTACCTGCCTGTGGCGCATTGTCTCTTCATTATTTTGGTGATTGTCCAGATTTCTTGCACTAGGAGATTGAGAGGTATACATCCATCTTCCATCTCCCTCTTTCAGAATCAAAAATAAATTACCTTGTGTGGCAGAATTTTGACATGCAGTTAATTCAAGTCCACACATTTTACACTGTTTCTTTGATAATGTGCTTATATTTTCCATGATTGTTATCACTCTCAATTGTTTAATTGTTTTTTTTTCTGAGTAGTATCATACATTCTGCTGGAAGCATGAAGAGTTATGTGCTATTTGGGATTCAAACTCTTTGCTAATTAGAAGTCAAGAATTTTGTCTGGATGAGCATACTTTTCAGTGGCCTTTGTATCTACTTTCAATGTCTTCAGGTTGAGAGGTATGCTGCTACATGCTACTGTTATATTTTGCATGTTACTGCTGTGTTAACCATGGTGCAGATGGTCTGTCTGTTTTTCTGTTTTCTAGTAGATGTTGATGTTTGGTCTTATTCTCGCACTTTTCAGATGAACAAAAAGAAGGCCTGAAGCAGGTATGATAGAAAGTGGCTGGAAATGGTATCAGCAGTACATCAGGATGTGGAAGTTCCCATGGAACAGGCTGAAATGGCACTACTGCAGAAATGGGACAACTGTGCCTGTAAAGACAGCACACAGGAAATTTTGCTGGCAAGTTATCTTGACAGCTGTAAATCTATCCAACAGAAATATGGTTAGGGAAGTATCATCACTGATTGGTGCTCTGGAGAGGATCCCTCATGTGATATCAGGTACTGTCAATGAGCTCCATGCAGAATAAGAGGTCATTCATTCATTGCACATAGAATATTGGACCATGATGTTGCAATTTCATTGCATAAACCTCAGTTTCCATGGACTAATGGGGTACATACACTTCTCCAGCTTAACACTCCAAATGGCTGTGAAAAGTTGAACAAGATGCACCCTTTTCTTCTTCTTCTTCTTCTTCTTCTTCTTCTTCTTCTTCTTCTTCTTCTTCTTCTTCTTCTTCTTCTTCTTCTTCTTCTTCTTCTTCAGCAGAACTTTCACACAAGTGATACCTGTACAGTTCTAGGTAGTGACTGCTTGCCATTAAGGTCAAGCTACCCAGTCAAACAGCCTGTCTTCATCACTTGTGCTGCATTGTCCTATCTTCTACCACCTCTTGTTGATCCAGATATGCAGCTGCTGTTGGAACTTGGCTTGACATCTGAACAGTCTGATAGAGGAGATAACCCAGTGTCCATTCCCCTAAATAATTCAATTCAAGAATCACCTGTTCATTCCCTCTGGGAAAAGTCTTACATTATACCACTGTATAATGTAAGTATTATCCAACTTTAGATTATTGCTTTACTATCCCCACTTTCTACTACCATGAGTAAGTGTCTTCTATAGTAATACTCCTGTTGAAAGGGGTTTTTATAAGTTAAATCTTTAGGGATGGGTCAGGGACAAGGTTTGGTTT
>NC_056725.1:1752351915-1752386915 GCF_019279795.1 Protopterus annectens
AAGGCAGGTAAGTATAGGAGAGGTGTAGAGTAAAGTTGAGATTAGGAGGGAATTGGCAGCAGAAATTCTGGCTGTCTTGGTGAGGAATTGTTTGTTTCTGTACAATGTATCTAGTTTTTTGTGAACCTTTTTTATGGTAAGAGAAATGTGAGTGTCAAATCTGAGATTGTTATCAATCTCAACACCGAGTAGTTTGGTGTGTTGGTGTGTTCTTTAGGGGAGATGATGGTATTGTCTTTGGCTAGAATATTAAAGTGGGGGATAATTGGGTTAGATTTAGTGGGTTGGAAGATAAGGAATTTAATCTTGCTCCAGTTGAGTAATAACTGGGCATTAGATAGCCAGTTTTCTACAGATGAAAAGGTTCCTGTGTGAGCTCGTGAAGTTCAGGTATAGTTGGGGCTGAGCAGATGAGGGTGGAGTCATCTGCATACTGTATAGGAAAAGCTTGCTTGGTGGCTGTGAATAGATCATTGGTGAAGAGTGAGAATAGGAGGGGACCAAGGATGGAGCCTTGGGGGAACACTGAATGTTATAGGAAGTCGAGGAGATAGTTTATTATGACAGACAACTGATTGTTGGCAGCCAGTTAGTTATGAAACCAATCAGTAGCTGATTGGGAAAAGGATAGGTTAGTGAGAACAGAGATTAGTAGTTTGTGTGAGACCATGTCAAAAGCCTTGGATAGATCCAGAAATATAGCAGAGGAGAACAAGCCATTATTTTTATGATGAAGGATAGCATTAGTGAAAGACAGCAAGGCAGTAGTAGTGCTGTGGTTGGCCTGAAGCCATGCTGGGTACTGGAGAGGAGGTTATTAGCTAAGAGGTAGTCTAAGACTTGAGAATGGATGCATTTCTCAAGTATCTTGGAAAGTGGAGAAAGGATGGCTATGGGCGGTAATTGGAAAGTTCAGTGGAGGAACCACCTTTATGGAATGGAATGATGCGGGATATTTTCCACAGTGTGGGGACATATCTTTCTGATAAGGACCAAGTAATTAAGATAGAGACTGGATAAGATAGGGCTTCTTCTGCTATTTTTAGGTATTCAGAGGGGAGATTGTCAGCTGCAAATTTTGTAGGCTTAAGTTTCGATAGACGTTTTTTATATAGGAGGTAGGCACCAATAAAAACGAAAAGACTGTGGGCAGAATATTTGGTTTTTATGTAGGGATGGTGGGTAAAGGGTTGTGTTGTTTAGTCAAATACAGAATGGTTTCAGTAAAGTGTTTATTGACTGAGTCAGCAATATTGCTGAAGGATGGGGGAGTGCTAGGTGGGGGGGGGGTGCCTTCTTTACCTGAGTGGAGAATGGAGTTTATTGTAGACCAGAACTTCTTAGGGTTGTGATGGGAGGAGTTTAGGGCAGACTGATAATATTGGGTTTTATCTTCTTTTAATTGCTTTTTAATCTTGTTGCGCAACTCTGGGCATGACTGTCTAGAGGAGGGGGTTTTTGTTAAGTGCCAGTGCTCCCAGGCCTTATCTCTGATTTTCATTAGTGCCCTGGTGCTTTTTTGTAGCCAAGGGAGTACTGAGTTTTGATTCTGGCATTTCTTATGGGGGCATGTGTGTTTAGGATGTTTAGGAAGGTGCTATTGAACAAGTGGACGGCATCATCCAGATTGAGGTACTTTAGTGGTGTCCAATCACAATTTTGAAAAGATAAGATAAAGGAGAGGGTTAAAGTTTACCTTATTTCGGATTTCCCTATAGATAATGGGTTTAGCACAATTTTAAGTGGTGTCTCAGAAGGAATTTTGGAGTGTGGTTACGGTGGCTGTCTGGTAGACAGCGAGCTAAGTATGAGCGAGGGTCTTTATTGATTAATATCTAGTCAAGAGTAGTATGTTTATTAGAGTTTTTATTTATCTGGGTTGGTGGCTGCATTAGTTGGGAGAAACCATGAAGGTTTAGGTTCTTGGCTGGATGTTTGTTACTACAAGATAGTCAGTTGATATTAAAGTCATCTAGGATTATGGTTTCCTGGAGTAGGGAATGGTTAGCCCAGTTCAGGAGGTTTACCAGGGATGGGATGTTTTGGCCAGGTGGGAAGTAGCATCCTATGATGTTGATTGTTTTATTTGGGTTTAGTTTGAGGTTGTCATATAGGATTTCTTCATTTCCAATGTGGGGAGCAGATGTGTTTATGATCTGGATGTTGAGGTGGTGTTTAAACATTGGAGCCACACCACCCTGTTTCTTAGATAGTCTATCTACTCAAAGAATGTTACCACACCACCCTCTTTCTTAGATAGTCTATCTACTCGAAGAATGTTATAAGCTGTTGGGAGTATTTCCTCACTTTTGATGTAAGGTTTGAGCCAGGTGTCAGTCAGGATGATCAGGAGAGTATAAGGCTATGTTGGTGTTTAGGTCACGGGTTTTATTAGTTATACTTCTGATATTTAGACACATGAACAGGAGGTCAGATTGCTTTCTGTTGGATGTTAGTTGTGAGAAGCAGCAGCTATTAGGCAGATTTTTAAGTGAGGAGTTGGTAATGGTAGGATCAGGGTTAGGATGGATATCACCACTGAGGGCTAATTTAGACAGGGCCGTAAACATATGTTTTATAAATCTGGTATTTAACCTGTCATATTTTAGGGATATTTTTTGTTTGAATGTAAAGGTGACTGGTAGTATGGAGGGTATATTGGGATAGAGATTGTGATGGTATGACAAGTTTAATTAGTAGGTAGGTGATGGATAGAAGTGATACTAAGTGTGCAGTGATAGTGGCAGGGCTTGTCTATTATGGAGTTCTGGTAGGTTGTAAGGTGTGCAAGAAGAGTGCAGGTAAGGAGTAAGCACATTAGGTAGTAGCATGACTGTGTCAGATGAGCAGTTAGATTGGAAGTGGGTGGGGTACTGTGAGTGGCAGAGGAGATAGGTTACTAGTATTGTTATGATTGGATGCTGGTTATTGGGAGGGGTTAGTCCCTCAAATAAATCTAGATGGATGTAGTGGGGGCGGGTGGAATTAGAGGGCCGGGTGGGGCACGAAGTGAGCCCATGCGTAGCAGGAGTAATGGAGCAGGGCTTAAATCCCTTGTGTCCTGATGGGAGACTAGTAGTTTAAAGATGGCTCCATAAACAGCAGGAATCTAATATAGACTTAGTATTGGGAGGGGGGGGGTAGCAAAAAGGGTGTGAACCAGGTGCAATGCAAAGAAGCCAGCCAAACCAGAGGGGGAAGCAGTGGAAAACTATGAGTGAAGGCCTCAGAGGGGTGAGTAGTAATACAAAATCTACTTGTAAAGTGAAGGAGAGAAGAGACAGTAAAGTTTATTAAGGTTGGGAGTGTGTCTTCACATTGACTTGCTTACTAGTAGCCATACATACATACATACATACATACATACATACATACATACATACACATAGTTTCAATGGTTGATAGTAGGTTACTAGCAGTCTTTACAAGCCTAGCCATATTTATCCCAAGTTACCCAGTTATCAGTAGCTAGGCAAACAAAGTTCACAGAGGTATGAGCCTATGGTATGGTGATTAATACGGACTGCCTCTTTCCATCAGGGACATGGGAATCACCCCAGGAGTGAATTTACGATTACCCATCCATTGGTCTAGGTCGCACTTGAAGAGGGTTAGAGAGTTGCTCTCCTTCACATGAATGGAAAGTTTGTTCCAGAAAATGGGGTAGTCTCTGAGAGGCATATCTATCCCTCCAGCATGATTCGTTCATGTCAGAGGCTAAGTTAAGATCTCTGAAGTGAGTGTCCCTCATGCACTTTGGTTTACAGATGTGTAACATTTAAATCATTGCCAGATCAGAGTCTGTCCTGTAAGCCAGACAAAGATTACCCCTTAGTGGCATGTAGGAGACAGAATACAGTGCTACGGCTTTCAATCTTTCCACACAGGATGTGTTTTGAGTACCCTGTATTTTCTTGTTGTAGATGTCTGGTGAGGTACATGGAAAATTGCACATTGTGTCAGTTATTGGTATTATGAGGGCCAAGTACAATGGAATTATAACATCATTTGGTCTGGATGCCATGCCTTTACTTAGAAGATGTGCCACATAGAAGGACTGCCTCACCACGGTGGACATGTGATGGTCAAAGTTCAGATTGCTATCAACTTGAGTACCCAAATCAAGTGCCACTGTGTCTACTCTAAGGGGGTGCTGTCTCTATTGTAATTAGCAGTGGTGTGAGCTTTCCAAAAAGTAGTAAGTTTGTATTTATGCATTTTTTTTTTACATTTACTTTCAATCCATGGCTTTGGCACTAATTATTTGCCTGCATCAATCCTTTCTGAAATATATTGGTATCATTCAAGTACTGAATGATTCTTCCCAATTTTCAGTCATCAGACAACTTGGTAAGCCACAGGCCATCCACATTTGCCTAGACTTCTGAGAAATAACTTCTGAACCATAAACAGTCCAGCACAGAACCATGTGGAAAGCTACTGATGACTGGCCTTTTGCTAGAGGTGAATTTACCAATTCACTTACTTTGACAGCATGTGTCCTGTTGGTGAGCCATTTGGCTACCCACCTGGTGACAAAGGGGTTAATTCCCAATTGAGACCGTTTCTCTAAAATACCCGAGTCAGGGACTGTGTCAAATGCCTTGGCTAGGTCAAGGTATGTGATATACGCAGTCTTCCCTTACCCATGGCCTTGGTGAGCATCTCGAAGAAGTCAACCAGGTTTAGCAGACATGATGTACCCTTAACAAGTCCGAACTGGGTGGGGTCCAGAGTCTGAAGATTACCTATGTCCTTGTTGATAAGGTCCATATTGATTCTTTCCATGACCTTACAGATGAGGCTAGTCAGGCTTATAGGTCTATAATTCCCTAGGTTGACTAATGGTCTCATTTTGTGCAGAGGGATGACTGCTGCTGTTCGCCATTCTGCCGGAACATAACCTGTCTGAAGACTGTGGTTGAATACTGACCCAAGTGGGTCCTCTAGGTTATGTTTTAAGTTGTTTAAAAGCCAACTTGGGATGACTGATGCATTGATGCCATGTTTTTGGCCTTAAGGTGCACAGATGTGACCTCCTATCTTGACATAGTAGGCTGAGGAATGATGGCAGGTATATTTTGGGGATGACTGGTGGGGACAGGGGGTTTAAGTTTGATCCAAATCTGTCAGCTAGCAGGTTGCCAATTTCCTATGGTTGGGTATGGGTGGTGCCATCCACAACCAGCTCTGTGCATAGGGTATTCCCTTTAAGATTTCAGACATAGACAAAAAATGCCTTGTAATTTTCCTTAGCTAGGGAATCTATTATTGCTTTGTAATTTGCTTTGGAGGACTTGACAAGATCTCTAATTTGTTTGTTTACACTAGTGAGGGATTTATTTACCTGCTGTGCCAGTTCCTACTTATATTTGGACATTAGTTTCTTTCTTTTGTTGTATAGCCCAATTATTCCAGGGGTCCACCAGTGTGGCTTGTTTTTCTGGCAAGACCTAGTTTTAATACGATGTTGTACAGCAGATTCCATGCAACTGCTTAAGTGGTTATACAGGGTGTTGGTGTAAACTCTACATAGGTATCCATGTTTTCTGGGCTCAAGGGAGCTTTGAAATGTCTTATGCCATTGCTTAGTAGGTGGTAATTTGTCTTGGAAAAATTCTTAAGCATTTTTGAGCTTGATGGTGTATCTGGCTTTATAGTTATTTCAAAGATACTGATTTATGGTCTGATCTTGCCAAGGAGGACATCACATGGGGGATGCAATGCTACCCCATGTTAGTGAGTATTATGTCCAGGATACTTGAGCCCCTTGTGGGTGAGCTGACCAGCTGTCCCAGACCATTAGCTTAGACAAAGTCCAGGAACCACTGATTCTGTGTATTTGTGGTCATGTATGTTTTCCAGTCGGTGGTAGTATAGTTAGAATCACCCATGAGTAAGGTGTTGGACTGCACAGTAAGTGACTTCAGTAAGTCCAGGAACACTGTATGCTTTTCCTGGTTCATGGTGGGGACCTATAGCTAGCAATTATGTGGTAGGGGATTTTGCCTATCGTTAATTGGATATGGAGTAGATTGAGACAGTCATACTGTCTGACCAGTGTCGAGGTGTGCTTATCCTGCTCAGTTTGTTGTCTGAATGCATGGAAGACATTGTAGCTCTTAACAGCAGGGGTGCTTTCCATGGCTTTGAACCATGTCTCAATGACTGCACAAATGTCAGGATTTTCCAAGGTGAGGAGTGTTTCCAGAGAGTGCAGTTTCTTGTTTAGACTCCTAGCACTGAGCAGCAGTACCCTGATTTTATCTAGAGGAGATTTTGTTATGTTGGGAGGTTGATTATTTTGACACTGTCTAAAAAAGGCACAGTAGGGGCAGCTAATGCTTTTGCCGGTATCCAAACGCCTAGAGGAGACAGGCGCAGACCAACTCTGGCAAAGCTGCATGGTCTGTCGACCATGTCCTTTCAGACTGACAGATACTGGATCCCCTTCGACTGACACAGAAGTTAAGTCAATTGCTAAAGTTAGTCATTTTCTGTTAGTACTGTGGCATCATCCTTGGTGAGGGTAGAATGCTGCTCAAAGCTAACTCTTACCTGCCTGTGGCACATAATTTGAGAACTCAGTCATATCTCTCTTCATATAGTACAGAGAGCTACGTCTCAGGTCATTCACACCTTTATGGACTACGACAGAGTCATGCTAGTACTTGTGACTGAGCAACTTGAGTGCTTTGTGTGACCTGATGATTCTGACTCCTGACAGGCAGCTAACCGTGACCTTCTCCTTATCCAGTCTGGGAAAGAGGACATCCATATGTCTCACTATGAAGTCACCTATAACGAGTATGTTGGGTTTTTTGGTATTATTCTTTATGGCCTTGTTTGTTGAGACACTGGTGTGTATATTATTATGTGTTATGGTTGTTGTTTGCTTTGTTGTGTGTATATGTGGTTTCTGAAGACAGCATTTGGGAGGCCTCGGCATGTTTGGTTAGTTATTAGTGAGTACATCCACATATCTGGGTTTATGTGTAAAGTCCTTATCTAGTGCGAGAAGAGATGTGTGTGTGCTGACAACCTGTTTAGCATTTGATTTGTCTGCATGTATGAGTCTAGCCTCCAATTTCATAGTGTAACTACATCTCTCACTTATAGTATTAGTTTGTTCCCGGAGTATGTGGTTGTTAGTATACATAAGGCAATTTCTACATTGCCTCAGGATGATAATGTCCATCAATCTGGCCAGAGAGATGACAGGAAACTTCCCATCCATGATAGCAGGTCCTAACTGTGTGTTATATTAGTGAAAGGATTAGACTGGACTGTGCTGGTAGCCCAGAGCGTTTGAGTGGTAGCTATACTTTGGGTAGTCTACGGTTAAAAAACAAAGCAATACTGCTCAGTGCACAACTGAGTTGCTCCTAGAGCAACATGGGGCTAGAAATGGTTTCACTGTTAGTTATACAAGGAAAAGCTTATCTTCAAAGTTTGCATCTACACTCTGCTGGCCACCGCTGCAGGGAGAGCAGCTTTGCACAAATGCAGAGCTTAAATATAAGCAGGAATAAACAAGAGTAAAGCTGCCTACTAATCAGGAAAGCACACAATATTAGCCTTCCTCCAACAATACCCAACTCAGATATGTTTAGATTTGCATGCTTCTGCCACAAGAGTGCAGAAAAAAAGCCCTGTTAATCTAAGATGGCTGCCAATGTACCAAAACCATTGCTCCCATAATGTGTGTCTAGGCTGTTCTTAAAAATATTTAAACTAGTGCTTGCTTTAATGTAGTTTAACTGTCTATTCCATGCATCAATTACTCTCTCATAGAACCAATTAATACAGTTTTCATTCCTATAGAAGCTTCTACATAGATTGTCTGACGATTCTTTACTACTTTTTGATAATTCCAAACATTCCCAGAGGTAGTTTTCTCTAAATCCCCTATATACCTAAATAAAGGTCTCCTCTTAAATATCTCTGTGAGACACTCTACAAGCTTAGATGTTTTAGTTGTCACGACAACAGATCGATGGATGCCCTTGGCATATTTCCCACTGTACTCTTTCCAAGTTACTCATACTTGTTTTCTTATAAGGTTTCCATGTAGTTATTACATACACAAGTTTAGGTCTAATATAATTAGCAAACAGTGACCTCATCATTTCTGATTTCCTAGACTTTATAAATATTTTTATACAACTTATACTTCCATAACTATAATTTATTAGTTGGTAGATATGATTAGAAAAACTCAGAGCTGAATCTACCCATATACCCAGGTCCTTATATAAATCTACAGTTTCAATCATCATGTACAGTATTAAGTATTCACCTTTTAATTCATATCACCCAACTCTCATCTGCTTAGTTTTTGATGTATTTATCAATATACTCCTGCACCAAAATGATCACTTTAGTCATTGTTTTGCAAACTTTCGCTATCTTTAACACATATAATCAGTTTACACATTTTCAATACAGACTGTAGAACGCCTCAGATAAAAAAGATAGATCTGAAAGATACACTCTAAGCAAGTATGGGCTTAGGGTGGAGCTCTCTGGGACAACATGACTATAACCTTGAAATTCACCTGTGCAGTTGCTGTATGTTACTTGCCATGTCCTGTTTGTAAGCCATGCAACTATCCATCTTATCAAGAGTACATCAATATCAAGTTGTTCTAATTAACTGATCAGTGTTTTGTGTATGACCCTATCAATTGCTGAAATGAAATCTATATAAATTATATCAGCACAATTTTTCATTCATAGCTGTTATTATATTGTAATAGAATATCACACACAGATAGTAATAGATCTATTTTCAATATATGCATGCATATATGTGGTTTTAAGTCCCAACCTTTCCAGTTCTGGCAATAATTTATCCAATATAGCCTTTTGCATTATTTTTCCACAACATAAAAGTAAACTTATGGGTCTGTATATCTCTGGCTTTGTCCTACTTCCCTTCTCTCCATATTTATATCACCCAGTAAATAACAGATATAATGGCACTGTAAGTTAATGCCAAAGTGTTCTCATGTCATTATTATTAATTCTAACTCTACCCTGTGCTTCTGTGTGCTCTGTTTGGATCCAATTTGTATAGTTCTTTTTCCAATGTAAGCTAATTCGATTCTAGTATCTGTTGTTAGCTGAATGTCACTAGGATGATATATCATCCCCTTTGTGGAGCCAAACTGCTTTGCATAAGATTTTGTAAATATATCTATAATCTGTTGTGTCTGAGAATAAATTTTCGAATCTATAGTTTATCAGTTTGTATTTCTTTACTCCTACTGCATCTTATGTATCTATAAAATGGTTTCCTGTTACGCTCAGAGTCTTTATATACATGTTCTTCAATTTTTTCTCGGTCTTGTCTCACACTATGGTTAATTTCCCTGTTCAACTTGTTTATTTCCGTTTCAAAGTTGTAGTTGGACTTGTTTTCTATTACCTATATTTTTTGTCTCTCGCCTTAATCAAGTATATTTTTTCTTATGGAAATATATCCTCCTGACATTGTATGCCTTGATGTTGATGATAGACAACTTTTTGATGTTTTGCATAGAAACAATTCTCGTTCAAAACTTTTTACATTCCTTCTGCAGTTTTTCCACTGAATGCATCACTCCAAAGACTTTTACATACTAACATAGTGCATAAAGGTGATGTCCAGACCTACAAAATAGAACTGCTTTGCTGCCAGTCTGAACATATCTTCTACATTGTTGGTCTGTTACCTGCATCCGTTTGCTGCCAATGGAACACATTTTTATTCTCCAGTGACTAACTATGTCTGAACTTGCAAGATAAGTGCCCCATTGGAAATTTTGTTTTCTGGTTTTTGTGTTTCTTGGGATTAATGTCATCCAGGAAGAGTAAATGCCAGTGTGGGAGACAGATTCCCCATAGAGATTGCCAAGATAAGTGTCTTTTTTGCCTAGGAGCTTCTCATGATCATATATCTTGTTCTATTTGTCAGGTGTTTGTCTCAAAAACCCTTCCCAGTCGACTTGCTTCCCTTTCCTTGTATCTTGAGAACCAGTGTCTTAAGCTACTCTCTAAAGATACAATGGAACTAATCTCTCACCTTGAGGGTCCACCATTAGGGAAGAAGAAGGTGAAATAGGTACAATTGGAATCTTCTGCTATCCAGCTTCTGCCAAGTGTTTCTCCCAAGGTTGTTATGAACCCAGAGAATCACCTGGCTGTGTTGTCAGATTTCTCTGCCACAACCATGTTGGAGGCCAGCGAGAATCTGGCTGGCAGCACATCCATGAGGCTTTGCAGGCGTCATTCTCATACGTACAGAGGGAATCACAGCTGATTTTCCAAGGGGCCTAGGGCAGTTCCTCAGTTTTTGGTTGGGGAAGAAGTTCCTGCTATGGGTCTCAACTGTCATCTTAGGTCTGAGCCTTATCAGGGTGTTTCCTTAAAAAAGAAACAAAAAATTAAACATGCTTTTTCTGCATCTAAAAATCCTCAAAGTGAGTGGCAGACTTGTACTCAAGGGTTATTTTCTGCCTTAATGTGCTTAAAGCCTCCTCATGGGGTTTCAGATCCTGCTCCTCTATGGTCCTCTACACCTCTTAAAAGGCCTACAGACCAAGATTCTTCTGAGGATGAGTTGGATTCTGCTGATGAATCCATGACTTATTCTACTGAAATTTCTTTTCCTTTGGACTATGGGTCAGATGAGGAATCTATTACTACTGATGTTCCTTTGGAGGAAATTTCCTTTGGGGCACACTCTCTAGGATGATGGATTTTTTTCCAGTGAGATTGTGCTCAGGTCTCTGATATCCATAAGAGGTACTATGTGTTGCTGCAGTTGGACTCTCCTAAACCTGTGGCTATTCCTCCAATTTTGGATGCTTTATTAGGTGCTTTCTCCAATGCCTCTCATGTGCCTGATTCTCTCCCCCTTGCTCCCAAGAAGCCTGGCAGGTTTTATAAGTTTCCTGAGGATTGTTGTGTTTTATACATAAATGTCTTGGTGCTGACCCCTCAGTAGTGTCTATAGCCTCTGATAAACCATCTCAATTGTTTTCTTCGCCCATGTTATTGCCTTCTGACAAGGACAGCAGAACTATGGACAGGCTATATAAAAAGGTTTACATTTCTGCTACCCTAGCTTTTTTGGGCTATTAGTTATCAGACCTACATATCTAGGGTCAAATTATTTCTGATTTTCCAGACTTTGAGGGTGAAACTTCTGTTCTTTCCTTGCTAGGGACTTCCTCTGAAATCATTCATAATTCTATTAGATGTAATTATGATGAGACAAATGCCTCTTCTAGGGCTGCTGCTTTTGATTTGCTTATGAGGAGGGATTCTTGGCTTAGGCTTCAACCTCTACCTGATAATATTAAAGCTAAGCTGATGGACGCTCCTCTGGATTCTAAACTTTGGTTTGGAGAAGTGGCTGATGGTCTGTTTAAGTCCCTTCAGGATAAGGGCAAGACCTTACAGGAATGTAAACATGTTTGTTTCACCTGTGTCTAAATTTCAAACTACCCCACTAAGCTTGCCTTTGTTCATAGGCAATCTCATCCTTGTACTAAAGGTAAGAAGCGTGGCAAACGGGCTCCTCCTGCTAAGGCTACTTAGTATTTGGGGACTCTGAAACCTTCTTTTCTGGACAAACCAGGTAATGCGTGACTATATGTCTCTTCCCAGCCATATTATTCTTTCTCTTTGCATTTGTCTTTCTCTTCCACTTTGGCTTCAGATCACTCAGGATTATTGGGTTCTGTCGATGATTCATCAAGGGTACTTCACAGTGTGGAAATCATATCCTCCTTTTATGGTCATTCCTCAACCTCCTTGGGAGCAACTTCCCTTTTTACCAGAGGCTCTTCAAGATCTCTTGTCTCTGGGTACTATTCAAGAGGTGCCTGTGTCCCAAGCGGGGAAAGGGTTCTATTCAAGACTGTTTCTAGTGGCCAGAAAAGACAGCACTTGGAGACCTATTCTAGACCTCTCTCATCTAAACACTTTTCTAAAGGTACCTTCCTTTTGGATGTTGTCCCTTCAGATTCTGTTTCCTCTCTTGCTCTGTCAGGCCTATATGGTGTATCTGGATCTCAAGGATGCTTATTTTTATATTCTGATCCAGCCTCTTTTCAGGAAGATTTTATATTTTCTGTTGCTTCCTGGCATTTTCAGTTCTCTGCTTTGCCCTTTGGCCTTTCTACTAACCCAAGGGTGTTTACCAAATCCCTTGCTCCTGTGATTGCTTTTTGCAGGCTTCAAGGGATCCAAAATGTTCCTTATTTGGACGACCTGTTGATCCAGGCATCCTCTCCAGAGACCCTTTTGCAAATTCTTCATTTTGCCATTTCCCTTCTTCAGAGCCTGGGGTTCAGTATAAATTTCAAAAAGCCTTTTCTGACTCCTTCTCAGCATATGTTTTTCTGGGTTTCAGAATTCAGTCAGTGCCAGTGCTTGCATCTCTGCACCCTCCAAAGGCTTTAACTCTCATTTCTTTCTTTCACATTCTTCTTCCTCTGGCTTCCATTACCACCAGGCAGTTTCTGAGAAGGGTTTCATGTCATCCACTATTTCAATGCTCCCTCTGGCCAAACTTTACATGAGAAAGTTTCAGTGACTTCTGAAGTCAGTGTGGCTTCAACACACTCATCCATTAGAATTTGTAGTTCATCTTATTTCTTGTCTCAGACAGGAACTTCACTGGTGGATTCAGCATTTGTCTCTGAATCCAGGGATCCCTTTTCATCCCCCTCTTCCTTCTCAGGGATTGTCAACAGACACTTCAGACATGGGTTGGGGGAGTGACTTTTAGCTCCCTAAAGGTACATAGGGTTTAGTTGCCTCATCAACAGAAGGAGCACATCAATGCCAAAGAGATGAGAGCTCTTCTGCTGGCTCTTCAGGCCTTTAAGACTCTTTTTTTCTTCTGGGCCTCTCAAGGTTTTTACAGACACACCCACACTGATGTGGTATATCAACAAGCAGGGAGGAGCGAGATCTTATATTCTTTACCAGTTGGCACTTTTGGTATGGGAACCTGATTGTCAAGTGCCAATTTATTCTTCAGGCAGTTTATATCCAAAATCAGAATATTGTGACAGCCACTCTGAGCAGGTCCTTAACTCAGTACCATGAATGGATGCTTCGCAGGGATGTGTTTCTGGACATTATCCACCAGTGGGATACTCCTCAAGTGGATATTTTTGCCTCCTCTCTGAACAGACAACTTCCTCTATTTTGAGCCAGAGTCCCAGGTCCTCTGGTATAGAAGGTGGGATGCCCTCTCATTCTCTTGGAAGGGGATGTTTCTTTATGCATTCCCTCCCCTTCCTCTCACTCCGAAGGTCCTGCTCAAAATTTAACAGGATGCTCCCAAAATCTTGCTGGTGACTCCTTTTGGCTGTGACAACACCGTTTCTCTCTTCTTCTGCATCTAGCCAGAGAATCATCACAAGTTACCTTACAGTATGGATCTACTCACACAAGACAAAGGCTCTGTTATCCATCCCCACCTCTCTATGCCTCAACTGAGACTGTGGGTGATAAGATTTGAATTCGTCATAAACACTTTTTTTTTTTTCTGAGGACATGCTGCAAATCCTGCAGGAGGCCAGGAAACCTATGACTAGGAAATCCTACTTATACAAATGGAAGAGGTTTTCTTTTTGTTGTCTCTCTTGTAACCTGGACCCACTTAGTGTGGATGGTCCTTTGGTTCTCTCTTATTTGTGTGAGTTGCTCAATGCTGGTTTGGCCTATTCTTCTGTTAAGACCCACCTATTAGCTATCGCTACTTGTCTGCCTTTTTCTCCTCCTTTAGATGCTAGATTTGAGGTAAAACGGTTTCTTAAAGGAGTCCTTAATATCAGACCTCCCAGGAACCCCATTCCTTCTCCTTCCTGGTATCTTAATTTTGTTTTGGAGAAGCTAACCCAGGCTCCTTTTCAGCCTGCTGCTTCAGTTTCTTTGCAACATTGTTCCTGGAAGACTGTTCTTTTGTTAGCGCTTACTTCTGCTAGATGAGTATCTGAGTTGCAGGCCCTTATGGCTTGTCATCTTTTTTTTTTTTTTTTTCATGAGAACAAAGTGTCATTGCACACTAACCCTTCTTTTATGCAAAATGTGGTTAGTGAGCTATCACTTAATTAGTCTATTAATCTGCTGTATCCAAGCAAACTATTTCTTCTTGGATGTCTAAGGCTATTTCCTTTTTTTACACATTTCATGACAAGTCTTCCTTTTTCAATTAAGGCTCATTCGTCTAGAGGTGTGGCTTCTTCTGATGCCTTTTTTCAAAGGTTTAGATGCTAATTCTATTCTTGAAGCATACCTTTACCAAGTACTATAAGTTGGATGGTATCTCTAGAACCAGGACTGGTTTTGCTAGATCAGTTCTTCATGGCTTTTTAGGGGACTCTTCTGCCCCTTCCTCTTCCCAAGTTTCCAGTTGAGCTTTGGCACTCCCTCATATGTTATGAATACCGCAGCAGTGAAGGCAAGGACATTTACCACCATGGTGAGATTGTATACAAGTGTACTTTTCTTTAGGAGCACAGGAATGTCTAGTATGTTCTGTTACCCAGTAGGCTTTTTTACAATCTTCCTGAACATACTCTGAAATAATTTCCTTATTAATGTTCTTGAATCAATATTATTCTAGTCTGTTTCTGGTAAATGTAAGTCTACAGTTAATTATTCGTCCCTCCTGTGTTTCAAGCAAGAAATGTATAAATCCCACTAGGTCATCAGCCCTTGATTTTAGTGGTTTATACACTGTGACAATTGTTAAATGTCCCACGGATGTCTTTGTTGTCACAGTTACATAATCTACAGTACCAATGTTGTCATTGAACATGTAATAATCACAGGACTCATGTCATCCTATCACAACACCTCCACCTGATTTGTTGTTAGAATGTCTGTAAAAACATTTATACCTTGACAGAACTGGATTTCATCATTGTTCATTAACCATGTTTTGCAACCAATCTTATGGGAATGTAGCAAATTTTCCAATAAAAAAAAAAACTTTAACATTAATGTTCCTAGCATTAACAACAGGGATTTATCAAATGTTGCTATCTGTGAACTGTTACATTTTTGACCTGGCAAAAATCTTGCTTTGTATTTGTCAAATATTGCAAGATATCTGCTATAAAAATTTGCTTCCTTCATCTTGACAAATGCATGCCATCTTGTCTAAACAAGTTTGCGCAAAATTAGGCTTGAATGTTCTACACATTTCCATTTTTTTAAAATGGGACATTTTTTCATGTAGGTATTTACCACAAAAATCTTTTCATTCATGATGACCTGACTTTCCTTTCTATATGTGATTTGTGAAAAATACATCTTGATATCTGTACAAGCTATGCCATCTAAGATGGCTGTAAGTTTCCTACTAACAGTCACAGAGTCCTTATGGATGAGATTATTTGTACCGACATGTAAAAAACTGATACATATTTCCTTACATCATGGCATTCTAAGGCCTTTCTCACATCTACTATTTTTTGTTTCTGACAAACATAATACTATTCAATGTTCATTATCTTGTCAGCAAACATAAGTATCAACTCCTCTAATAATTGTATCTCCAAATACAAGAATTTCCTTTTTGACCAGATCTGAAGAATCTTCTGCTCCTATTTCAGTAATATCTGCTCTATCAATTATTAGAAAGGAATTATCTTCATCACCATTAGTCTTATTAATCTCATTGTTTTTATTTTACATTTGTAAGCATACCGTTCTCATTCAGCTGCCTTTTTGCATTGACAGCTTGAGCCATGTTGTCATCATCTGTCTTTCTCCTCTTTTTTCTTAGAGTAATGTTCTTCAATCCTTCCACATTTAATTTTGATTTCTTCCTTTTCACCTGCCCCTTGCTTCTTTTTTCTATCTTGTCTTTTGGAAAAATGATGCTGTTTTCTGCAGACTGAAGGTTTTCTAGTAGAAAAAAAAATGCATTTCCCCCTGAAATCTGTGTGTTGCATAACAAAGTATTGTCCTTTCTAGTATGTGCTCTCTTTGCTTTATAGATATTAAACAGTTTAGTTTTCCTCCTTTATTTGTTGTAAACTTCTTCCTTTCTTTCTTTTTCTAATTTCTTCCATATGCTCTGAATCCTCAGATTGCTGAATACTTGTATCCAGAATTTCAGAATTGTCAGTGACATTAACTTGTTCAATAGGGGTTGAGTGATCTTTTCTGACAATAGACACTTCCTTTCCTAAATGTGTTCTCTTTGCTCGTTGCCTAACATTATTTGTCTCATCAGTCCAGTCATTAATATATGAAACAACAGTTCCCCAAGCCATGCCAATTGCACAAGTGCAATCATTGCCAGTAAGTCTAGATTTACTACTAATAATGATGAGCGAATCATCCAACTTTTGACATGAGGGACAAGGATCACCAGTGTCATCAAGTATTACCTTTAAATATATAAATATACATAGCATTTAATATATATTGTGCATGCAAGAGACCAGGTGGAAGGGGAGTAAGGCCAGGTGTATAGGAGGTGGGTTCAAATTGTTCTATCATGGTGTGGATGGCAGGAGAAATGGGGTAGGGGTTATCCTGAAGGAACAGTATGTCAAGAGTGTTTTGGAGGTGAAAAGAGTGTCAGGTAGAGTGATGTTTATGAAGCTGGAAATTGATGGTGTAATGATGAATGTTGTTAATGCATGCACTCCACAAGTTGGGTGTGCGATGGATGAGAAAGAAAAATTTTGTAGTGAGTTGGATGAAGTGGTGGTGAGTGTACCCAAGAGTGAGAGACTGCTGATTGGAGCAGATTTCAATGGGCATGTTGCTGAAGGGAACAGAGGGGATGAGGAAGTGATGGGTAGGTATGGTGTTAAGGATAAATAAAAATCTACCTAAGCAACACACACAAAAGCATCTTACCCTCACCTAGAATGATGCCACAGTATATAAAGAAAATGATTGATTTTAACAATTGGCTAAAATTTTGGTTAAATGAGGAGGGGATGTCTGTCAGTCTGGGATGACATGCTCGACAAACACACGTTTTCGCTAGGCTAGGCACCTGTATCACCCACCCTGTTTCGGATATTCGGCTCTTGCCACCCCCTGCCACCCCCCCCATAGTGCCTTTTAAAAAGAGGCAAACCAAGCTCTCCTCAGTATGGAGAACATCGACATCTGTGCAGTGACAGAAACCTGGTTCAAGGCTCCAGAGAGCACCCCCAGCACTACAGATTATCACCCATGCCCAAACATAGACTGGAAGCATTACTCAAGCCCCAGCACCTTAGCCCAAAAGGTCCTGGATTTATAAAACTCAGATGCTATGAAACAACTAGTCACCACTCCACAAGAGGAAAAAAATATACTAGCCTGATCATTACCAACATGGGACTCTATGCTCCATACCAGAAGTATATCCCTCATCATAAAGATCAGACCATAAAATTATCACACTGATAGCTACAGTGAAAAACTTCTCAAAGCAAACTCACTACACTCAAAAAAAAACTGTGGAATCCTTCAAGGCCCCAGGGCCAGTGGAAACTATGGCTCCAAAACTGCAGAATCTGTAAATGCATTCTACAGACAATCCCGCAGAGTGCAGCCTCCCAAACAAAACACTGCTTCCATTGGACCAGATCCAAGAAGAACTAATAAAACTGCTGTACAATCTCAGCCTCACTACAGGATATGGTGGCATCCCACAAGGTTCTGTCCTGGGACCTTTCTTGTATGGCTCACCAGAGCTGACACAAACATCCTTCAAAAGGTCTCACAGAGACGGATAACTGGTGCCAGAGCCATGGTCTAAAGCTAAATGCCAAAAGTGTATAGTCATACCCTTTGCAAAAAACAATGCCCACAAATTTACACATAGGGTGGCAACCATTAAGTACAGAGAAAGTAATTATTGATAACAATCTCTCCTTTGACAACCACATTGCCAAAGTGGTTAGAAAGACCTTCTACATAGCCCACCTCATCATGAAAGGATTCACATCTAGATCAAGAGAGTGTATGTGCCCTTTATTTCATCCCCATCAGGCCCATCATATAGAATACAATGGACACCTGCAGCAATTAGAAAGACCACAAAAGTACCTCACCAGGAGGATCAAGGGACTCAAACAGATGCCATAAAAAACTCCAGCTCTACTCAGTTGCATACTGCCTACTATCTATGCCTGACATATAAAGCTATGTCCAACCCAGAATTAATGGACATGCTCCACCTCAGTAAATCTAAATCCCTTAGAGCCATGGAAATAAATAGAACATGCTGGAGGGACAGATTCATAACCTCTGGAATAGAATTCCAATTCATGTTAGGCAGAGCACCTCACTGACTCTCTTCAAGAAGAATCTTGATGAGTGGATAGGTTTGTCCCGGGGATTACTTCTGTGTCACTATTAGACAGAGGCACAGTAAACTAACCTTTAAAAAGGGCACAGTATACTTATAAATGCCCCAGGGCAGATAGCCTAGTATGAACCTATGAACCTATGAACCTATAAGGAGAGGAATGCAGAAGGTCAGATGATAGTGGATTTTTTGAGAAGGGTGGACATGGTTGTGGTGAATACATATTTTAAGAAGAGGGAGGAGCATAGGGTGACATATATCAGTAGAGGAAGATGCACACAGATGGATTATATCCTATGCAGGAGGGCCAGTCTGAAGGACACTGGAGACTGTAAAGTGGTGACAGGGGAAAGTGTAGTTAGACAGCATAGAATGGTGGTCTGTAGGATGACATTGGTGACCAAGAAGAGGAGGAGGAGTGTGAAAGCAGTGCCAAGGATCAAATGGTGGAAGTTGAAAAAGGGTGATTGTGAGGTGGAGTTCAGGGAAGAGTTAAGGCAGGCACTGGGGGGCAGTGAAGAGTTACAGAATAGCTGGGTAACTACAGTAGAGCTGATAAGGGAGACAGCTAGAAAGGTACTTGGTGTGACATCTGGAAAGAGTAAGAAGGACAAGGAGACCTGGTGGTGGAATGAGGAAGTACAGGAGAGTATACAGAGGAAGAGGCTGGTGAAGAAGAAGTGGGATTGTCAAAGAGATGAAGAAAGCAGACAGGAGTATAAGGAGATGAGGGGCATGGCAGAGAGAGGGGTGGGGAAAGCTAAGGATAAGGCATATGGAGAGTTGTATGAAAGGTAAGACACTAAAGAGAGAGAAAAGGACATGTACCAATTGGCTAGACTGTTGGACCAAGCTGGGAAAGATGTGTAGCAGGTAAAAGTGATAAATAGTGAGGGAAACATACTCACAAGTGAGGAGAGTTTGTTGAGCAGATGGAACATGTACTTTGAGGAGCTGATGAATGAAGAGAATAAGAGACAGAGAAGGTTGGATGATGTGCGGATAGTGAATAAGGAAGTGAAACAGATTAGCAAGCAGGAAGTAAGGACAGCTATGAAGAGAATGAAGAATGGAAAGGCTGTTGGCCAAGATGACATACTAGTGGAAGCATGGAGGTGCTTAGGAGAAATGGCAGTGGAATTTTTAACCAGATTGTTTAATGAAATCTTGGAAAGTCAGAGATTGCCTGAGGAGTGGAGAAAAGGTGTTTTGGTACCTATCTTTAAGAATAAGGATGATATGCAGAGCTGTAGTTACTACAGAGTAATAAAATTGATCAGTCACAGTTTGAAGTTATGGCAAAGAGTACTGGAAGCTAGGTTAAGAAGGGAGGTGATGATTAGTGATGAGCAGTATGGTTTCATGCCAGGAAAGAGCACTACAGATGCGATGTTAGCTCTGAGAGTGTTGATGGAGAAATATAGGGAAGGTCAGAAGGAATTGCATTGTGTCTTTATGGACTTAGAGAAAGCATATGACAGGGTGTCTAGAAAGGAGATGGGTGTTGTATGAGGAAGTTGAGAGTGGCAGAGAAGTATGTAAGAGTGGTACAGGATGTATACGAAGGTAGTGTGACAGTGGTGAGGTCTGCGGTGGGAGTGAAAGATGCATATAAGGTGGAGGTAGAATTACATCAAGGATCAGCTCTAAGACCTTTCTTATTTGTAGTGGTGATGGACAGGTTGGCAGATGAGATCAGACAGTAGGTCCTGTGGACTATGATGTTTGCAGATGGTATTGTGATCTGTAGTGAGAGTAGTGACCAGGTTGAGGAGATCCTGGAGAGGTGGAGATATGCTCTAGATAGGAGAGGAATGAAGGTCAGCAGGATTAAGACAGAATATGTGTGCGTGAATGAGAGGGAGGATAGAGGAATGGTGAGGATGCAGGGAGTAGAGGTGGCGAAGGTGGATGAGTTTAAGTACTTGGGATCAACAGTTCAGAGTAATGGTGAATGTGGAAGAGAGGTGAAGAAGAGAGTACAGGTAGGGTGGAATGGGTGGAGAAGAGTGTCAGGAGTAATTTGTGACAGACGAGTACCAGTAAGAGTGAAAGAGAAGGTCTACAAGAGGGTAGTGAGACCAGCTATGTTATATGGGTTGGAGACAGTGGCACTGACAAAAAGGCAAGAGTCAGAGCTGGACGTGGCAGAGTTAAAGATGTTAAGATTTGCATTGGGTGTGGCAAGGATGGACAGGATTAGGAATCAGTATATTAGAGGGTCAGCTCAGGTTGGATGGTTTGGAGACAAAGACAGAAAGGCGAGATTGCATTGGTTTGGACATGTGCTGAGGAGGGATGCTGGGTATATTGGGAAAAAGATGCTAAGGATGGAGCTGCCAGGTAAGAGGAAGGCCTAAGATAAGGTTCATGGATGTGATGAGAGAGGACATGCAGGTGGTTGGTGTGACAGAGCAAGATGCACAGGACAGGAAGATATGGAAACAAATGATCTGCTGTTGTGAACCCATAACAAGAACAGCCAAAAGAGAAGAAGAAGAAGCATTTAATACACTGTACATGATACCTGTGCTTTAGCGAATCTTTATTGGAATACTCATTTAAGGAATCCATTTTCAGTTGTAAATGAAGAAATACTTCTAAAAGAAAAGGATAATCAAAATCAGTTACCACAGAATTCACACAGATTTTAAAATTAACTTGTTCAAGAAAAATCACACAAACCATATACAACAAAATATTAAATTAAGTAGAATAGAGCATTGCTCTGACTGTACCAGTTGTGAAGGTCTAAAAAATCCTGGAATTCCTTTGTCTTGCATATGAATGCACACAGTAGCTTCTGCTCACTTTCACTTGCAGTCGCACCTCTTTTTAACAGTAAAGATCAATAAATTACAAACCAAAACTCTGATAAATCTTATTGACTACAAGCTATTCTTTTCTTCCTAAAAACAGTGAAAAACAGTAGCAAAGAATAAAATGTAATCATCACCATCATCAACTCTCTTTTTGCTATTTTCTACAAGGGGTCAAGGTGTTTTGTCAACTGTCACCATCTTCCTCTATTCAATGCCACTCTCCTGTCTTCTTTCACACTTATGTCTCACTATGACTACCACAGATCATCTCTCACAAAATCCACCCACCTCTTTGCTGGATGCTCTTGTCTTCACTTGCCTTCTTCCTGTCTGTCCCAAATCTTCTTCATTAGATTCTCTTTTGCTTTTCTGTGCATGTGCCTGGACCACTGTAATCTACTCTCTTTGACATTTATCTGCATTTGGAGCTACTTTGGCTTCTATTGTTATGTCCTCATTTTTTGTATATCCCACAGTGTACATCCTACCACTCATTTCAGGCACTTCATCTCCATCACCTCTAGCTTCCTCAACTGCTCTGCCTTTACTGCCCAAGTTTCTGTACCATGCAGTGGTACTGGTCGCATCACTGTTTTATTCACCTTACTTTCAACTTTTTTCACATTCATCTGTCATATACCCACCTCACCCTCTGGGCCAGTTGGCTGCAGCCACTCTGCTTCTAGATTTGGCATCCACATTCAGACTTACCGTCTTTTCAACACCCCTCCCAGATACTTGAAATTGTTAGCCAACTCCCCTACTTTCCCTTCTAGCTCAATTCTAGCTTCTTCTGAACTCCATCATTTGCTGCCATTACAACTGTCTAATCTTTACTTGGTTTATTTCCATGTGCATTCAGTTCTGCATTCCAACCCCCTACCCTTTGTTGAAGTTTTGCGCAGAGTCTGTCTATAATGTCACATCATCTGCATACAACAACTTTGTTGATCTGTCCTGTCAGATCTGTTTGCTAATGAAGTCCATCACCAGTACGAATAGCAGATGTCTCAGAGCTGAACCTTGGTGCGCACTCACTGCCACTGGGAAGCCCTCTGTGAGACCAAACACTGCCCATACTCGAGTCATTGAGTCCTCATACATAGTTTTCATTAACTCTACAAATTTTTTGATCAGCTGTGTGTTTGTTCTGTAGTCCTCACTCAAGTTGTTTTGAAGCACTGCCATTCTTCTTCAACTCCACCTATTTCCTCTTCTTCTTGAGATGCTAGAGCCCTGAGTAATTCCTTGCACTATTGTGCTTTTTCCCCAGTCAACTTCCAGATCTTCAGCCTTCTCTGACCACTGCTTGCAGCTGATTGTGGCAACCAGTGGTTTATGCTGTGGGCTGATGGTTTCACTGGGGATGACTTTTCAATTGCTGAATCTATCCCAGTGTCCTTTCCTTACGAGGAGGAAGTCTACTTGAGTTGCATGCTGGTCATTCTTGCACGTGATCTTGTGACTGTCTCTCTTCTGAAACATGTGTTTGCTACTATCAAGCCATTTGCTAGGCAGAAGCTATAATGACCTGTCCTTCATTATTCCTGCTGCCCCACCAATGTGGACCCAAGCAGTCCTCATATCCTGTTCTGTCTGTTCAGATATGGGAATTCAGGTCACCTATTATCAACACAAATTTCTGTTGTCCTGATTTATCTAGTAGGCCCTGAAACTGCTGTCTGAATGTACTCTTTTCCTCACTATCACAGCCCTGCTCTGGGACATAGGCTGAGATCATGAATACTGCCCTATCATTAGGCTGTAGTCTGATTGCCACGAGTCTATCACTAATTCTAATGACATCCCTCACTGTCTTCTTAAGTTTCTCCCTACCACAATTCCTACACCATTTCTAGGGTCTATATTAGAACATTGAAGTTTCAAAACTTCAAATGTTCTAATATCGACCCCTATTCAGTGAAACCTAAAAATATCTAAGCAACAGAAAATTTTTTCCTAGGGAAAGAATTCGCTTATCCATTTCTGTTGCTTTGGTATTTTCAGCACTGTGGTGGAAAGTTACAGGTCGGGTTCAGGTAAGTGTGCGATTGAGTGAGGGTTAGATTAGTTAGGGTTAGGGTGCGGGTTAGGTATGTGTGCGATTGTGTGGACATGAGGGTTAGGGCGGGTTAGGTGAGTTAGGGTTAGGGCACGGGTCAGGTAAGTGTGCGATTGTGTGGATGTAAAGGTTAGGGCGGGGTAGGTGAGTTAGGGTTAGGGTGTAGGTGAGGTGAGTGTGCGATAGTGACCGACCTTAGGATTAGGGTTTGGGTTAAGGTAAGTGGATAGTTAGTGGTGTGTGTATCGTTTAGTGTAGGGTTATGTGTAAGATTTTAGGTGCATGTGTGTGGATTGCTGTTTGTTTGATGTGCTTGTGTTGTGTGTATGTGTTTTGGAACAGCAAATTTTTTCCCTAGGAAAAAATTCACTGTTCTGTATGTTCGATGTTTTCAGCTTTCGCTGAATAGGGGTCGATATTAGAACATTCGAAGCTTTGAAACTTCGATGTTCTAACATAGACTCCATTTCTAGCCTGCCCTCCTTTTGAGTAGAAGACTTCTGATCCCAAGACAAGTGGATTTGCCGTTCCATCTTGTTCTGGATACATGAGATGTTCAGCCTCTTCCTTACCATGATGTCATCCACTTCCAACCAGCATTCTGTCAGTCAACCTACATTGTTTATGTAGCAATTATTTATTCACATTTGGCAGGTTGATTGGTTTTACATCCAGCTTTCACTCAACAGAGCTGTTCCAGGTAACAACCCTCTCACTTTTAAGTTGCTATTACCAGGCAACTGCACAATCAATCACAAACCAACACACAGGATTGCTTAGATAAGCTCTGTATTGTCCTGTCCTTGGTATGGGATGGTAGAGTTTGCCTATCTAAAATATATCCCTTTCTAACAACAAACAGTGAAATTTATAGGTAAAACAACTAAATATAAATCAAAGTAAATATTTTTTGTCAACAAGCTTCCATTTTTGCTATGGCCCTCATTTTATTTTACTTTTTTATTTTATAACACTAGACCATTGGAGATGCATGCCAACAGTACCTTAACATAATCGAAAGGTGTGGAATCAGTCACAGAACAAAATGATTGTCATCATTTGTTCATTTTTCTGGCTATGCAGCACTGATGTCATTTGTGTGAAGCAAGTTGGAATACTTCACTCACATTATTGTTTGTTTGAAACAAAACTTGAAATGTAATATTGTGACTGTTATTTTTATTACACCGAGATGTGTGAGGTATATACAGTTAGAAAAATGGCAATAACCAATGGGTGGGGGACAGAGTGTCTATGGATGAAAGTGACTGACTCACTTGTTTGTACAGTTTAAACAATCATTAATATGGCTTTGCAGGGCTAGTGTGCATTTGTGTATTAAGTTGAAATGCTTTCCTGTGGCTATTGTGTGTTTGGGTAAAAACTTTGAACTGCATTATTATCATTATTATTATTATTATTATTATTATTATTATTATTTTATATATTTTTAATGATAATCAGATGCCTGTGGAGCCCACAGTCATCAATATGTCTATAACTGCTGGATATGGGGGCTGCCTGTTAACAAAATGACTGACCCTGGTGTCATGATCAAATTATACAGTCTTTAGTCCGGCTTTTCAGCAGAAGCATAGCTAGGATGGGGCAGAGGGGACAACCATACTAGGTGCAAAGTGTTAAGTGACATGATTGGCACATTGTGATCATTCTTAAGTGCATGTCAGCATTTAGAAATATATGCCAGTATTGCTTTTGTGGTCAAAACAAAAGAACTGTAGTTCTCTGTGTCTGGTACAGATTATAACAATTGCTTGCTACAATGTAGCAAGTAGTTATAACAAGTAGCTTACAGCAATGTAAAAGTAGAAAAGCGATTATTTTTTGTTCCTCAACTTAAAAATGGGGGGGGGGGCAGATTGAGGGATGGCACCAAGTGCAAAAGTAACTAGATGTACCTCTGCTGTGCAGTACTTCTGCATGGTTGTGTAAAGAAATACTTTACTTTGGCCATTCTTCTCACAATCAGGCATTTGAGGTATGCACAATCAATAAAATGGTTGAAAGTGATCTGTATGGCACCCATCTCTGAATAAAGGGGACTTACCCCCTACTGCTATTTGGTCAATGCTAAAACACAACTGATCTAGTGTGACAAGAGCAATATCACACAATGCATTGTATTTGCTGAAATAAGTGTAACACTATCATTGCTTAGGTTTATACTTCTCTATGTGTATGGAAGTTGTAGTTTTTTAAAACTAATATGTTGGCCATATTTCTTTCATTTTCCCTCAGAAATATTGCCACTGTACTCAACAAGTAGCTGTTTGGTGTTCTGGGCAGGGTGTGTGTGAAAGCAACTAATCAGCACAGTGGATACTGCTTAGTATTGCTATCTCACCATGCATGGCTATCTTGTTCACATCTTGGCTCAACTCTTTCTTTGTGGAGTATACATGTCATGTTTGTTTCTGTATTGGTTTATCTAGGAGCTCTGGTTTGCTTCCTCACCCCAAAAATATACCATACGTGGATTAGTGTTTCTTCAATTTACCTGTAACTGACCATGCAACTGGTGATTTTGAATGTGTGTGTGTGTGTGTGTGTGTGTGTGTGTGTGTGTGTGTGTGTGTGTGTGTGTGTGTGTGTGTGTGTGTGCGTGCATGCGTGTGTGTGTGTGTGTGTGTGTGTGTGTGTGTGTGTGTGTGTGTGTGTGTGTGTGTGTGTGTGTGTGTGTGTGTGTGTGTGTGTGTGTGTGTGTGTGTGTGTGTGTGTGTGTGAGAGAGAGTGAGCATGCACACGCATTTATATAAGTGAAAAATAATATCATCAATTTTCAGCTATTGATGCATACAATATTGCTGGACATATGCATAAAACTTCTGAGTAGCAGTAAAAAAAGAGCTGGTATCAAGTTAGTACCTTTCAAAAATAAAGTTAAGATGCATTACAGGAAATCTATACCGTCAGGCTTCTTGAAGCCTCTGATAGAGGTATAGTAAGTGTCTTTACCTTAGACTCCACCTATTCTAAAATTGCCCTTTCTTAGAGGTGTGCACTGTAGGTCACAATAGCTTGTGTGGTAAGCTGGGGATAGTAGTGTCATTATTTAATTTTCTTCACAATTAAACTACAGAGGTATTCTCAAGTAAGCCTAGCTTATTGGAGAGCAATCTGGTTATTATCCCTTTAATTTTACTCGCAATTAAACCTCAGAGATGTGAGCATAAAGTCACTATAGCCTGTGGTGGGGACCATGTGGTCCTCTTGTTATTTTTTTTTTACTTTTCACACAATTAAACATTAAATATGTGACAGAACATCACTACAGCTTGTCTTGGAAAAGTAAGTTGGACAATATGAATTGATCATTATATTTTTCACTTCTTTCATAAACAAACATAAGTCATGTGTACGTTGATGGATATTTTTTGGAGGTAGGGATAAGGAGGTATGCTGTGTATATACATGTGACAGCAAAAAGTTAAAATACTTTGCTATGTTCTATTTGTTCTTTCACTTTCTTCCCAGTCTGACATCAGAGAGGTACACAGAAAGTGTCTCTCTTTTAGAGGCAGGGGTGAGGGGACATCATGTGTTTTGTATGACACTAGAAATTTAAAATATATGGGAGTGTGGCCAAGATGGCTTACTGAAAGCAGCACCATTCCTTTGCTCTGCTTCATACAGTTCTTCCTGACAGGAATAAATTGTCAATTTTATCAGAATTCTACCAAAAATAACATATTATCAAAGTAAAAGATCCAAGGATCTGGTGTAAAAATCTATGAATATTTCCAGCTTTTTCCTGTCATTTCGCTAGGAAGAAAACTTTATAAATAAAGAAGATGAGTCACTCGAAATCTGCAATGCAAGAGAGCTGGTAAAGCGGAATTGCAGCAATGTGTTTTTTCCATCCAGGACCGAGTTATAAAAACTGACAAGCTGGACACAAAAATGGACAAAATAAAAGAAGACTGCTTTAAACAAATAGATCTAATGAATGAAATGATAAAACAACAACAAAAAAAACCCACAAATAGTAGATCTGGAGGAATCTGTTACAGACATAGATGGCAGATTTATAGAAGGAGAAAACAGTGTCAACTTCTTTTAAAAACAAAATAAACTATCAGAACAGATTGACGACCTAGAAAACAGAGCAAGGAGAAACAATATAAGAATATATGGAATCCCAGAAAAAATGGAAGGAAGCAACATGATAAACTTTTCAACATCCTGGATTCTGAAGGTTTTAAACCTACCAGAAGCCTTGTCCTTTGGAATTGAAAGGGTACACAGATCCTTAGAGTCTGTTCCCACAAACATAAAAAATATACAACCAAGATCAATCATAGTCAAATTCTTATCAACACAGGACAAAGACTTAAGTTTTAAAAACAGCATGGTCTGCTGCACCTTTAAAAGTTGAAAACTCATACATCAGATTTCACAATAACTATTCTTCATTGGTAATGAAGAAAAGGAAAACCTGCATACCTTTGTTATAATCTTTGAAAAAAGAAGGAATCAAGACTCATCTTGTCTTCCCTGCCAAACACATACTCTTTTTACCCAAAGGAACCAAAACTTTTGACAACTTGGAAGATGCACATTCTTATGTCAAAAATACATTTTATCCACTACTGAAGATATGGATACCAGCATATCATTAAAGAGACAAGCAACTGAAAGAGACTGGCCTGTCAAAGAAACAAAAAAGTCTAGAGACAAATCTTTCATTAACAATATAAATCAATGTAAGTGATGATGCTTTAACATTTTTAGAGAAAGTCAACTAAAGGTAATTCATTTCATTTCTTAAATAATGAAAATAATATAACAGTATCATACAGTTATAGTATTAAAATAACAGCTTTGGTGATAGCTTGGTGCAGATAATTGACTCCATTCTAATTTTGTGATAACTATTAAAATCATATTAGTTTCATTGTTGGCTTTTAAAGATTTCTATATACATAACAGTACATATAAAACAGGTTTAATAGTAAAGCTGGGATACTATCATTTTTTATTACAGAAACAAGGATTTTGTGTTAATATACTGACTAACATAGTTATACATATGGTCATGTGTTTCTCCTTATTTAATAGTCTTTTTAGTGTCATTTTTAACTATAGGCTATTTTAAACATTAGAAGGGTTAAAAGCTGTAATTATATGTTGTATTCTTCATAAATATGTTTAATTTAAAGCTCAAAACACATTTCAACCATTTTTGGCTTAGATTAACATATTGAATATTTAAAAAATGGCTTTTCAGTTAACTCACAGCTTTTAGAATGCATCTGGGAACTGTTTGAGTTAAAACCTTTTCTTTCTAGTGCTATTTTCTGCTAATAGTACTTAAAGTGTTTCTGAGAGGTTTTTATACAGAGCTCAAGTTTTACAACTTCAAACAGTACTACATCTTTACTGGAAAATGTTCACACATCAGAAAGGAAGTCCAGTACAACCTCTGACCTCCAAGAACTAGGAAATGCACAGAAAATGAAGACAAAAATCAAAACAAGCTATTTTAAAGGATTTTATGAAATAATCATTGATTGTAACTGCTAGAGTATTGTAAATAATGCTGATTTTATTATAGATAAATGCCAATTTAAACTTTTTAATTGACCTTGTGTTAAAATAATAAGGGGAAACCTCTATAAGATAACATATAGAAGGGCATATGATCTGGTTTGTTCTTTATCTTGTCATCCTATATCTCTTATAAATGTAGATTATAAGGTATTCATGTTGATCTTAGCTAAAAGATTAAACTCCATACTTGTTTGCTTAATAAAAGAAGATCAAACAGGCTTTATAATTTATAGGAAAACATGTGATAATTTATTTAGGTTATTTTCTTTGATTGACATTGTGAATAAAAACAAGAATGAATTATCTATAATAAGCCTAGAGATAAACAAAGCATTTGCTTCAATAAACTGATCCTATCTGTTTAGAACATTAAAAGAATATAACTTTTCTAATGAAGTCATCATAAGTTTTAAGTTAACTCAATGTCTTATGTAAAAATAGGCTCTTTCATATCTAGTCCCTTTAAAATTTTAAAAGAAACAAAACAAGGATGTCAACTATCCCCTTTATTATTTGCACTTACAATAGAACCTTTGCTAACTTCATAAGGCATATTATAAATATAAAAGGTTATAAAGTAAACAAAAATCTTTCCACTAAAATTCAATTCTTTGCTGATGATATTTTAATCACTAGTGGAAATGCTGAAACATCTCTAAAACATTTAATACAATCTATGTACTTCTTTGAAAAACTATCAGGGCTAAAATTCAATCAAAATAAAAGCAAAGACATTGCTAATAAACAAACAGATAACAGATAGGTTGACTACATTTAAAAACTTCAACTGGGGAAATTCTCAAATAAAATATTTAGGAATAATCATTGAATCAACCTTTAACCAATCAATAACAACTAATTATCAGCAAGTAATCAATACTATAACAAAATTAACAGAAACATGGAACAAATTATTCTTTACTTTTGAGGTCAGGCTAAATATAATTAAAATGATAATATTACCAAAGATTTTATACAACAGGCAATTACTAATACTCCCCCAACAAAAGCAATTTTTTTAAAAAAGTTAAACGCCATTTTAATAAAGTTCTTGCAGCACTCCAAAAAAAATATATAACCGCCCAACACTGGCACACTTTAGGCTGGGAAGAAGGAGGTATAGCTTTTCCTAACATTTAACTATATATTACACCTATGATTATAAAAACACTTTACATGTGGCTAGATTCTTCTTTTATCTCATGCTGGAAATCAATTCATGAAACACTGATAATGCAAAACAATAAAAATATTATTCAGCTATTTATAAATATTGATAGAAATGCATTCATATGGATTATAAAAGGCTACTTATTGAATGAAAAACACTAATATATCCTTTTTCCATTTATGAATCAAATTTGTATATTATTTAAAAAGCTCATTAACTCAAATTATTTATGCAAAGCTCTATCAATAATATTATTCCCAATAGCTTAAATGCGTGGATGTCTAATATCTTTTAATACTAAAAAAATATAGATTTGAAGTAGAATGGGCTTACACATTGGCATCATTTCTTGTCAGGAAACAAAATACATTTTGCAGACTATTTAATTGCAAAATATAGCACAGAAAATAATAGTTGGTTAGACTTGCAAACATACAGAATTTATACAAGATAAAATCAAAGTAACATTCAATATACAAAATACTCAAGATTCCCAAAATTCTAATCCTTCTATATAATATTAATAACAAATCAACTAATAATATTCCTTCATTATCAATCATTTACAAAATCCTAAGAATTTAATTTCCCTCATCTGATAGCTCATTCTGGTCATACTCAACTAAAATTAATAAAGAAGAGTATTTGGATAATAATAAAAAACTAATATTGAAATAAGCAGTGAAAACAACATCTTCTCCATACTGGAAAATATTTACATGGAAATTTATATATAGAAATGTTCTCACGCCTCAAAAGATAGCAGCTATATATAAATTAGAAAACACAACATGTTGGAGATGTGAGATAGATCTTAATGTTGATTGGCAACATGTGATTATCGGTTGTAAAATAGTTCTTCCATTTTGGATTGACTTCAGAAATTTTTGTAGAACAGTGTGGTCAGATAAGTGTAACATCTCAGATTCTGTTATATTATTTAATGTACATACACCAGAAATTATTCCAGTATCACAAATACATCTATTTTGGAGAATGTTAGCAATAGCTGGAAAAATCATTACAAAAATTGGAAAATGAAGACTACTATCTCATTCTATAATGAATTTATCTGTTTAGCAAAATCAGTATATAATAATGAAACACTATAAGAATTAGAATTAAAAATATGACAGAAATTATTAGCTTGGGAAAAATTACAAAGCTTATTAGAAAAGTATTAATTATATTAGAAATGTTTTGAATGCCATTGTAAATAGTATGTACATAGTTTCATGAGGTTGTTAATTAATACTTGTTTAAAAGGTTATTGTTTTGTTTTAAAATCAAATAAAAGTTTTTTTTAATAAAAAAATGCGAAATATATGACTGAGGCCATTTATCCCAGTCTAACAGCAGAAAATATACAAAAGGGAACTTTTTAGGAGGGTTAGAAGGCAGGCACTATTTTCAGACATGATTTATGTATCATCTCAAACATTTGTCTTCTCAACTTATTGGAATCTACTACTTTGTGTGCACTGAACAATAAGCCTTGGACACAGTTTGTCTTATCCTTGAAAAAATAAGGCTGAATTTCTTTGATTTATCATGATTTTGTTCAGGCAATCATTCAGGCAATCATTTGCTCAAAAATTTGGTAAAAACACTAAAATATTTATGGTTGCTTTGATGCAGCAGTTACCACAACCAAGATTAATTTATTTCATCCAAATTTATTATAAGGCAATCTTGAACAGTTAGGGTATGTTGAACATTTCTTTGAATTGCTTGGCTGCATAAATGACTTGAGGCAGTCTGTTCCAGAGAGAGCACATGATTAATTAGTATATGCCAACGCCCCCAAAATGCCTCATTAACATTTAACGTGGCTGTGGAGACAGCCCATTGTTTTGCTGCATGTCTTCATTTTGCAGTACCATGGTAGGATGTCTCTGAATGTAGAATGAATACCATGAGGCGTACACCTCAAGCAAATTTCAAGGTAACCTTTCTGAAATGAGCCCACAGTCTTCTGAGGAAGAAAGATGCCTTGCAGCACTTTACAAAAAACATGTTGTAAGACAAAAGCTTTGAAGCTGTCACTGCAAATAGTTCAATGACTAGAGCCAAAATATAACATGGGAAATGTCCCATGTGACTGGACTCTATTTTATCAAAATTAAGTATATCAAGTAACTGCTCAAGCTACTGCTGCGATACAGATATTTAACAGCTGGCTTATTTAATGGTTAAATGGTAATTCTGCTCTTGGTATACCAGAATAGTCTGCCTGAAAGCAATGTTATCACACAAGGAAGGGTATTTTGGTACTGGAGATATATCATCAACCTCTCCTCGAAATTATTGTGTGTGCATTTCTGTGCAAAATAATCTTGGACAATTTTCAGCTACTTTGACTATAACTGCATGTAGATACTGTGGCTATAACTGCACATAGAAAAACTGTGCACAGTCTGTGATCAGAAGAAAGATGGTATTATGCAGCTGTAAAGTATAAAGCTTATTTTTGAAGTTCAGGTGATAGTTACTATCGGAATTAGCAGTACAAATGTCTTTTTAATGCATCTGCTATCTGTGTGAGCCCACCGGACACAATTGTTCCTTTCCATGGTTGACCTGAGAGCACAGTCTGGTCAAATTACTTGATTAGAGTCACACACTAGGCAAATGCAGGTGGAAGGAATCAAACCCTGCACCCCTGACTACAAAAAGCAGTTCAGTCAAAAACATGTAAATAAATAAATAAATACACAATAGATTAATTAATAGTTCAGAGCCTCAGTCCTCAATTCTAACTACAGTCTTAAGGGTAATCATCCCAAGCATGTTATTTTCTAGTCCGCGGTGGGGATCATGAGAGCATAGGCCCTAACCATCTCATATTAATTTACAACAGTAGATGGGTTATACAACATTCACCACAAGCCTTGTGGTCAAATGGAGCAGCATGTTAAAGGTCACATAATCATGCACAAAGAACATGGCAAAATTTCAAGCCCCCATAAATCCTGAGAACACTGCTGCCTATGCACAGCTGATCACAGAAACCCTGTACAAGCATGCACATAGCTGCATAGTGGCAGCTGTACCCACCAGAAAGAAGTACAGAACTAATTCAAAAAACAAGCCACCCTGGTGAATCATAACATCAATAGGCTGTATAACAGGAAGGAAGAAAATGATGGAAAAAATTATGAGGTGCAGCACCCAGCATGATAAAAACACACTCATCAAACTAAACAAACAACTCAGAGGGCAAATAAAGTCTACCAAAGGAAATTTGAGGTAAGTTTGGCTTCCCAGGCCAAGGAGAACCACAAAGCATTCTTTAGCTATACCCGTAATCTCAAAAGCAATAAACAGTTGCATGCAGTGATCATTCTAAATTGAGCCACCTATACTGAGCCAGAAGACATAGCAAACCTCCTGGCTGATAAATTCAGCTCCAGCTTTACCCCTCTCTCCCCCTCAACCATCCCTCAGAAATATCATCACATATAACTCCCCATAGAGGTCCTTAATGCTCTCTCTAAGACCAAGAACACTGCATCAATGGGCCCAGACAATATCCCAGGATGCCGTCTAAATAGCATGAAATATGACCCGTTAGGGCCTCTGGAATTACTATTTAACTGTAGCCTCCAAACAGGTTTTGTGCCTCATGAATGAAGAAAGATAACAGTCATCCTTCTGCACAAAGGTGGGCCATCTACAGACCCTGGAAACTACAGACCCATAAGTCTCACTAGTGTTATATGTAAAGCCATGGAAAGAATTATCATGGAGATGATCACTAGAGATATAGTAAACCTCCAGACACTGGACCCAGCCCAGTTTAGTTCCATCAAGGGCAGATCATGCCTACTCAAGTTGACACAATACCCCACTCAGGCATTGTTGACAAACTCAAGAGAATAGGTACAAACCTGTATGTCACCCAGTGGATAACCAACTGGCTCACAGACAGGATCCAGGAAATTAGAATTGGGGAGTCCACCTCTACAAAGAGGCCAGTCACAAGTGGAGTGCCTCAGGGATCAGTCCTTGGACCACTCCTTTTTGGAATTTACTTCTCAGAAGTCAAGGCCAAAGTCAGTGGTCTCTGGCTGACTAAATTTGTAGATGATTGCAAATTAGGAGCTGTCATTGATTCTCACACTGACACAAATGTTCTCCAAGAGAGGCTGACACAGACAAAGAACTGATGTCAGAGCCATAACTAAAACTAAATAGCAAGAAATGCATAATAGCATCCTTTGGGAAGTCATCCATCCCTGGTAACTATCATATTGACAACACACTCCTTAGAGATGACCCAGTAGTCAGGGACTTAGGGACTCATACAGATAGTAATCTACCCTTTGGCCACCATGCGTCTACAATGTTGAGGAAATCATTCTATATTGCACGACTTATAATCAAGGTATGGCATCTAAGTCCAAGGAAGTCATTTTTCCACTGTATTCGGCATTCCTCAGACCTATCATTGAATACAATGCCCCTTTAGTATGTACTTAACCAGGCACATCCAACAATTGGAACATCCACAGAGGTTCCTCACTAAAGGAATACAGGGCATAAGTAAAATGTCCTGTGCAGACTGCCTCAAGGCCCTATCCCTGTATTATGTCTCTTACAAGCTTTTGAGGGGAGATATAAGCCTGGCATATAGGGTATTGTCAGACTCCACTCTGATGGACCTCCTGTATATCCACAAAAGAACAGCACCAGAATTACCCATTCTAAAGACTTAAACCTTGTCTGTGATATAAATAGTTCCTGCTGGAGAGATAGGTATGTATCCCAGAAATATCATGTCCACGGAACAGGCTCCCCATCCATGTGAAGATGAGTTTCTCCCTATCCCAATTCAAGTGCAACTTGGACAATTGAAACGAGAAATCCAGCCCTGGTTTGACACTTATGACTCTAATGGACAGAACCTGTAAATGGTTCATCTCCCAACCCCCTGCTTCCACTTATCAAGGATATCAGAACTTGCCAGAGATATGGGAATGCATGCCTAGGCTTAAAAAGGCCCTTGTGGTTTTTAGCCTAGTAAACACCTATGAACCTGTG
>NC_056725.1:1752391915-1752476915 GCF_019279795.1 Protopterus annectens
TTTGCCAATAAAACACAATTTTATGAAAAATGGACCAAAATGTGATGTAAAAATATGAAATAGCCAGACAATACAGCTGGGAACCTGTCAAAGAAGGGACACTTTTTAATATTAGTACTGCTAACTTGAGCAGCTGACAAAATAAAAGAATCTACACGCATTTCTGAAATAAAAGTAATCTATAACTGATTACAGTTATTTATTTATTAATTGTAAACCCTCCATATTTTCTTCCAAAATTGCCATTTTGCAGAGGAATTATTAGGGGAAGAGCAACATTTTGAGCCAAAATCGGGGAAAGTTGAGAGGTTTGGATATGCCTAATTCTATAACGCAATTTATTTGCACGTACCTCTCAACCTGTTAAGGCAGGAAATCTGGACAAGGCCAAATATATTGGGGGAACATACAAACACTACTAAAAATTGCTCTTGTATAAACGTACGACAGATTTGTCAGAAAACCACACATTTTATGAGGGACAAACCGAAAATAAGAAGCAAATATCTATTCATTCTGCAAAAATATGGACAGCTGAGAGGTATAGTTCAACTGGGGCTATCTGAGTTTGCTGCCCTTCCCCTCTCAAAATCATGGTCGAATGGAGCCTCCACCCTGCAGCCATTCCAATGTCCCATTCCTTGGTTATTTTGCCCCATTTACCATAAACACTGTAATGTGCATACTGCTTTACTTCTGCGATGATTTGGATTTCATTTGAAAGTTTTATTTTGCATTTTTACAGTACAAACTCCAATAGATATCTACTAAACAAAGCAATGCAGTCTCACAATGAAAACAGACTTAGCATTAAAACTTCTCTACCCTTGAAACTCAATGCATTGAAACAACATTGAAACCCACATTCAAATAAAATACATGTTGCCAGTGGCAAATAAAGATTAACTTTGGGCTTTTTTCAAATCATAAGCCCCTTTTGGGCTGTTTCCAAATCATAGGCCCCTTGAACATGAAACATACACATGCTCTTTGATACACCTTCCCGATTGTATTAAATTGTATTCCTTGTACAATACAGTATAGTTGCTAGCGGGCATTTTCAATTTATTGTTTTGAACATTTTTCCAGTAAAGAATGAAATAAAATGCATGCACCAATGACAAAACTGCGCAATTCAGAACATTTCCATCATAAAAGTCTACTCAACCTTCTACAGTCCACCAGTATCAGTAAATATGCACAATCTCTGAAGTAGTAAAAGTCATCTAAATAATTCCACATTAAAGAAATCTGTAACAATGAAGAGGTTTCTACTAGCAAACAACTTTATATGTCATTGTTTATTCATCTACAAATAAAGTGCCTGTTGCCCTTGAGGAATAAATTGCCTATGTTGCATGCATTAAAAAAATGAAAAGCTAGTAATATCGCAACAGGGATGTATGGCAAACTGATAGGTTCATAGTTACTACTCTAGGTATCTTTGCCAAAAAGGACTGCAGCATCCAACTCCTTTACAACACAGTACAGTATCAGCAATGCATCCATCTACTGTGGGAGTAGAACCCACAGCCTTCTGCATCAAAAGCAAGTACACTACCTCCTGTGCTATTAACAATGCACGTCAATTCAGAATAAGCAGCACTAAAGTTTTGTTCCCCTGCAGCTCTCATCTCCTTGTAAAATCTACTTGACACGCAGTTGTATCTCTGAACTTTGCAGCACAAGAAATCTGGAAAAAGCCGATATTTATTGGGGGGGGGGGCAAAAGCCCAAAAACTAGAGACACGTTTTAAACATTGCTTGTATAATGTTGGAAAGTTGCTAGAATAAAATGCTGTGTTACCACCATACATTTCACTACCACGTCTTTAACCCAGGGGACCCTGTGCAAAACAGTCAGAGAAACATACCACTATGCCAAATCAGCTGTTTTGTGAAAGAGAGGAAGACAAACTTAAATGGCTACCATTTAGTGAATTCAGTTCTTACCATAGCTGTCAACCTCTTAGCACAATACACCTGAACAAAGCTAATAATGGGGGAATACAGCCCCCAAACATATTCAGTGAATTCAGTTCTCAGCATAGCTCTCAACCTCTTAGCAAAAAACATGTGGACAAAGCCAGTAATGGGGGGAATACAGCCCCCAAACATTCAGTGAATTCAGTTCTCACCATAGATAGCTCTCAACCTTAGCACAAAATACCTGGATGAAGCCAATAATGGAGGAATACAGTCCCAAAAATAGGGACAAATTTCAAATATCCATGTTATAAACTTAGACAACTGCTAGAATAAGAGGTTTTGTGTTACCATGTACTTTCTGAAGAATATGAAGTCTGAAGTTCAAATGTCTGTTATTTTTAAACATTTAACCAGGAACCTAGTCTGACTTGGAACAAAAGACAATTTTCAGCAGAGCAGGGAGAAGCGCCAGACACATCTTTGTAAAATGGGAGGACATGCAGACTCCACACAGAGGGCACCCCAGCCAAGAATCAAACCAGAGAACCTGTAGCTGTCAGGCAGCAATGCTACTAGTGCACCACTGCACTACAGACTTTGCAAGAAAAAATGAAGATACAGAAACCGCAGATTTTATGAGGAACAGAACAAATACGAGGCAAAAATCTGCAAATTTTTTTTACAAATGGTGGAGGGTAGGGAATTCAGGTCCTTGCCACCTGCATCCAAGGTACAGCATTCAAGCCTGAGTATCTGTACCCACCACCATGTGTTCTCTCTAGCCAACTCATGTTCATGAACATCAGTATGCAATCAGTAAGGGGAAGTTGGACAATGCCCGAACAAAACATATACAGTCAAAAAACGAACATACATTTAAATATCTAGTGATAGACCATGTCCCATATAACATCAGAGGGGGCCCAGAGGGCTTAAGGTTGGAAGAACTGGAATTACTCTGACAGATCAAACTAGATACATATAAGTTCCCTGGTCTGAATGACTGTTGTTCAATTAAATGCCTTTTAAAGTTAAAGAGTTTGGCAAGGTAAATTTGAAGTTTTATTTAAATTACCTTATAATGTATATAGAAATCAATGGGTACAGGAGTTCAAGATGGCCGCCGAGCACTGAACACACTTTCTGCTGCTCCTGTATCAACCAAATCTATCTGCTCAAAAAAAACCTGCATCTGGCACCGAATTGAACAGGAAAGGAGTATTTCTTCTAAACTACACTTCATGGAAATGACCTATAGCAACATTTTGCTCTAAAAAGTAAAATTTTATCATTTTTTTCTGCAAGAGCTTACCTCTAGTGACTGACTGAAGGCCGCAGCCACATGGTGGCATCCTTTTCTCTGAAGGTCTGAGCTCTGAGTTCTAAACAAGAAAAGTTAAAGGAGAATTCTTTAAGTCACTCCCTTGTGGTCTAAACCTACACTTTAATCCACCCAGTGATGGCTAACCAACAAGAATCCATGGATGCTATAACTTCTAAAACCAAACTCTCTTCTTTAATATCACCTGAAAAGGATGTGACAGCTAAGAGGCAGAGAATAAATAAATCAACACAGGATTCAAATAAAGGAGCTGCTAAATCTAAAGGTGAGACTGTTCTTTCAATAGATGACCTTAAAACAGCATTACAGCCCTTGCATGAAGATTTCAAATTATTCTCAGACAAATTAAATTAATTTGGTTCTAATCTAGACCAAATTATATCCAGAATTAATCTTATTGACAAGAAAACTGAGGAGAATTCAAAGCAAATACAAGATTTACAAACCAAGGTAAATACAAATGACAAAATTATTAGTGACTTACAGCAAAAAATAATAGACTTAGAAGCACGCAGTAGGAGAAACAACATTCTAATACGTGGCATTCCTGAAAAGTTTGACCAAGTCCAACTACCAGTCATACTAACTGAGATTTTTGAACACATTATTGAAAATAAAATCTTAGCTAAAGAAATTATTATTGAAAGAGCTCATAGAGCATTACGAAGATCACAAGATGAGGGTGTCCCTAGGCAGATTTATGCAAAGCTACTAAATGCTGCACATGTTACTGCATTCCTCATGGCTGCAAAAAAGAAAAGTAACATTTCATGGAGAGGTCACAGGATTACAATAGCACAGGATTTACCCCAGCCCATTAAGGCTCAAAGACAAGCTCTAGCTCCTTTTTGTGCTTTGTTAATAAAAAAAAAAAACGCTTCCAGATGAAATACCCAGCCATCCTCTCCTTCAGCTATGGGGATCAGAAGTTCCTAATACACTCTGCAGATGAAGCAAAAGAAGTATTTATGCAAGCTTTCAAGGAACTACCAGCTTAACTAGCTATACTGTTAAAGCTAGTAAAATAATATAATCAAGATAATACAGTATATGCTTAAAAGCTATGAATTACTGTTAAGACTAACAAATAGTATAACCAAGATGAATACACTACAAAAACCTATCTCTGCTGGCTTTCTAACACTATTAACTGATTCTAACTTACCCTGTCATCTTCCCAGCTTATTTTTACCATCATCTGGATGTCCTGGCATTTTTTTTTTTGTTTTTATTTTCCTTTCTAGCTCTTCAGTAATATGTTGGCCCATTTGTATCAGTGCACAAGGCTTCCTGTGGCCTGTTGAGGCCTTATGTAGAGCTCCACGAGGGTTCCCTAAGGCCTAAGCTCCCAGGGCCGTTTCAAAATTCCATTACCCAGAATGCAACAGGAACACCGGCCGATGACGTCACAAGGTCGAAGGCCACAACAGAAGAAGAATAAGAAGAAGCAGTGCATTTCTGGGAATGCTAATATCATGAATTAGAGCCTAGGGAAGAAGAAATGGATTTAAAATAACAGTAGCTGGACACTTCAGGATGGGGGCAACTATAAAGGACTCTGGTCTGGGTAATTTAGCAGTCTAATCTTTTGTTTAAGTAATGAATATATTACAATATAGATTTTTTTCTAGCAATACAAGTACATCAGTTTGTCAGAAGTCTTTCATAACAAACTGTATAGTAGCTGCCATCTGCTGGTCATGTTGCAAAATTACAATGCCATACTTCAGACATGCTTTTCTGTGCCTTTCAGTTTTTCAAAAACAATATTTTATGTGTTCACATTTAGTTTTCTATTTAGTATTTAGGTGTGTTTGAGTGATATAAACTCAGACTCTGTGAGTAAAATAAAAAGCCTATGCAATTGTCAAAAGTTATGTATATATTTAACCTGTAATTTTTTCTTGTTATAATTACCACCTTCATTAACCTCCCTTTAGAGCAGTATGCTCAGTTAGAGCTTATCTATTTAAAGACAACTAAAGACAATTGCCTGTTTAGTATCTGTTGTTGCATGGTAACACAAATTAGCATTTTGACTACTTTCACCATGATTCAATCAAGATTCATGAATCATGATGTTCCAATTCTTTACTGGAAGTGCAGGATATGGATGTCTTGTTCTCTCTCTTAATGAAGGTGGAGCTACAGAGATAGTGAGCTTGATATGCTGTATGCTTATGCTTGGTTTAATTAGCCGGCTTGCTAAAACTTGCTTGCTTGCAAAAAAGGCTGGCTAAACTGTGTTTTTTGCTGGTTAGTGATGATATGTGAGTTATGTAGTTTATTGTGAACAGCATTTAGTGAAAATCCAATTAACTGCTTAGGTGTCAATCAATGCTCTTGTTTTTGTCTTTCCTTCTCTAATCCTATTGTTATGTAATTCTGTGTGTAATGCATATGTAGTTAACCCAGTTAAATATCTAGATAGGTAAAAATGTATTTATTAGGATATTATGGTACTTACTGCTATGCCAGTTATAAATAGAACCTGTGTTACTATCTGCTGTAATGGTCATTAATAGCTCTGGTTATAAATTGTGTTGGTTTCAATTACTTAGTAACTTTTATTGTCTGTATTACTCCAACCTCACTTGCCTATTTACATGGAAATTTTTCAATAATTTTAAAAATGCTGCATGTATTATGTTCTTATGGTGGTATTGTCTTATCTCCTTTAACTCCTAACTCGAACGTCACTTTGCCTTTAACTGTCCATTCTATATACATATGTTTTTCAATATTCCTTAACATTTTTGGGAGTGGCATGGTGGTGTAGTTGCCCAATGTTTGTTGGCGCTTGGGACTATTGATGTTAGTTTATATGTCTCCCTGCTCTGTTCTTGTATTATTCTTCATAAGGGAAAATATTTGAAAACAGATCACTTGTATCTATCTAGAACTTTCTCAAAAATGACTCAGGGAGACAGGTGATTAGGCACGGGGGTTATGGTAAGGAGCATGGATGCCAGAATACGATATATTACCACATTACACTTTCTGTCATATATAACAAATGTGTTTACTAATTGCACCGTCCCTAGTAGGGCTTTATTCTTAGTTTATCCTAGCATATATCTACGTTTTGAATCTAATTATGGTGATTAGTGTGAATTCCTGGAATGTAAATGGCCTTCAAGAAACCAAAAAAAAAGAAACTAGTTATGCACCTGATTTTTCAGGATAAATCTAACATCGTCTTTTTACAGGAGACCCATATGACAAATGTTCAATGGGATAATATTAAAAAAAGAAATTGGATTAAACTTGTGATATCAGCAGGGAATAGTCTTGCATCAAAAGGCACTGTAATAATAATTAAAAAATCCTTTCCTGGCGAAGTGCTAAATACTAAATTTGACCCGAATGGTAGATGGTGTTTATTTTCCTGCTCATAACCTCAGGTAAAATACCCTATACTTTTCTTAAACCTATATAGCCCTTGTACAAACCAGCACTTATTCTTCTATGAAATACATAATCTACTACTTCAATTTCCTAATCATCTTTTCATTATTGGTGGTGATTGGAATGCACTCATGGACCCCTTGAATGATAGTTCAAATAAAAACAGGAAACAGTCCTTGCAAGTAACTGCATCTATTCAGGATTTGATAAATAGCTTCAACTTAGTTGACCCTTTTTTAATATTTGGCCATGACAGAGAGCTAAATAAGTTCACGTTTTATTCGGCTTCACACAAAGTCTGGTCCAGAATTGATTATTTTTTGGTCTCTGATATCTTTTCAAACAAAATTACAAACTTTGCCCTTGAGGCTAGATGTATATCCGACCACTCGAATGTCTCCCTTTGTATTAATCCCACTCACCACCTGAATCGAAATGGTAGTAGTCCCACTTGGTCACTAAACAGTAACATTCTTAAAAAAGAAGATGTTCTGCAGGAAATTAATGATTATCTGAAACAATTTGATGCAGAATCCTGTTTATCCACCATCCCCTTAGATATCCAATGGGCTACGGCCAAAGCGGTCATCAGAGGAATACTCATACAAAAATCATCTTATTATAAAAAAAAAGAGAAATTGTACATCAATAACCTCAACAATGAGCAAAAGATGACTGGTGCACAACTACAAAAGGATTTTTCTCCTGAACTGGAAAATAAATTACAAGAGATACAAAAAAAAATTTACTCATTTCACTTACAAAATCAATCCTTGGTAGAACTCAAACTCCTTTACAGATATTCGGAATGGGCACAAACCCCCTCCAGAACACTAGCTGGACTCATAAACATCAAAGAGGGACCAAACTATATTAATGAAATAAAATTCAAAGGGAAAAACTTATACAGTAATGACTATATTGTTAAGTCTTTTGTAAATATCTTCACTGAAATTTATAATCCCCAAAACCAGACCCCAAATGAAATGCACAAAAAATTCCTACATGAACTATCTGTTCCAAAATTATCCTGCGCGCAAAACACCCTTCTAAACAGCCCCATAACACTGAATGAAATAATGCTAGCTATTAAAAAACTTAAACCAAATAAGGTGCCAGCTCCTGATGGTTTTACAGGAGAATTTTATAAAACTTTTAGTCGTCACCTTTCTAAAACTCTCCTTGCCATGTATAATTATATCATCTCGAAAGGGATTACTGATAAGTATATGAACAATTTGAAAACAATATTCATCCCAAAACCAAACTCTGACAAGTCCAACCCTCTCTGCTATAGGCCCATCGTCCTTATTAACGTTGACATCAAAATCTTATCTACCATTTTTGCTAATAGAATTCAGAAAGTTATAGCTACAGTCATTTCTTCTGAACAGTTGGGATTTATGAAACAGAGGCAGCTGTGTGACAATACTCTTACCTTAAACACATTAATGTTGTTTCTAAAAAGTGATAACCACCCACGTTATGCACTCACCTCTGACTTTGATAAAGTTGATCTAAACTTCCTTTACCTAACCATGTAATTCTTTAACTTTCCTGATCTTATTATCAGCACTATTAAGATGCTTTATAACAATGCCTCTACTTCCCTGTATATAAATAAAACTCTATCACACCCTATTAAAATTACCAATGGCACTAGGCAGGGCTGCCCACTCTCACCTTATCTTTTTAATTTATATCTGGAACCTTTCCTTCTCTGGGTTAAACAAAACACTTATCACCACATCCCAAAAGTCTTCAACATTGATATAAATTATTCTGCATTTGCAGATGACCTAAACATCTATTTTGAGCTTCCCAACACCGATCTTCATAAAATTCTAAATTCTATTAATCTTTTTGCTGAGGCTGCTAATTATAAATTAAACCCTGCAAAATCATCTATCTTTCCATTAAACCCTGCAAACCACTTAGAATATTACTTCCCCCTGTCTGACATTCCTCTCAAATATACACTTAAATACCTAGGAATAAATTTCACACACCCTCACCAAGAACTAATAAAAGCAAACCTATATAGAGTCTGGGATCAGATAAATAATGATCTAACTAGATGGAAAAACATCAATCTTTCTTTGCTATCAAAATCCACTATCATTAAAATGAATATTTTGCCTAGAATCCTTTTTCATCTTAGCTCCATCTTCTTAAACATTCCAAACTTTTTTTTCAGAAAAATCGAAACCACAATCTCATTTTTTTTATGGTTCCCTAAATCAACCAGAATATCATTCAGGAATCTAATTACCCCAAAGAACAAAGGCGGTTTAAGTCTCCCGGACTTTAATTTATATTACCACATCATTAATGCTAGCCGTCTAATTCAAATAGCCTGTTATGATCCCTCTGCTGAATCTTGGTACCCAACCTGGATCAAAATCTGGTGCAACTACATATGTTCATTAAAACTCAATCCATATGTTGTCCCTTTTTAGCACCTGATGGTGACTACAAGTTCAAGATCTTGCCTACACTAAAGAACATAATTCGCATCTTTCAAACTCTGATGCCCTCCTTAAAATTCTACAAAACTATTCCCTTTCTCCAACCTATTCACCTAAATCCTAACTTAAAAATCAATAATAAAATGATCGATCTAACAAACTTTCCTATTGTTAAGAAAGCCATAGTTTGGCACATTTATAATTCTAAAAATGTTGCCGAGGTCAAAACTTTATTTGGTGCTCCTAACAAATATGATCCTATCTTAAGACAAATTAGCTCACTTATAAAACAAAAATTCTCTAACTATAGAGTGAAGGAGCAAGACATTACAGTATCACAATCTATCATTAAATCACTTTCCCTACGGAACAAAATTATTTTGAATACCTATAAACTTGTGTCAAGCATTAAGTATGATCATTCACTACTATTTTCCAAATATTGGGATGGTATACAAGGAGAAATTTCTACGGAGTCTAAGTGCGAAGCAATCAATAATACCCTGAATCTAACCCCCTTCTAAAACCTAATTTACACCCAGCTTATGATAAACAACAATTCCTACTATACCCCAGCAGTCTTACTGAAATTCGGATACAATAAAAACCTAACCTGTCCGTTCTGTTCCCTCCCACATGTAGATATACTTCACATCTTTTGGAGCTGTAAGAATATTTACAAACTTTGGTGTTCTCTCAGAACTCAGTTGGAAAAAATGGGATATGAAAAAACCACATTCTCTTGGCAAACCATGATTTTAAATATAATTCCTAAATCTCTTAAGGGTATCCATCGCCACATCTGTGTTACAGCCTGTGCCCTTCTCAAATATTTTATAGCCAAGAATTGGGTCAATCCCTCAACAATAACTTGGGAAAACTTTACATTAATGGCAATCAAATATATATCTGCACATAAGTTATGCAATAATAACAAAAAGAAAAAAGAATATTTTCAGAATTACTGGTGTAGACTTTTTGACCTAATCCAAACTAAATAATCTTCCAAAATGTGGGTCACTAACACTACATTCCAGGAAATCCTGCATCAGTATCATATCTGGCCCTATAACCATTAGATATTGTTACCATCACATGGTAACTTTTGATTTTACAAAATATTTTGTTATATTATTTTGTTATCCTCTGGCATCGATGGTGTAAATATGTTGTAAATATGGTATAAATAGAAGTACATGATGTAAATAGTTGTTTTTTATGGTTATACCCTCCTTACCACTTTTCTTTCTTCTTAAGACAGTCATATAGTCTTCCTTCCAAGCCACTTTCCATTTGTATCTGTAGACTTTGACTGTAATATGTTATTGGGGGTCTTTACTGCTTATATTGGTCTCTAAGATGTAAGTTTCCCCTGTAAGATAACTGCTGTTTTATAAACGCATAGTTTTTGTACTAACTGTTACATATTTACCTATACTTTACTGCTTCCTGTAATGACTTACAGTTTTCCCTTTGTATGCTTGAAAAGTTTGAAAAATTCAATAAAAATATATTTGAAAAAAAAAAAGAAATCAATGGGTACAATATTTTTCCTAAACATTTACCTAATATCAAAGGAAAATCAAATCCAGTATTAGACAGCCGTTAGTTGGCAAAAGTTGGGTACAATATTTTAAGAGAGTCTGCGTCATCAGGTTATGGACCCATAGATTAAATACAATGACTTAAATGGCCTTGAAGTTGTCATTGTAGAAAGAAGTCATGGGATAAATATTAGAAGGGTTGGGTATACTGATCGGGAACTAGAAGTAAGTTATTTGTTATTACTTTCTTTCAGAAGTAATTATTAGCTTAATAGCTTATAAAATAATTGTATCTTCAACTTTATTACATGCCACCATGTCACTTCATAGCATCCAGCATAGACTGTCACTTTAAGATGTATAAATGAGGTAGACAGCATAGAGAGCACTCGTGGTTTACACATTTATATTTTGCGTTTGCCGTGTCCAAGAGTAAAGTCCGGTATTCTAAAGTTTTATTGCATAAAGACTTTTTATGATGGTAACCACATTAGCTGATGTTGAGTGAAGCCAGTTTGATGTATTTACAACATATTTGTGGGTCCGTCAACCTGTGTTTTTCAGTCCATTCATTTTAGAGCTTGTGAGTGAAGACATTGGGCGGGGACTGTTAAATGAGCTAGACAACACAGGGTGTCATTGTGGTTCATGTATATATACTTTCTGCTCGTTGTTCTTAGATAAAGAATACTAGAAATTTATTGCAAAATCTTTTTTATGTACTGCCAACCATAATGCTGAATTCTAGTCAGGTTTCTTTGTTGTACAATTAATGTTTTCAGGTGTTTGTTAACCCGCTCCTCAATTTAATATACTTCAGAGTCTAAGAATGAAGTTAATGGGTGGGGACCTATGATGTTGGTAAGTAATTATTTTGTACCTTCCCGTTGATAGGAAAGTGAGCAACATGTGGTTTTTAGAATACGTTTTAAATGAAATGTTTTTTACTTATCTTTTATTGTCTGAAGAAGTTCGATCTTAGTACTGAATGAAAAGCGTGTATTAAAGTAAAGCAGCTTAATAGAATCCTTTGCAGTTTCATTCATGCACCTCGGACGGCCTTTGGTTATTTTCTTCAGTGGTTTAGTTTTGCGTTTTTTCCTTTTTCTAGTTTTATATGTGTTACTGGGGTTATAATGGTTTTATTTTTGGACTCTAAATTGAAAGTTAGGTGAGAAGAGGGAGTTCTTGAGGGGTAAAAGAGAAGTAGCTTTGTTTTATTGGGGTTAAGAATAAGTTGGGAGTTGGTGAGCCATGTTTCTACTGATAGAAATGAATCTTGAGTTATGATGTGGAGGTCTTGTAGGGTGAAGGCTGTGCATATTAGAGTAGAGCCATCTTCATATTGTATCACAGAGGCACAAAGAGTGGAGGTGTGGAGTTGATTGGTGAAGAGGGAGAAAAGTAGAGGTTCAAGGATGAAGCCTTGTTGTTCCCCTAAAGCAACTGGTAGGACAGTGGAGAGGTGGTGTTGCCATAGTACAGCCTACTGATGTTCTGATAGGTAGCTTTAGAACCAGGTGATAGCAGAACTAGTAAGGTTTAGGGAGGAGAGGACTTTGATCAGTTTGTTGTGATTTACCACATCAAAGGCTTTGGACAAGTGTAAAAATATAGCAGGTATAAATTGTCCTTGATTTCTATGGTGGTTAACTGTATTAGTAAAGGACAGTAGGGCTGTAGTGGTACAGTGATAGGGGAGAAAACCATGTTGCGTGTTAGATAGTAGGTGTGGCTTTGGAGGTAGTCCATGAGTTGAGTATGGATGACTCTCTCTAGGATTTTAGATAAGGGTGATAGGATCGCAATTGGACAATAGTAAGTTCAGTGGAATTGCCTCCTTTGTGTAAAGGTATAATGTGGGAGATCTTCCAGATGACAGGTACTATGCTGTCAGATATTGATCTGTTAATGAGTATTGCTACTGGGTATGCTATTCCTTCTGCTGCAAGTTGCAGATATTCAGCTAGGAGGTTATCTGCGGCTATGGTAGTTGGTTTTAGTTTATGCAGTTTTTGTATGGTATCTACAGAGACTGGTTGCAATGTAAATTGGTCAGGGCTATTTTGGGAGGAGTTGCTGAGCTGGGGTGCTACAGGGGCAAGATTGCTGGAGATGTTAAGAGAAGTAGCAAGGGCTAGGATAGTTTTGGTAAAGTATTTATTAAATTGGGTTGCTATATTATCAGCGTTAGTGTTTGAGGTTGGAGTAAGGGTAGCTGCTTTGCCTGGTAGTAGTATAAAATTAACTGCAGCCCAAAACTTTTGAAGGTTATTGCGGTGTTTGTCCTGAATAGTATGGTAGTAGTTGATTTTGTCTTGTTTTATAAGTTTCTTAGCTTTGTTTCGCAGTTCTAGGAATGTTTGTTTTGTAATTTGGGTTTTGTGTTTGTGATATTGCTCCCAAGCCTTGTCTCCAGCTTTGAGTAGGGATTTGAATTCCTTACCCAGCCAGGGTGCATAGTTTGCTTTAACTCTGATGGTTCTGGGGGGGGGGGGGCATAACAATTTAAAATGTCTAAAAAAGTAGTATTAAAGGAGTTAGTGTCATCCGGGGGTAAGTGTTTGAGAGAATTCTTGTTACAGGTTTTTAGGGCAGTGATGAATCTATGTGGACTAAAGCCTTTTTGGTTTCAGATTGTGCAGTACGGGGTTTGGTTACTTTGGTATCTATGGGTACATACAAGGAAAGTTGGTAGGTGGTCACCATCAGGAAGACAGCCTGCCTGAGATGAATGGGAGGGGTTGTTAACCAGAACCCAGTTAAGGATAGACTGATGATTGGTAGATTTGTCACTGCTAGTGGGGGATTCAATCAGCTGAGTGAACCCATTTATGTTAATTTCAGATGCTGGATTCTCAGAGGAGCAGTCTAGCCAGTCAATATTGAAGCCACTCATCAGGACTGCTTCCTGTGAGAGGGAATTAGAGGCCTAGTGTAGTATGTTTTCTAGTGTAGGGATATTGTTTCCTGGTGGTATATAACCACAATTAATGTTAATGTGTGTTTTTTTTTTCGGCTGAGTTTTAATTTGGTAAAGATTAGTTCTGCATTTCCAAAGTCAGGGATGTCAAGTTCCAGGTAGTCTAGTGTTAGGTGATCTTTGAATAGAATAGCTACTTCCCCACTATTTTATTTTTCATATCTTTGCGTAGTATATTATATTCTGGAGCCGCAATTTCATTGTTGTTATTGTTGAGTTTTACCCAAGTCTCTGTTAATATAACAATGTCAGGAGCATAGAGAGAAAGTAAGGCATGCAGATTGTGGACTTTATTTGCAATACTTCTTATATTCATATTAAAGAGGAGAAGGGAAGATTTGTTTTTTCTATGTAGTAGTGCATAGTTGGTTGTGACAGGGCTGTTAGCTGCACTGGGTGGGGGATGGGACCAGGATTAGGATGAATGTCTCCAGATTGGTTTAGTTGCTTTAAAAGGTGTAACAGCAGTTTGGTGAACTTGTATTGTAGACTGGCATGTTTCTGAGAGGTTTGAGATGTGTTTGGTGGGGGTTGGAATTTGTTTGCATGGTAGTCTAAATGGTTGGAAGAGAAAAGACTTGGAGCTATGGTGTAGTTTAATGGTTTGTCTGGGTGTTATAATGAAGAGGCTTGCCAGGGAGGGTTATTGGCTGATAATAGTAGGGGATTACATGAGGTGAGGGAGAATAGGAGTAAAAGCAGTAAAGCAGTGGTAATCTGTAGGGCAGCTAATTTCAAGAACTTCCTATAGCGGTGAAGCATTTTTTTAGTGTATTGTGATACATGTGAGCGTAGTAGATGTAATGGGGTTGATATCAGACAGAGTTTGTAAGTAATGCAATGAGATTGGCTAGTAGGTAGTGAAATACTGACTGGTAAAGAAGTGGGGATTATCAATTAAATTAGTTAGTTGTCAGACCCTTTTGGTTAACTACTAGAGGTTAACAATTGGATGGGTTGGTTATCAGATTATCTTGGTGGCTACTGGGTTGAGATTGGTAGTTCTGTATGGGTGGGTTTTAGTTAGTGGATACTATTTGTTGAATGTCTTGGCTGTTATTTGCTGCTGTGGGGTGGATGGGGTTAATATAGTATAAATGTAATTGATGTGGGGGTGGGTGGTAATGGGGTTAGGGTAGGGGAGCAGAGTAAGGCCAAGCATAGTGAGGGTAAACAGAACAGATTGAACCAGGAGGTCACAGCAGGCAATGTTATCAGAAAAGCAATCGGGAAAACAGAGAAAATAAGACTGGAGTTGCATTTCAGTGAAAAAAGCCCAAGTCAGTACAGTTCAGTGAAGGTAAGCAATGTATACTGAAATGAGGTAATGAAAGGAAGGGGAGGATAACTATGTAAGGAGGGAGGCAGTAGAGAAAACATGAGTACAGGAGTGAGGGGCCAAAGAAGCTAAATGTGTAGGTGAAATTGAACAGCAGGGAAGTGAGTATATGGTACAGTGATGCACTAGGAGCTATAGTTTAACACAAAATAACTTAGATATAATGTATTATAAACATACAACAATGGTCAGTGTTTACAGACTTGAACTATGCCGCTGTAGAAAGGATATGTTGTAGCAGCAGATCTCAGCTGGGTTCTGATTAGTTTTATGAATGCCTAAAAAGGAAAAAGAAAAAATAAATGAGTGTAAATGAGAGCAAATGGAGAACAATCAGATGAACTACTAGGAGTGCAACTGGGTGCTGGGTGCAAGGAAGGTAACTTTAGCAGAAATGGGTCTAAAGTTACAATGTGTAGGAGTGGGTATATTTATGCATGCTTGCATTTAGTAATGTCAGCAAGGCGGTTAGCTGACCATGAAGTGGTTGACTTGTATGTGGAGATATATTTTAATTTATATGGTGATTTCCCTTTCTTGGCAGTAGTATAACTGTGGAATTAGCATATATAAATAAGGGAGTATGATTGTAAAGCTTCTGCTTTGAGGAATAGAGCCTGTCCTACTTAAATGCAAAATTTTAAAGGGCTTGTCTTTCATTTTATTTTATGCAGCAATTGTAAATGCAAGGTTGTTTGCTGTATTTCTGATGGTGTATGTCATTGTTAACCATTGCATAGATGATTGATCCTTATCAGCATTTATATTTATTTAGCAGGAGCAGAGCACTGATTGACAAGGACCTTTTTTCAGGCTCAGCCAGGGAGCGCTATCTGGGTAAGTAATGAGGTCAAAGTCACACAGTAGTCAAACGAAAGTTGTGAAAATCAGTCCCTGGACCACATGATGAAACTCATTATGAAATGTAGGAAACCACAGAACTGGGCTTAACAGAAGGTCATATCAGAAAGAAATATGGCTACAGAGGCTGAATTTTTGAACTAGTTTCTGTAACTAAAGCTAACTTTACATGCTATATCATTTTGAAAGAAGAAGTTAAAATACAGTGCCTTGACAATCAAATGACATTTCATTTGCATACCACCCTCTACTGTAAAACGTCTTAGTCTGTAACTTGATAGGCAACCTCACTGCATTTACTTGCTAGATTACCTCTCAACCTTTTAGCATCAGAAGTCTGGACAAAGCCAAAACTAAATTGGGAAGAAAGGCCCTAAAATAGGTACAGATTTTGAATATTGCTCTTATAAACGTAAAAATTTGAAAGACTGACAGGTTTTGAGTTAGCATGTATTTCCTGAAGAAAAGAAAGTCTGAAACTCAAATATCTGTTATTATTTAGTGATGTCAATCCTCAATGATTTTCCAGAATACCACAAATACTTTGAGGAACAGACCAAACATATGAGGCAAAACCTGGACATTCTGAAAAAATCTGGACAATTGAGAAGTATGCTCGCCAGGTCCTCTTGTTTTTTTGCATTCATATGATTCTGCTATCCCATGGTATTCTCTGTGGCAATCTATTCATCATATTTCTAATATGATTGGGATAATATTGTGTCTACCTATTTCTCTTTTCCATCTGCCCAGAGCATCTAAATACTGACTGGTGTTCATGCAGGCTTTCCATGTGCCAAGTATGTCTTTACATAATATTTTTCTCAATAAAACTTTAGATTGTTTTGTGGTATGCATTTACCAGTGGAATCTCCACGAAAATATCAGAACCCTATCCTTCCATCTAATCATTTAGGCAACGAAACAATAAGACAGACGGTCGTCCATCCAATTTCTATTTACAGCCAATTCAAAGACAAGGGGGGCACAATCTATGCCAACAAGTGGGAACAAAATAGGAACCAGCCTCAGATGGAGTGTTATTCCATTGCAAGGTGCAAACACTTAACAACCACACTGTCATCCCACCAAGGGAGAATTTAATGTCATTGATCAACCTGTCAGCATGTCTTCGTAACGTGGAGTTAAACTGTAAATCTGAAATCCCATCATAATCTTACATAAACAAATTGAGAACATGCATGCTCCAGAAGAGCTCTTCCCCACCAAAAACTGAACTAGAGTTTAAACTGCTTGAGGCAGCATTAAAAACTGCTGTTTTACTGGGCTGGCTGAGTCAGGACTTGCAGATTCAAATTTTTACAAAGTTTGAATTTTATATATATGAATGAAATTGACAGGATTTGACTAGTGCAGCATGCCAGAGAAACCATTTTTGCAGCTTCCTTCCGTGTGTGTGTGTGTGTGTGTGTGTGTGTGTGTGTGTGTGTGTGTGTGTGTGTGTGTGTGTGTGTGTGTGTGTGTGTGTGTGTGTGTGTGTGTGTGTGTGTGTGTGTGTGTGTGTGTGTGTGTGTGTGTACATTCAAACAGATATGGTGGTGCTGCCCACATACATTCCCAAATGAAAGTTTTCATTGTAATCTGTGAATGTAGATGATTTCAGACAGCCAAACAGCATAAAGAATAAAATATCACTCATGCTTTCAGTAGTCCATTTCCATACATTATTTCTGAAACATCATTTTGTTTTAAGGCTAAGTTGATTTTGCTTTTCACAGTAATTTTTTGCCTCTTGATACGCCATCTGTAAGAAGAGTAGGTGGAGATGATAGCAAAGCAGTTAGAAAAGAAAAATTGTATTCGCTGCTGTGCTTGTGTGGGTAATATAAATTGTTTTAGAATGTGTTTTTCATAGCTCTCAGCTAGGAAGTTTCATTCTCGTTTATCTTGAATTTATTTATTTGGTTTTAATGTTTATTGTCTGATTGATCTTTCTGCCTTCACGTGGGTAGATTAATGATAACTTGACACTGCTGTCTCATGAAAATTAACTGGACCCACTAAAGATATTTTACTTAGCTGCAGTGTTAAGAGCTGATTAAATGCTGGCGATAGTAAAAGATTACTTAAATATGTAAGAGAATCTACATTGTATTTACTGAAGAAAGAAAACATTATAAGAGCAAGACAATCCACTGTGAATGTTAATTTTTGACTAAACACATTTCTAACTTCTGAATACTAGCATTGCATTCTTGCCCAACTATGCCTTCAGCAAGTACAATACGTAAGTGAAGATAACATCGGTGGGTCCATATTTGTAGATTAATAATACTGAATGCAAAACAACATTATCTGTATAGTTTAAAAATGCCTAGATGTACTTAAGTACATGCTCAAACATATTCACTGTAGTAATATTTTATTTATTTAGTTATTTATTTATTTATTTATTGACATTTAATTACTAGGAAGGTGCTCATTTTAAGAGGAGGCTTGGGAGGAAGCTCCAAAGTATTACAAAAAAATTTTTTTAAGAATAAAAAATTTACAATCTTCAAAAATAAATCAAAAACATTTGCAGTTTAAATAATTGTACCAAATTAGACACCCCGTGAAAACATCGGTTAAAAAACAAATACAATGTATATGACAATAATTTAATATTTAGAGACATTTTAGCCAGTTTAGAAAAATTACAAAACTTATTATAATAAGAATAGGAATTGCAATGTGAAGTGAGGATGAAAATCAGGGTTATGCATAATTAAATAGAGTCAGAGGAAAGAAATTTCTTGTATTTGGGAAGTGAGCAAAGAAGAGGAGTCAGGAGGTATAAGGTATCAACATGCACATGTTCTTATTCAGGGATATAGTTTATCCAGGGATTGAGATGGAACAGAGCCTGATTTTGACTAAGAAATATTTCAGAATGGTTTAAAAGTACTAGATGGGAAAGTATTGGCCTGCTGGATACACTTAAGGAGTTCCAAGCCTTAACAACATGGCTTGTTTATAGACCATGCCCAGCAGATATGATAGGTTTTTGGACAGGATAAAGCTTTTGGTAGGAACATACTTGGGTACAATGGTATTTAAACTGATGGATGCTGGATAATTTTAAAGGTGGAAGCTATGTATATGTTAATACATGGGGTAATGCTAACTAATATACGCTTTTTAGTGCTATACAACGGTGAGTTCTGAAAGGGGTATTTACTGCAATTTTAGTTACTTTATGTCTTGTTTTTTGTGATGCCTGGAGGTTAGTAAGGATGGAACCACCATAAAGTAGTGAGGGGAGGAGTTAAGTACTGGCAGGTGTAGTTTTAGTTGCATTGGTGATGAAGGTTTTTTGCTTTATAAAGCATCATTAGTTTTTGTTGAATTTTTTATACAATTTAGTATATGCAGGCCGAATTTAAGATTATCATCCACTATCAACCCTAACAATTTGCTATGAGAAGTGACTTCAATGGTTATATAATTAAGAGAGAGTATTTTACATGTTGTTTATTTCACAAAAAATGGATTTTGGGGGAAATTTTTTTTTTTTTTGGTTGAGCATGAGTTGTGAGTTACAAAGTCATGCTTCAGTGACTGCTAAAGCTTCCTGAGTATTTTTTGGAGGCTGCACCAGGTTTTCTGATGTGCAGATGAGTGTGAAGTCTTCTGCATATGGTGTTAGGGAGGCCTGTTGTATGGATATGTAGAGGGGGTCGGTGAGATATACTAAGAGAGAGTGATTTCAGTTTTAAAGAAAACAGTTGCTGATAAATGAAAGGAAAACAATATGCAGATTTCATGTTTTTCACTTTAGAAGCTCTCCTCTTCCATGCACTTTAATCCCTAGCTGATCCCATGCAAAGGAAGCATTAATTAGATACTTCCTACACTGTTTCCTGTCTTTATATATGACTCTACAGTCTCTCAATACATCATTTTTGATATTATATGACACATTAGTTCCATTTAGAATTTCTAGCAGCACATGGCATAGCATTTGTCCTTTGCTGCAAGACATGTTATTGTAAGCTGCTACTTGAATTTGAGTGGGCAGCACAGGCATAGATTATTAGAAACTGTACAGCTGCAGCTGTGAGAACAGAAGGGAGATATGCAGAGCCAGAGAGGAGAGAGATGGGATGTTTACTGAAAAAGACAGCCATTATTATCTGTTTAGGATTGTGACATGATGAAAACTAAAACTTAATCAAAGAATGCAATGCTTCACAATACTGTCAGTGACAAAGAAATTACATAAAAATGAAAGGATAACCAATATCATATTGTGGGAACACAGAATATACTGTGGGAATAAAAAATGTTAGTTAAAAAAAATTAAAAAGAAAATAAAAAAAATAAAAACAGCACAGGTGCCTTCACCAAGTCATGCCTGAAAGCAAAAACTCTGCACTATCAATAAAAACTTAGAATAATGCTCATCTGTTAGTATCCTTTGTAAGATCAATACATCATCAGAAGCAACAGTCTTTAATAATGTTTCTTTACTACCATTCGTGAGGAGCCCAATTCAACTTGCTAATGCATGCAAATGATTATTTTATTATTTACAGAGCTGAAACTACTCTGTTGCTAGAGAAGTACTAGATGGGCAAGTCACCCACCAAAATTCTACATACTGAGCGCAGCTGTATATCTGATAATGAAATCCAGGAGGAGACAATTTGTAGTCTACACACTTCATTGACTTACTTTTCCAAGAAATACTCCTGAGCCTTCCTAGCATAAGTTTCTTTCCTTAGGATGTATTGGTTTTGATTAGACACAGCTATACAAAGAGAATTTGGGATGCTGGGCAGCACTTGTTGTTGTGTTCCTCTACCACTCCCAAAAATCTCAGCCACTTACTGTCACCATGTCTATTAAAATAGCAATGTAATAACTCTCAGCTACCTTAAGCAAGATGCGGACAGTTTATAAGCTTTTTTTAGGTGAATTGCCATATCATATAGGCAGCATATAAACTGTCAAACTGTTCTTATTAAAGGTTGACAGCTCATAAACTATCTTAAAAAAGATAACAGTTTGATAGACTGTTTCCAAACAGTCATTCTCCTCCACAGAGTTACACCATAAACTGACCCAGAGGACTGCAGACTCATTGGGCTAACAAGCCTAATATGCAAAACCATGAAATGAATTATCATAGAAATGAAAAACAAGAAAATTGGCAACCTACAAATACTGGACTCATCACAATTTGGCAGGTCTATATTAGAACATCGAAGTTTCAAAACTTCGAATGTTCTAATATTGAACCCTATTCAGTGAAAGCCGAAAATATCGAACATACAGAACAGCAAATTTTTTCCTAGGGAAAAAATTTGCTGTTCCAAAACACATACACACAACACAAGCACACCAAACAAACAGCAATCCACACACATACACCTAAAATCTTACAGCTAACCCTACACTAAACTATACACACAACACTAACTATCCACTTACCTTAACCCAAACCCTAACCCTAAGGTCTGTCACTATCGCACACTTACCTGACCAGCACCCTTACCCTAACTCACCTAACCCACCCTAACCCTCACGTCCACACAATCGCACACATACCTAACCTGCGCCCTAACCCTAACTCATCTAAGCTGCCCTAACCCTCATGTCCACACAATCGCACACATACCTAACCCGCACCCTAACCCTAAATAACCTAACCCACACTCAATCGCACACTTACCTGAATCTGACCCGTAACTTTCCACCACAGCACTGAAAATACCGAAGCAACAGAAACAGACAACTGAATTCTTTCCCTAAGAAATAATTTGGTTTTCTGTTGCTTTGATATTTTCAGCTTTTGCTGAATAGGGTTCAGTATTAGAACATTCAAAGTTTGAAACTTCGATGTTCAACTACAGACCCCAATATGGCTTTGTTAAGGTTAGGTTGTACCTACTTAACCTGGTAGACTTCTTTGAGAGAGTCACCAAGGCAATGGATGATGGTAAAACAGTGCATACTGCATATCTTGACCTAACATTCTATACATTTTCCACTCAGGCATTGTTGACATACTGTCTGAGCTAGGTATAAATCTTTACATAACTCGCTGAATTGCAAGCTGGCTCACAGACAGGACCCAAGAAGTCAGAATTTGTGAGAACACCTCCACTAAGAAACCAGTCACCAGCAGAGTACACCAGGGCTCTGTGTTGGGCAAACTCCTGTTTTGCATTTACTTCTTAAAAGTCAGGGCTAATATTCAAGGCCTCTGGCTCACCAAGTTTGCAGATTACTATAAATCGGGGAGGTATTATAGATTCCCCCCAAGACACCAACATCTTAAAAGAGGGTAACTGGTGCCAAAACCATTGTCTAAAACTCAATGTCAAAAAGATGCATTATGTTTCCCTTTGGGAAACTATCAACCCATGTTAATTACTCCATCAATAAAACACCCCTAAGAGTCAAGCCATTTGTAAAGGATCTGGGAACATATGTAGACAGCAATCTGGCCTTTGACCATCATGCAGCTAAGGAAGTAAGAAAATCATTTTATGTCACCTAACTTATAGGTAAGTGTATGCCATCTAGGTCTAAGGAACTTATAGTACCATTTTACCCAGCCCTTATCAGACCTACCATTAAATACAATGCCCACTTTGGCATGTATCAAACTAGACACTTGCAACAGTTGGAACACCCACAATGGTTTCTCTCCAGGAAAATTCAAGTCATGAATAAACTGTCCTACACTCACTACCTAAAGGCTCTGTCTCTGTATTCAGTCTTCTACAAGCTGTTGAGAGGGATCTTTGACTGGCTTAAAGTGCATCCTCAGACCCAGTCCTGATGGATCTGTTGCACATGTTCAAAACAAATAGCAGTACAAACACTAGATCTATTTGTAACATAAACAGAACATGCTAGAGAGACAGATATGAAATATGAAATAGCCTCCCAATCCATATAAAACAGAGTTCATTCCTGACCCTATTCAAATGAAACCTTGACAATTGGATGGGAAATCATAAATGTATCCCCGGTCTGGCCCCTGTGTCCTTTATGGACAGAGGTTGTCAATAAGAAAAGTATTTTCCTATCTAACATCCCTCCTACAAATCCTTAGTTACCTCCCTAGTAACATGCCTCCCCAGTAGAAATGTCCATGATACTTGGGACCCAAATGGTTTGCGGTGCATGACTAAGCTTGTATGGGCCCTAGCAGTAATTAGTCTAATAACAGCCTATGAACTCAAATGAATGGTGCTGTCTATCTTCATATGGAAATGGAGTTGCATTCCTCCTCCACAAAAATATACAGACTTTTTTTATTTCATTTAATGCAGTGATGAATTTACTGGAAGTTGGTACAGGGGCTTAAGTGTGTGAGTCATAGTTCCTGTGGTGTAGAGATTGATTCTTTCCCCTCTCATTTGCCTAATGCATGATGTTGAGCAAGTCACTTAACTAGAAAGTGCTTAAGGACAACTAGATATTTGGGCTAGGCTCTATGCTGGTCCTGTGGACTGCAGGCCTAGTGACTGCCTATGTACCTAAATATGAAATAAGCTCTCCAGACATAACTCCACATAAGCTTTCCCCTACTTTCAATAAACTTTCCCTTGATTTTAAGAGTTCATTTAAATCTCTTTGTTTTCCAGTGGTCAACAGCATCTGGAAAGACAGGATGCACGTGTAAGAATGATAGGTATATCGCATTCCATTACTCTAGTTAACTTTGCACTTGCTTTGGCCACCTGCTTGATTACTTTCTGAAAGTGCTGCGGCAGAATCTCAACTGCTGATATAAAAGCTTCATTTTACACTGGGAAGCAGCACTGACTATTGTGAATTGTAAAATCCTAAGATTCAATAATGCCTACACTAAGTGTACACATTCTGTATTCAAGAACATCTTTATTTATTTATTTTACATTTGTTGACCGGGATAGTCCGACTGGATACATGTCCATTTTCAGCGGAGGCCCAGGGAGAAAAGCTCCACAATGTCAGAAGATTACATACATGTTCAATATTACATATTATTACATTTAGTAGTCCAGTTAAGGAGAAAGATATACAGTATATATCATAACAAAAACAATCTAGCAATAGCTATCCAAAAAAAAAAAAAATACAATGGTCCCTATACAATATTATAAAGCATGTTAGGTTAAAGGACAATAGCAGCCTTTGAGCTTGAGTACTATACAATGGTCTGGTTTAAGGTTATAGGTTCATACCTTAGGTTGTCTTTTTAACAGAGGTTTAGGGGTTACAGATATGGTTAGAGATTGGACAAGGAAAAATTGTGTTCGGTCTTTTGAAGATAAAAGTTAAGTTGTTAAACTAGGATAAGTATGGGGAGAAAAAGATCTAGGTTAAATGAGGAGAGCTAATCTGGGTTAGAGCACTGGCAAAGCCAATGTGACTTAAAATGGAGTTTTAGTTTCTTTTTGAATTGGACCAGGGAGGTAGTAAGAATAAGGTTACAGGGGAGGGAGTTCCATATTTTTCCAATGACATTGGCAAACAGAGAGTCACCCCCTGAGTTATGGGATTTGATTGTTTGGACAAGTTGCCTATTTGATGAGCGAAGACAGCTTAGATTGGAATAGGGAAGAATTAAATTTTTCAGTGTAGGAGTGTTATCAGGTTGTTTGAGAATTTTAAAAGCTTCTATGAGTTGGTTCATCTGGAGAAGGTTAGGTAGTTCTATCCAGCCTAGGTTTTTTAGGTTAGTGCAGTGGTGAGTTCTATAGGGCATACCAGTTGCAAATCTGGCAATGTGATTATAACAAGATGAGTTTGTTTAGGTCGGATTTGTTAAGGTTAGTAAGCACAGGAGAGGCATAGAGAAGGGTAGAGAAAAGATGTGTGCAGGAAATGGCCACTTTGGCAATTGGAGTTAGGAAAGTTTTAATCCTGTACAATGACCCGAGTTTCTTGTTAACTGTTTTAATGGTATGGTTAATGTGCATGTCGAATTTAAGTTTATTGTCTATGGTAACTCCTATGGTAACTTTACCACATTTTATGTGCATTCTAGTCACTCAGAAAGATTACACTAAGTTTACATGTAGTTTGCACTTTGTGGTAACCCTTATGAATCCCCTCAATTTTTAAGGCTGCAAGAAAATCTGCAAGAAAACTAAAATTAGGAGGTTATGCCTGTGTTGTCTGTTCACTTAGAATGGTGTACACTTAGTGTAAGCATTTTTGTATGTTAGCATTTTGGTCTCCTACAAAAAAAATAAGCTTGGCTCACAGTTATTAAAAAACTACAGAGGTTCAATAAACATGAGAGTGTCATTCAATCCTTCCATCTTCCCATTTCTTCCACCAAAAATAGAAAACAAAAACAAGACAGGAAAGAGCCATTCATGTATGCAGGGTGGCTGTGTTGAAATGTAGGCTTGAATCCATCTGGGAGGATGTAAAAATAAATGATGGAACCAGGAATTAGCTTGTTAAAACATGGCACATTCTGTCAATGCCACTAGTTAGTTCTGTTTAGTCATGTCTTGGTGTTTCTGCTTTGCCCATTTAGAAAGTATAGATCCAGTAGAAACTGGTTGTTCACTTTATGTCAAAATAAGACAAAGGACACACATCCACCTCTACATAACTACTAATGGATTATAGCGATGGACATAAAACTGGAAAAACAATTACATAAATCAGTCTCTAAATGAGTTAGAACCATGTTTTATTTAGTAGAAATGGAAGGAAGAAATGCAGGAAGAATGGAAGGACAGAGACGACTGCAAAAAGGAAAGATGGTTTTCTGCCCAGACAATATGATAGGAACTAATTTGTTAATGATGCAACACACTGGATAACAGTGTAACATGCATTCTTCTCCCTCTTCTTCTTTTGGCTTTTCACAGTTAGGGGTCACCACAGCAGATCACCTGTCCGCTCATGATTGGCAGTGGAGTTTTACAGTGTCAAGTTGCCAGCCCAGCGCCCAACCTTCCACAGAAGGCATACACATGCACTCACCCCTAGGGCCAATTTAGAGTGTCCAATCCACCTGCAGCATGTCTTTGGGATGGGGGAAGAAACCGGAGCACCAGCAGGAAACCCACGCGACCACAGGGAGGACATGCAGACTCTGCACAGAAGGCACCCCAGCCGAGGATCGAACCGGAGAACCTAATGACTGCACCACCATGGCCGCCCTTTTAACATGCATTCTTTAAGTGCTAAAGACAGTTCCAGAATGTTTACAATTCTTTTTTTTTTTCTTCTCAAAAATGATTTTACTTTTAACAAAAACAAAGATCAAACAAAATATTGCCATATACAACTGTAATAAACTATATACAATGTTCATAACTCTATATATATATATATATATATATATATATATATATATATATATATATATATATATATATATATACACACACATATATATATATATATATATATATATATATATATATATATATATGTGTGTGCACAAAAGGAAATCACTTAATATTTCTCCAACAAAGAATGCAGTTTCTCCCTAGCAATCAGCTTATGGATTACATTTTTTGTTCTCAACTTTATGGTGGAGATTTCTTTATCACATACTGATTTGGTTAAATAAATAAATATATTATTAAATAAGAGAGTAGATTCAGATTTCCGGTTCTTTGTTACAACTTTCCTTGCTACCACTAGGATTGACTATTTTGACTTGATTTTTGGGAATAACTTCCAGAACTGGCACAATAAATAGTATGCCAGGATCAGAGATTATACAATTATCATTCCACAGAGCTTTACAGAAATATCTAAAGTCATTCCAAAAAGAGAATAACATTGCACAAGAGACAATCATATGAAACCAGTCAGCATCTAATGGTTTACATCTCCAACATTTTTTATCATCCTTTTTATCCATTATTGAAATTCTTTGTGGTGTCACAAAACATCTGTGCAAGAACTCCCAAGTAGAAATTCTCCAATAAGGAGAAACTGTGGTTCTTCTGCTGATTTTAAAAAATTTTTTGTCGTTTATTGTACATTCTTCTTTGTTTATTTTAGTAGCATAATTCCAGTAAAACTCATCTGTAAAGCTAAAGTCAGTTCTCATAGTTTCATAAATCATGGATATGAATGACGTGCCCCTTAGGGAACCATTATTAATACCAGAAATATTGTCTAGGATTTTAGGTGTATTTTTGCCATGTGTTTTTAATGATAGCATAGTTTTGTTATGAAAAAATGCGGTACTTACGTATTATCGTAACCAGATTTTTAGGGTACGAAATTCACATACTACAGGTCAAACAAGGCCATTTAAGACTCAGACATGATAATCAAAGTGTTTTCTACTGTCGTATAACAGGAGCACACTTAGCTGTACACATACACAGCGACTTTCTATCGGCAGTTACACAATGTAATCATATGCGATAGCGATGTAGCACTGCTGCCATTAGCTGTCATCGCAAGCAACTTTCAAAGCTCTAAGCATTCTTCCTGTTATTTTTTTTCCCTTTCACCTTTACTGTGTACCTAAAACAAGCCTTGACCACAACTCAGATGGCAGGAACCTAACTGAACATGCCAACATTAATAGGGAACAGGGAAGAATGCAGGCAGTGGCAAAGTAACAGCCACACACACTTTCCTTGGGGTGCTGTATTTCCAGGAGATGAAGTCTGAAAAAGAACGCACAACGTTTTTACTGACAGCAGTACTTGATGACTCGGCACTGTTACTTTCCGTGAAGTCCTTCATCCCTGCGTTTCTTTACTAATCAATTACACTTGTTACATTTGACCCAAATAATTTAGGGACACTTTCCTACACTTGCTCTTAGACCCTTTTTGCAACCTGCAGAAATCGGCGTGTACAATATCAGCCATGACAATTACAGCATGCATCTGTAATGCACACAAATCAAGAAGAGGCTTTTTTATTCTGCTGGTCATCCTGAAAGTAATCCACACTTTTTACTGAGTAATAAGGACTTTCAATAACACTTTACAGTGTTGCATGGCCTCCCTTGACTTGAAGAATGCTATTTTCGCAACCGCGAAAATCTGGTTGCGATAATACGTTGTTGTTGTTGTTGTTGTCTTTCGGCTTTTCACAGTTAGGGGTCACCACAGTGGAACTCCGGTCTGCTAATGATTAGCAGTAGATTTTCACGAATGCCGAGGTGCCAGCTCAATGTTCAACCTTCAACGAAGGCATGCCCATTTACGCATGTCTTTTGAATGCCCACCCAACAATGGGGAGGACATGCAGACTCCACACAGAAGGCACTCCCTGCACTCCAGCCGAGAATCAAATGGGAGAACCTCTTGCTGTGAGGCAACAACGCTACCGCTGCACCACCGCGGATATATTACCAAAACTTCTTTACAGGTTTGGTTATCTAGCCAATTACAATTTTGTAAACTATATGTAGCAATTAAATAATCAGCTGAATGAATTTTATTCATAGATAAAAATTGGTTCCCGTACAACAAATTGCCCTTTTAAATGCTAACATTTTGCTAACACCAAAGGAGATCAAACACTCAGTCGTGAAAGCAATTTGGAGAATGGATATTAATAAGTTTTTAGTTAGGTGGTTAGAATGCATAAGTCTTTTAAAATTCAATAATATCTGATTAATGAGGAAACAGGATGTTAGTTTCTGCTTGTTATTCTATATATATATATATATATATATATATATATATATATATATATATATATGGATCTAGGACGTTTGCTCTACTGAGCAAACGACCAAAATCCAAATGGCCGGACATACTTACGAGAAAGTGCTTTTCACCAAAGAAGCACTTTCGCGTAAGTATGACTGTTGCTGAGGCTGTACTACGGTGCGGGTAAGGGAAATTTCCCTTTTCCCCACTGTAGTGCGGTCTTGGAGGGAGAATATTAAAGTAGGGGGGTGTTGGGGGTGCAGCGGGGTGAAGCCCCCCCCTGCTAAAATGTAAATGTAGTGTTTTATTTTTTATTTTGTCACATGCTTTAACAAAAACGCTTTTTTGATAGGTTTTATGGATTCGGATGTTTGCTCAGTTGGGCAAACGTCCTACATATATATATATATATATATATATATATATATATATATATATATATATATATATAAACCATATAAAGATATTCCTATCTATTTGATAAAAGGTGAAAGCAATTATTTATTATTATTTAATAATATATTTTCATGCATTAACTTCCAATAGGATGTGTATGAAGTATTAATCCATAAACATAGGGTTCCTATCAGATAATCGAACTTCTGTAAGGTCGAACCTCATATGGTTGAGACCATAAGTTCAAATTTGCAGAAATTCCAGCATTTCAATGGAAATCTTCATAAGGGGAGGTTTCCGTTTTGTTCAATGTGGTGCAATCTCAGAGTTGGTATATTTAAGTAGTGGGGGGGTGTGAGAGGCGCAGCTCCCATGTGGGGGATGCAGTGGGAGCTTACCCCCCTGCTTACAACAGTTTATTTTGTTTTCTTTTCTTTATTTTTTGTTTTTTATTCATAGTCGAAGTTTTTTAACTTCGGACAGGATGGTTCGAACATTCCGTGTTCAAAATTATTAAACTTCGACTATGTAATATAGACCCTAAAAGTACTGTATTAATAATAGCAGCATTTATACATAAATCAATGTTAGGAAATTTGATACCACCTTCTTCCCAACTTGCTGTTTTTAGGGATATTCTGGGATTTTTTGGGTACAAAAGAAATGTAAGTAAGATATCATTGATTCTTTTGATATTTCTTTAAGTGGTGGGCTAATTAAAGACTGGTTAATAAAAAGAATTGTAGGTAGTATTATCATTTTAATTAAAGTTAATCTGTCTTCAAATGAGGAAAACAGTTTATTCCAGTTATCTGTTAGGCTAATAATTGAATTAATTAGATGTTGACAGTTACCTGACATTGATTTTTTTAGGATTTGGCTCAATAGAAATACTTGAGTATTTAATATGTGTATTATCCCAGCTGAAGTATTTGTGAGTTCTTAAATTGGTGGTAACTGTCTTGTTTATTAAAAGTATTTGAGTTTTGTTATGACTGAATATTAGTCCAGATATGTCTCCGAATAAGTCCAGAGCACTAACTAAGTAATCTATTGAAGTTTCATTATCACCACTGGTTAATAACAAATCATCAACAAAAAATTAAATCTTGGTAGGTAGATCATTATTAAGTTCATAGTCTTTAATGTTTATATTATATCTAATATAGTTGGCAAATGGCTCTATGGTAAGAGCAAAGATTAAAGGAGATAAACGGCATCCTTGTTTTGTGCATTTCAATATTTTAAATGTGCAAGATAAAAAAGAGCCAATCTTTATAAAGGAAGTAGAATTTTCATAAAGCCTTCTGATTAACTTCATAAATTGTGAGGAAACCTATGTTCGTGTAATACATTAAATAGGTAAGACCAACTAAGAGAATCAAAAGCTTTGTTTATGTCAAAACCTATTATGGTCAATTCATTTTTCTTTTTGTTTGCTGTATCAGTTAAAGAGAAGAGCCTTACTATGTTGTCCTGAGCTTTTCTATTTTTTATGAACCCTGTTTGGTCAATATCTACTAATTCAAAAAGGATAGTATTTAATCTGTTTGCTAGGATAACCATAAAAATCTTATACTCCATATTCAGCAAGGAGAAAGGTATATAGGATGGTCAAAAGGTGGGTTCCTTAGTTCCATGATGGTGGAACATTAAATGTGTTTTTGACTTCTCGAAATGTTTTTAACAGGATTCTTAGTGTGTTATCTGGTAAAAATGTTATATAATTCAGGAGTCAAACCATCCAGCCTATGCACTTTATTGGTTTTTAAATTATTTATTTGGTCCTTTCATTATTTAAAAGTGAAGGCTTTATCAATTTTGGTAATATTTTCATAAGATAAATTCTTTTGACTATTCTCTTTTAAAAATTATCTAAGATTGTTTTGTCACTTGTAATTGATTCAGTGCTATTTATATTTTCATAATGTTTCTTGAAGCAGTGTAATATATTTTTCATATCTGATACTCTTATTCTTCTCTTGTTCTCACTCTGTATATATATATATATATATATATATATATATATATATATATATATGATTTCTTTTATATGATTTTTCTCATTTAAGTATTTTGATCGTATACAATTTTATGCAAACTTTTAGGATTAACTGAATATGACTGTAACTTAATTTTTTCCAGATAGAAGTTTTATGCTGTAGAATATCCTGATATTCCTAGTTTAATTTATTTAATTAGCTAACACTATTTTTATCATTAGGTGTAAGGTTTCGTTTTAGATTGTCAATTTCATTTTGAATATCAGTTAGCCTTTTGTCCCACTCTTTTCTTTTTGACAAGTACCAACTTTTAACTTTTCCGTATATGACCACCTTTAAGGTATCCCACAAAATCAAATCCAATACCTCTCCATTATTATTTACTTCCATAAATTGGTTTAATTCAGGCAGGATCCATTCTTGAAAGCTTTTTTTTTTGTAACGAAAGGAGGAGTTCTCTGCCAAAAGTTTAAAATATCAGTATGAAAAGTTATTTTAAAGGTTATAGCATTGTGATCTGATAAGGGGCAGGATACCATCAATACATCTTCTATTTTGATAGTAAAGAACTAGTTATCAATACTTTATCAGTATTAGTCTGTGTACCAAACCTGTGTGAAAAGTGAGAAAGATTTAGGGAGGAGGGTAGTTTTATATCATATGTATCCTTTAAATTCCTTGAATTGATATAATTGCTTAAATGTCTTGCTATAGGGGAAATTTTAAAATATTTGCTATTTGTGGTGTTATTAGGAAATAAAACACAATTAAAATCACCTGCTAGAATTATCTCTCCTCTAAAGTAGAAAGTCACAGTGTCTAGATGTCTCTTTACAGTTTTTGTGCTAATTCTGGGTATCCAGTATGAGTTAATGAGAGTGTAAAACTTTTTCCCAAGCTTAATTACCGCTAACCCTAACATACCATCACTGTCTTTGTAAGAATCTATAATCTCAGGTAATTGTAGGCCTTTTCCCCATAGAATTAAAACACTTTTGCTTTTATGTTTGAATTGAGAACTAACCAACACTACATAATCTTTTAGCAATAATCTGTTTAAATCTTGCGATATTAGGTGGGTTTCCTGAACAAAAACAATATCTGCTTTATGTAAGGAAAGATATTTGTTAAGACTACCTCTCTTTATGGCATTATTTAACTCATTTACATTCAGAGAGAGAATTTTATATGTTGACATTGTGTAACACATTTTGTATCAATGAAACATTTATAAAGATGTCCTATGATATTTCTAAGACACTTTAAAATGTTATTTGCTATGGACAAATTTTCAATAACCAGCATAAAATTCTCAACAATATATACATTAAAACCCCTCTGCCTGGTAACTATTGTTCCTGGCTTAATATGCTTTCCATATAAGCCACAAACTTGCCAACTCATGACATCTAGTGGCAACTACCTACTACTGCATATAGAAATAAGAACTGAAGAAAAACAGTATTCATATTATGAAATATAAGTGAGAAGGAAAATCTTTGTTAATACATTTGACTGTGCATATTGTAAATTGATATAGTAGTTATTTAACATATAAGACATTAACTGCAGTTGTTTATTATATATTCACCTCTAACACTGCATAACATCATTCAGTTTAAGTATGCAGCACGAAGTTCAGCATTTATGTGTTAACGTCTGGCAGCAAAAACTGTCACTATTTAAATATTAAGCATTTATAAACCTTTAACTATATCTATAAGAAAATATATGTAATTATAACAGTTTTGCTTGTTAGAATAAAAATTAATTACTTACATTTTAATTTCATATAAAGAGTTTGATTTTAAATCAAAAGGAAGCAAGCTAACATCCATTTTGATTCCACTGGTCTGTTATGTTCATTTCAATGTAAAAAGTTCAAAGGTCACAGATAACTTTCTGAATGCCATAGTGGATGTCTCTACATGATAATGGAGCATCTTAGCACATCCAGGAGCTCAAGCCAGCTTCAGAAATCTACTGAAAAGCTTCTAAAGTAAGTCAGCATAAATTTTAACTTTCAAAATGAAGCTTTTGAACATAAAACTTTTGCGAAAATATTGTATGTGCCGCAAGAGAAATAAATGTTTTCAGTCTATAAAACTAGCTTTGACATTTAATCATGCTAATAAATGTGAAATTATTAATTTAAACAAATATTAATAAATGTAATGAAAGCAGCAACAACATAAACTTCAGGGCATATGCCATATACCATATTAAAATAAATTGGGGCTTGACATTTTATGTACAAACTAATTACTCTTTAAGATGCACGCTTTGTTTTAACACCATATAAAGTATTATTTTTAAAGCCCCTCAAAGTTATAAAATAACATGAAATAATTGTGAAGTATTGCTATGATTAAATACACAACTTTAAAGAACAATATTTCACTAAGACATTTTAGAGATTTATCATAAGTAATTGAAAAGTTATTAATAAAGCTTGCAGTGTTTTATGTATCAAAGCTATTAATGCTCTGAAAGAGATAAAATGCATTACCTTTTTTGGGTGGTTCCAAGAAGAATTATAAACAGCATATTGTTAAATATTACAGATTACATTTTGAGTTATTTATTTGTTCCTGGATTGTTTCTTCTCTTTTACACTCCACTGATTATTTTATGCTTTCCCCTTTAATGTAGTACTGGTGTCCATGTGTTCTAATGCATTTATTACATTTTTCTTTTGTACAAAAGTGTTAGCTTCTTCAAGACTCTAAAAAGTCATTTTTCCTTCTGGTAAGCAGATTCTTATTTTGGCAGGGAAGATCAGTTGTGTTTTAATACCAGCCTTTTCAATGCTTTTGAATACATGCCTTCCTTTTTGAGATTACTGTAGAAGACAAGTCATTATCAAATCTGATTATTTGGTCTCTTATTTTCAGAGGAGTGAGAGAGAACCTAGGCACTTCTTAAAATAAAATCTTTATCTTGACTAGATATGAATTTCATGATGATGGAGCTATGGTGAATATTTTTGCTGTTACAAGTGACTGTAGATAGTGATCTATGGGCTCTCTCTATACCAAGAGGCAAGGCTTCTGGTAGATTTAAAGTTTTAGGAAGCAAGCAGTTAAAAAAATCACCATATTGTCTCTTTCCATTCTTTCTGGTATGCCATGAATTCTGATATTATTGCTTCTGGTCCTATTTTCCAAGTAATCAATTTTGTCAATAAGTCTGTTATTTTGCTGTAGAAGGAGTTCAATATTTCCCCCTCTATTAATCTGCAGTCAGTGTCAGACACTGACTCTTCCAGTGCTACAATTTGAATCTTTTGTTGTTTTGGGACATAATTTAGTAGTTCAATCTACTTATTATAATCTTCCTTAATTGTATCAGTTTCAAGGTACAGTTTATCCATTTCAGCATCAAAGCTTGGATATTTGTAAGAATTGAATGCAGTTTTTTTTCATGGAATTGTCCTGTTGGGTAGACTTGGAATGATTCATCTTCCTTCAGTTGTATTTCTTTCTTCTTTCTTCTTTAAAGTATGACAGGAAGTTGTTGGTTGAAAATTACATCAATACAAAGCTTACATTTCCAGGATTGTAAGTTAATCACTTTTAAGTGATGTTTGTTGGAATTTGCAAATAAATCCTGTCAAGAGTTTTATAATACTACAAAGCAGAAAGTTTGTGCTGCTTTCAGGCTGCCATTCAAGCCACTCCCCCTACAATCCCACTGTTTACAATTCTTGACTTAGCCAGCAAACACAGTGCACTGGAAGTCATTCTGATGTAATACTTTCTATTGGACCAACATCGATTTTGCAATTACTTGAGCTTTTGAGCTAGCATGAGTCCTTCGTCAAGAGTTATTATGTTACTGGTGTTAAATACAATGCTTAAATATCCATGTGTGCATAGAAAGGGAAGTACATCATTTATTTCCAAATGGCAAAAACAGAAATCTTGAAAAAAATGCTAATGTGGAAATATTCCATACATTTATGAATCGCTTAGAATGCAATGTCATAAAACTAGTCAAAATCATCAATATTAGGATACAAATCTCTTTATATTCAAACCTGTGAGTAATGAGAGCTAAATCTTCAATCATGTTTCATATTTTTCTCTTATCTGGAAGGAAATCCTTGCATATAACTTGGAGCTGTAGTGAATTAACAAGCCACACAGCTGAAGTCACAAAAGCGGGTTGCTCCCAAGATGCAAACACTCACACACATGCACTCATTCACATGCAAATAGACACACACATGCATACAGATATACACACAAAGCCACTTGCATTAAAATGAAGTACAAGAAACCACTTCCTAGTCTCTTTATGACAAATGCATCACACTGCTGGACTATTACATCCCCTGATGAACACATCAATCCAAAGCAGTAATGCACACCTGTCATTTAATTAATGGCCTTCCCATCGATATGGGCAATATCGCTGTCATTTATTAGACATTGTCATTGCTGGTTATTTATTTTATTTTTTTAACATTTGTTAACCAGGAAAGTCCGACTTGGAATGAAGCCAATTTTTCAGTGGAGGCCCAGGGAGAAACACTCCAGATGCATGTCTTTCTTATGTGGGAGAAAACAGGAGCACACAGAAGAAACCCACACGAACACAGGTAGGACATGCAGACTCTGCACAGAAGGCACCCCAGCTGAGAATTGAATCAGAGAACCTCTTACTGTAAGGTGACAACACTACCACTGCACCACTGCACCATCCAATTTATCTTACAAACAATATCAGAAGACAATCATTTACATTTGCAAAAGTCAAGTAAATAAATCAAGTAAAGGACTACTGTAACTAGAGCAGTTATAAATCTAGTATATGTATTAATGATGATTCTAATTTATTTTATGTAACTTTGAATTTTAAATTCTGCATATATGATATTGTTCTGTTTTACCTCCATGCTGGGTCTGAAATAGGTTCTTTTTTTATCAATGCTCTTACCCCAGATAATAAATCCAAATAATGAGTAGAATAAGTAAGTCTAATAAAGTAAACCATACAATATGGCAAGTTAAAGGTGGATTAATTTTGCAAACAAGGTAAAATAGAGGCCTGTATGTGAGGAAACCTACTGTTTACCAATGTCCAGTTAAGGAGTACTCAAAATGTCATGTGTGCAGTTTAATACAGCAATAACCCACGCCTGGGTGTGGATAATGCTGGATTTACCCACGGTTGGTGTGGTTTGGTCACGAGGGCGAAGCTCGAGTGGCCAAACAAAGCCAACCTTGGGTAAATCCAGAATTACCCACACCCAGGCGTGGGTTATTGCTATTATACAATGACATTATTTAAGAAAAAAAATAATTACTTTTCTTAAATAATGGCATTGTATAATGCCTCCTTGCTGCCCTTCCGCAGCTGTCTGGTATTCTGCGGCAGTTCTGATGTACTGCGCATGCGTATGCCTACGCAGTACATCAGAGCTGTGGGCAAAAGCAACAGAGAAAGCAAGATCTCCGTTGCTTTTTACAAACTGTTTTGCTATGTTAAATGGGTTTAACATAGCGAGACAGCTTTAAAAAAAGCAACAGCAAATCTATGTTGCTATTTTTAAAGCTGTCCCGCTATGTTAAACTCGTTTAACATAGCAAGACAGTGTGAAGCAATGGAGATTTTGCATTCTCCGTTGCTGTAAAAAAAGAGATATAGTAATGGAAAAAGTCCGGGCGACCAGACCTTTTTCCATTACTATAACTCTGATTTACAACGTGCATGGTGACCAATCAGCGTGCACATTTTTGAATATTAATGGAGGGTCGTTGTATAATTGATGTTAGAGCTGAAAAAGGGAAAAGGTGAGTGCTATGTTTTTCTTCATATTCTGAGTCTGTGTTAAAGGTGATACACAAAGACACACACACACACACACACACACACACACACACACATATATATATATATATATATATATATATATATATACAAAAATGAAAGGTATAGAAGTCAAAGATCCACTGCAGAGCAAAACTAAATAAAGCAAAAACAACAAAATGCAGAGTACACCATGACTAGTATCATAAAAGTAAACGTTCTTTATTAAAACAAAGATGAGTGCTTTCAGGTTATTAAAAAAAACCTTCATCAAATCAAGCATCTAAAACAATAGAAGGTCTATTTAAAATTCTTATCAGCCAATGGAAATAGAATGAATATGGCACCAAAATACAATAATTATCTATTAAAATATATTCTTATGCTTGTAGCCAATCATTTTAACTGGAGGTTAAAACATCCAGTCAATACATATATATTATAAAATGTAAAAGAAAAAAATGTTCCAAACACTAAAACCAAGGAGAAGCCAAAGTCCAATAAAAATCCAAGTAAGAATACAAATAAAGTTCCACAGAAACCTTTATTGCATAGGTAAGTGCTTTTGCAACCTTTCCTGGTTGCTTCCTCAAACCAGAACAAACATGCTTAAAAACAATCCCCTTTTTATAATACATATCACACAAGACCCACCAATCCCCGTGGAGAATACAAGACTCCAATGCTTTCCAGATTCAAAGAGATAAACACTCTTTTAAATCAGATAAAAACATATATGTAGAAAATGCATATAAAAACACATGTAGAAATACATATAAAAAACACCCAAAAAGTGTGTATAAAAAAATATATAAAAATGTGTGTAAAAAGCCTAAAAGCACTGTAAAGCATGCTTGCATGTCCTATTTGAAATATAACCCTAGTTCCAGAGCACAGCAGATTGCTTCATACTACTTTCTTCCTAAGTTTCCTGTTCTTCAGAACAGGTTTAAGGGATATATAATCATTCAGCCCCAGTGATTTATGTGCAGCCAGTGTCAAAATCCATCTAAGTTCTTTCTGTCCAGTTCTATTACTTAAATCCCCACCTCTCATATTTTCTACTAAATTGTCTATAATGGAGAAATTAAAATAATGGTTCTCCCCCTGCTGCAACATATGCTTGGCTATTGCACTATGTTCCTGCCCTCTCCTAAAACAGTAGAAGTGATCCTGTATCCATTCTCTGAGGCGTCTGTTGGTTTTCCCAACATAGAATGCATCACAGCATACACAGTGGGCTAAATATATCACATCCTTGTTTGACAGTCCCCCATGGCACTAAATTTATATGATTTCCGTGTTATGGGGTGTACAAATAATCTGTTGGTTTCAATGTACTGACAGAATGCACACTTGTTGCATCTCACTGTCCCATAGGTCACCAGAGGGGGATGTTCCATCCTTTCTTTATAGCAGAGCATTCCTCTGAGTGATTTACTGTTTTTATATGTAAACTTCGGCCTATCACCTACTATCTTACTAACCTGATCATCTGTACCTAGAATATGCCAATTCCTATACAGTATATTCTTAATCAGATGTGTATCTGTCGAATGTGTCATGTTATAGCTCAAAACGTGTGTGCCACCTATCCTTTTCTCAGAGGTCAGATTATCTCTAGCCTGACTGGAGAAGTATAGTTTCCCTATATTGTCTCTCTGACTTTTGGCTGTTTGACAAGCCTCCTCTATCTCTTTTCTGGGGTAACCTCTCACTACAAACTCATCCCTCAAACTTGCCAAACTGGTCTCAAAATCCTGGTTCCTGACATGTAACCTAGACATGCGCACAACCTGATTATTAACAACATACTTGAAGATGTGGGGTGGATGCATACTTGTATGATGAACATAACTGTTATGGTAACATTCCTGCCTATGCAGGCTAGTGTATATCTTTCCAGTTGTTGTTTCCCTTATTACTTTAATATCCAAGAAGTCAACGCTAGTGCTAGAACTATTAACAGTAAAGTTCAAAAATCCCATACTATTATTAAGATGTTCAATAAACTCATGTAACCTTTCTTCAGTATCACCCCATAGAAGAAACAAATCATCCACAAAATGCCGGAAAAATAATATATTCCTACTGAAATCATTATTATTCATCATGAAGCATTGTTCCCACTGTGCCATTACTATGTTTGCATAACTGTTAGCTATTTGGGTCCCCATGGCCACACCTGATGTTTGCAAAAAATACCTTGTTTCAAATGTGAAAACATTAAATTCTAAAATTAATTCAAGTAGGAAACAAATTAAATCAATCTTTTCTACAGCTATTGTGGCATCTTTCATCAAGAACTCCCTTACATAACCTATTCCTACCTCATTGGGAATGCTGGTGAAAAGGGATACTACATCCAAGGTAACCAAAAGTTCTTTCCCAGTTGCCTTGTAGCTGCTTAAAAAGGCATAAAAATCTTTATAAAAAATGCTCAGAATCTCTCAATATTGAACAATGTTTAGAAATCATAGGTCTCAATTGCTTTTCCAGATAAACAGATGTTGGCTCAGTAATCTATCCAGATTCTGAAACGATGGGTCTGAATGGTGGTCTCAGTTTATTCTTATGGACCTTAGGAAGGCCATTAAAACTGGGAATAACAGGTGTGTCAATAATAAAATATTTATAAAGACATTCAGGTATAGCATGCTCTAAATAGCAATTCTCAATTTGCCATTTATAGTTCTCAATTATTGATTTTACCTCTGTTACTTCAAGTAATTTATATGTATTCTCACAATCCAACATATTATTCAAGGATTCTGAATAAAACAATTTGTCCATCACTACTATCTGGTGCCCTTTGTCAGCAGGCTTAATAATTATATCCCCATCATTACAAAGCCTAGTCAATGCTTGTCTCTCATTTAACGTCATGTTGTAAAACCTCTTATCTCTGCAATCGGATCTAAGAGCAGTATATAAGTCACTCTCACATGCTTTAATAAACACTTCAACACTCGGTGAAAGAGTGGGTGTAAAAATACTTTTTTTTTTAAAAAGATCAACATCCACATTTTCAGTACTTACATCATATATCATTTTCAGGGAAACTTTACGTGCAAACAATCACAGTTCAATCAATGCACTTGCTAAATCCGCTTGCACGGAGGGTATAAAGCTTACACCCTTGTTTAACACTTTCACCTCATCTTCATCTAGTTGCCGTGTGGAAATATTGCAAACTAGGTTGTTTGCCACATGTTTTTTAGTGTCTGTACCTGTCCTTCCCCTGTCGAGTGTTTCCTTTTGAATTTTCTGCCCTCTGTTTCCACTTCCAGGGCCCTCTTTGAGTGTACATGAAAAGGGAGGGGAAAAGCCGGGAACGATCGTTCATGGTTAATGGATGATTCCACACCCCCTACTGTAGTTTCCTTATTGGTTGTGACCTTCCATCTCACCACTTGTTCAGAATCTGGAATAAGTGGTGCATTGTCAGAGCCATTCACTCATCTTTCAGTATGTTTAACTGTAGTAATGTCAAGGGAGTTGGTAAACCCAGCAGTAGTCGAAGTGGATACAGTCACTACCAAACTTCCAACATTATGCCGAGGCATGGTGAGCAGCTGCTCTTTACCATTCATGACGTTATTGTTAATGCTTTTTCCAGCATCCTTTTCAGCACGGGTTATGTCTGCTCTAGGTTCCCTGGGCCACGAGAAGACATTCCCTTTCTGAAAATCAGTTAAATCCATCTTTAACTTTTTCCTGCTTTGTCTGTAATAATCTCCGTTCATAAGAGCTGACTTGATCTGTCAATTCAAACAAACGGGAATGTATAAAACTGTCATGAGAAATAATTATTTCACTTTTGAAGGAGAATACTATCGTCAGTTTAATGGTATAGCCATGGGTACTAGTTGTGCACCACTGTTTGCGAATCTTGTAATGTATGGGTGGGAGAGGTTATACATTTGTAACACCCCTTTTCCATATATTGGACTCATTATTTGCGTTACCTGGATGATATTTTTATTTTATGGAAGGTGGGAGATAAACATGAAGAATTTATGGAATATATAAATAATTTAAGTGAATATTTTAAATTTACTGGTACTTCTAATAATAACAGTATTAATTATCCTGATGTCTTATTTAAGAATTATGAAAACATGAAATTTGAATCTCAGATTTATAGAAAACCCACTTTTTCAAATGATTACTTAGAATTTAAAATAGTCACCCGCTAAACACAAAAAGAAATATAGTAAAGGGTCAAATGGTCCAGGTAGCAAGAATGTGTTCTAACATTTATATTGTAAAGAGAGAAATGGGCACACTAGTAACATTCTTCTCTGAAAGAGGTTACCCGTTAGAATTTGTACTACCCATTTGTGAGCAAGTTATTAGCGAGTGGGGTAGTAGGTATAAACCCCTGCTGGGATCCTATTTAGTGAAGGAGAATGAAACTAACATAAGGAAAGATTATACTCAATCCATGGTGGTGACTTATGGAGAAACAAGTAGTAAGATTAGGGACGTTGTCAAGAAAAATTGGGTGTTGTTCAAAGGGAATGAGGAAATATTAAATATAGTAGGAAAAGAACTAACATTTGTTTTTAAAACTAACTACAATTTAAAATTTCTATTGGAACACCCCATTAATGTTAAGAACAATGTGAGAGGGACAACAAGATGTGGAATATGTGAATATTGTTAAGTACATTTTAGGGGGAACCTCAATATTGTTGGAAGTAAGGGACAGGGAGATAAAACTAGCAACAGGGTCCTGTACTACAAAAGGACTGGTTTATATCGCTATTTGTCAGGAATATCAACATTCTTACATAGATAAAACTGAAAGAACTTTTAGAAGGAGGATCTATGAGCATTTGTACGCTGTGAGAAAACATGATGAAAATAACGCTATATATAGGCACATTAAAAACAATCCCAACCATTCTTTCTTATTTGGTATTCTGGAGGTTACCGGTAACAATCCAAGAGGGGGAAACTGGAAAAACAACTTGGAGAGGGCAGAAATAAGGTGGCAATTGAGACTTAATGCCACGGTAACCCCAGGCATTAATGACAATGTATCTATAATACCTGAATTGAAACATAGGACTACTATTTTGTAATTAGTAAAGGACCTTGCTTAGTAAACAACATTTCTTTCCATTCACAGAAACATTAAAATGTATTATGTATTTTTTTAATAGTTTCTATAGGGTTAATATGATTTAAACATTAATTAGTTAATTGTTAGTATAAAAGTGGGAGTGGGTTTTAGCAAACACAGTTCTGAAGAAGTCCTAGAGTAGGACGAACGTGCTTGACTGTGTTGGATACACTACAGTTGTGTTTTACCTGATTCACATGTTTTTTATGCTATTTGACTGCCTTGACTGGCTTGAGTAATAAACCTGTGTTTTTACCAATATTTTGGATCATTTCATGCCTGTAGACTTTTTTGAGGCAACAGCATAGAGTGGGATTGTTTTTTCTTTGTGGTGTTTTTCCACTCTGGTCACTAGTGTTGTGGTTTTTATACTTTTGCTAAAGTGCGTTAAAAAAAACAAGAAAAAAGCATTTATGCAGGGGGCAAGCCCCTCTGCACCCCCCCATGTGGGGGGCTGTACCCCCACACCCCCCTACTTTAATATTCTCACTCCAAGATCGCACTACAGTGGGAAAAAGGAAAAAAATTCCCTTATCTGCACCGTAGTACGATCTCTGCAACAGTCACTCCCCCACAACTCCCTCTACCTGCAGGCATACTTCTGCAAAAGTGCTTCTTCGGTGAAAAGGACTTTCGCGGAAGTATGCCTGGCCGTTTAGGATTCGGTGAAATGGCCATTCGTACATCAGTCCTAGACCCTTTAGATTTATGGTGCTACAAGTATTACACATGAATATAAGGGGAGGAGATGTTATGTTAAAAACAAAACAATACAAAATGCATTGGAAAGTGGCTCTACAAGCATATGCACCTTCTGGTCTGAATACCAATTTATCAATTAAACTGGCATTAAGAGGACATAGATTACGAAGGAAAATATAATTAATAGAAGAAGGAATATGATGAATTGATAGTGAACAAGAACATATTGTTCTTATTTTCGTGAGAATTTCTGTTTTTATTTCTTTATGCAATTACTTTTATATGCAACTTTTTTTGAGCAAACATTTTCATTGGTTGAATTTGGAGTTGCATGGACTTGATTGGAAGTTTAAAATGAGTATTACATTGGTTCCTTAAAAATGGATATTTACCAATGAATCATTAGTGTGTGACTAACCAATAGAAATTATTATGAGATGTTTAATGGCTCATCATTGGTCAAAGTTCACATAATATTCAATTGTCTGGCATCTATAGTATGAATAGTTTATTGGAAGCTTATAACATACAAGTGATAAGACCATGGTGAAAATGGTCTTAACCAATGAGATAGATCAGAAATTGCTGATGAATTTGTCAATTATAATATGTAATACAATAGGCTGTATTCAGATCTGAGTGGATTTGACTGGCAACTTTATTGAATCACTTCATTGGTCTTATAAAGCTGGATATGGACCAATAAAGTATAAGCAGTTTTGATCTGTATCAAATCAGCTATTGTCTTGTAAATTATCATATATATGTATGTTTTAACCTCCAGTTGAAGGACAACAATGGGATTCTGTTATTAAATGCTCAACTTCTCTATCCTTTTTCTCCCTATTTACTGTCCCTGCTACAAATAAACAACAATATAGCATTTAAAATATTTTAACTTGACTGTTTCTCTCCACAAGAACAGTGCATTACTGTAGTGTGGCAGTTTCACTTTCAAAAAACTTTTATCCCACCCTGGAAAATTTTGCTGCAGTCTCCAATTAATTGATGTCATCAAGGCCAATGAATACAGGTAACTTTCTGGCCAATTCCCTCCCCAGACTGACATCACCATGATCATTCTAAAAACCCACCATGCTGTGATGTCACAGCTCCTTGGTCCTTCCCCTACCCATACAGAAAGTAAATGCTAGAATAAGAAAACAATACATGAGTCAAGTCTTCTGCTGTAAGCTGTCAATCACAGCAGGTAACAGCTCAAATTACCCTTAGCACTTTGACAGGGAATTTAGGTGTAAAGGAGAATCTGAGATGAGTCAAAATTGTACAATTCGGGGCTTCACAAAAGACTGCAATTTAGCCATTCTAAAAAGAAGCAGCAGTAAAAAGCACTTTGAAAGTCTGTACTGTGTTATTTGTACTGTTTGTGTTTTAAGTAGTCATTGAACAGCATGAAATGTTACTGGCTGAAAGACAGCAGTGTATGCAAGTAAAAATTAATGCAGTGACAAGAGTTTAATTAAGAAAGAGGCCTGTGTGATGTCATTTTTTACAGACAAGCACTACATTATGAATACCTAGTGACAGACTAAACAATCTGAATTACTTCAAGATGCCAGACCCTACGTGCTCAGACTCAGAAACTACGTATAAAAATATTTAAAAACCTGTAAATAGTCCCAGAGTCATGTTAAAATGTAGGAAACACCAAACCATGATAAAATAAACATGGTTTTCAGTCTGTGGGTGTGGTTCTCCTTTAAGATGATTAGCTGCAAGCATAAAAATATATTTTAATAGATAATTATTGTATTTTGGCAGCATATATATATATATATATATATATGTATATATATATATATATATATATATATATATATATATATATATATATATACACACACACACACACACACACACACACACACACACACACACACACATATGATTAGATCATATATGATTACATCATAAAAGGTGGAAAAGGGACAAAAACAAAATGAGTGATCCAAAAAATACTAATACTTCTCTCCCACTAAAAAGCTCTATATTAGCAAACCCCATGTTCAAAACTGAGATTAAGTGTCATCTTTATATTGGTACAGTTAGGAGTGAGGGCTTTATTTTCAGTAAATCCTTTATTAAAAATGGATTATCTTAAACATAATAGACGTCTTCAGAATGTAAAACCATAATGAGAAGTAATGCTTTAAATATCCTGAATAAATTACATTAAAACATAAATGCATTCTTAAAATCACAGTATATGCAAAAAAATATGTATATATGTGTTCTAAAATTCATTCCAGGTTCAAAATCTAAAAAACAAAAAACATAATATTATATAAACTAAATTCTTTGTGATCTTCTTTCCAATAAGCAACTAGTACTTATAGCGTCATCATACCTCTCAAACTCTTAGAGCCAGAAATCTGGATAAAGCCATAAATAAAAGTGGGACAAAGGCCCAAAAATAGGGACAATTTTTAAATATTGCTATTACAAACTTAGAAAGTTGATAGGATAATAGGTTTTGCATTAGCATGAATTTTCTGAAGGGTATGAAGTCTGAAACTCAAATCTCTGTCATTATTTTCTAACTTCAGTCTTTAATGATTTGCCACTAATTTGCCAGAAAAATATGATTTTATTAAAAATGGGACAAAAATATGGGGCAAAAATCTGGACATTCTGTGAAAATCTGTACAGTTGAGAGGTACAAGTGTCAATGAGGCCAGATGAAGCATAAGTTTCCAGTCTGACTTGCAAACTAAACTCCCTATTGATTTTGCCAGTTGGGGATTTGTCTCAGCCTTTTTCCAAAAATGGTGAATAGGGACATGGTAAACTGTTCACAGCAGGTGGCTAATACAATAATACTCTTTGCTACCTGCACCACTGTAGTCATGTGTACTAACTGTAACCCTAGCCCTGCCCATAACCCTAACCCTACACATCACATTACTAAACACCCATTCACCCTTTCCCTAATAGTACCACTGCACAAGACAAAGGGACACAGAACACAGAAACACAAAACATGCACAGCACTGAATTCATCTCCTTATTTAACCCTTTCTAATCCTAACCTGCGGACACGTGCATATTCACAACAACTGCTAGAATACAGTCTTACACATCTTCACAAGCACTGCTTTTTCATTTAAGCATTCATTTTTCTGCACACTCCTGATTACCTACACTTTATAAAAGAAAATTCAACAATATGAGACTGACTCAAATGAACATTCACTCATTAGTGTATTATAACTTTTATACACTCTCAAAAACCTTTCTATCAAATGTGTATTCCACTTTTGAGTTACACCCATATATATATAATATAATATAATATAATATAATATAATATAATATAATATAATATAATATAATATATGTATGTATTAGTTGACAAAATTTGGTAAACAGCTGTGTAAGATTGTACAATATCTGGTGTAGGGCAATATGTCTTTTCCCCAATATTGTGAGATCTTGGCGTTAGTACATAAAATTAGCAAGGGGTGTTGAGGGTACCCCCATATCAGGGTGTCTTTCTTGAGTTATGACATCCAAAGATTTTAGATGTTTTAGATTTGCTTTTTCATGTCAATTAAATGACAAATGATCATCAGTAGTGAATAAGTTTAATTATATCCCTTAATGAATCATCAAGCTTGTTTAAGCAAAACTGTACGATGCTGCATGCCTGCGCAGAAATCTTGCTAGTCTGAACTACTTTTGATCCCTGTACCACCAGGGAGGTAACTATTTTAATAATGTTATAGCATTTTTACACTGATTGCATCCAGTGTTGCTTGTTGAAGTATGTCTCTGTGTTTAGAACAGTTCTTTCACATTGACCTTGTGAGAGAAGGGGGAACCATGTATTTTGTTATTGTTTGCTAAAAACCTGTGGGTTTATTTTCTGTATTATGTGGCTCTGTATTTGAGCAGAGCTGTACCAAACTACACTACTGATCTGAAAACTAGTCACAAAACATTTGACTTTTAAGCTGATAGTCACTGGTGCTGCGTGCTGAAATATTTCCTTTACATTTAGAACAGTTTCTGCACTCTATCTTATGAGAGAATGGAAATCTGCAATGTTATAATTATGTATTTGCTGATAATTTGCTAACACGCCAAGTACAGACTGGCCATTTGTGCCTTTCTGTGCACTTTGCTTTATGCTGCATTGCACAGTTCTGCATTTGTTTGAGTGGAACTGCACTGAGCCACATAGCTGAGCTGACATCTTACTGAACTGAAGTACTTTTGATTTCTCTGATACTTGTTTTAATATTTTAGAGCACTTTTAAGCTGATTAAGACTAGTGTTTATAATTGTAAAGCACAGACCAAATGCTGTTTGTCAGGCGCAGGTGCAAGAATATTGAAAAAAAAATCAACATCTAAATAACATGCTAACTATTTTCAATATGTGTAAACTATATAAATATGTATTTGTCAGAATGTAGTGTGCATCATAACAAGCTATGGAAACCCCCATTATCATACCTCTTTCCACATGAAACATTATAGAAACTAATATCCCATGGGGTCGCTCTCTTACTGCTTATGTTAACATATTGTACCTGTATGCCATGCAAAAAAGTATTGCATTTCACAATGTTGATCCGCAACAGTGATGTTTATTTTCTTCTGCTTGTTGTCTTATTTATAGTTGAAACAGTCCCCTGGATTCTGCATGCCTTGCACGGCATGCAAGATTAATGCAGGAGCTCTAGCAGGCAATATGTCTGCCGTGAGATCCAGGAACAGCCTACAGGGGCATGCACAAGCGCTCCTGCACTTGTCCTGCATGGACTAAGCCCCTGTATGCAAATCACTAAGCCCCTGTATGCAAATCCAAAACAGAGCCGTGACAGCTCCAAATAAAGGCTGCATATGAGTCAAGAAGCATGCCAATGGCCAAGTATAAGGTTATTGGTATTGCAAACAGCCTAAAAAATAAAAAAATCAACTTTTATTTCCTTTTTGTCGATCTTGGCTGTTTAAGCGTAGGGCAGCAGCACGCAAATGGGATCGGGGGGAAAATAATAAAATAAACCTAAAATAAGCATTCTAACTAAAATCACTATTCTGCCATGAAAGTCAATGGCAGGCAAAAGACAACATGGCCAGTGAGTAGTGGTTGCTAAAGGGGGAGGCTAAAGACTTCTAAAGACTAGTGTGGTCTCCTTTAAGGCCCCTGAGCCGGCGGTTAACATTACTCAAACCACTGAATCACTTACAAATGCCTTCTACCAGCACCTGCAGGGCTGCATGGATCAGGCAATCCCAAGCAAAACAAAGACTCTTTGTACCAAAGGCAAGCATCCAGTCTGGTGGACCCCAGCCATAAACAAACTCTACAACAAAAGGAGAAAGCTACTACAAGATAGAGCAAAATCCTTAAAAGGTAAGACATCGCTGATCACTATAAGTAAAAAGCTAAGAGCTCTCATAAAATCATCCAAAGCTAATTTTGAGAAAAAAATTGCTAAGGACTCTAAAGACAACCATAAGGCATTCTTTAGCTATGTCAGAAACCTAGGAGGAAACTCCCAGATATGCTCAGAATTAGTTCAAAATGATGTGAAAATTACTGATCCTACAGACATTGCCAACATACTGGCTGAAAGGTTCAGTGCAAACTCTCCCCCCCCCCCAAAGGAGAGATATCTATACCAAATGATTGTAGCCCCCCAAACATTTCTAACGCCCAGGTGAGAATTGCTCTCTCCAAGGCAAAGAACACAGCATCCATGGGACCTGATGGTGTCCCCCGCTGTGTGCTCCATGAACTCAACGAGGAATTAAACCCACAGTTAGGACAGCTGTTTAATCTTAGTCTCACCTCTGGATACGTGCACAGGAGTGGCGACAGCGACTGTGGTCCCACTCCACAAAGGCGGTGCCTCCACCGACCCTGAAATTACCGTCCCATTAGCTTGACAAGCCTTATCTGCAAAGCCATGGAGAGGATCATAATGGATCTCATAAATAAAGACATAGGGAACTTGCAGACTTTGGATCCAACCCAGTTTGGCTTTGTCAAAGGCAGATCATGCCTTCTAAACTTGGTTGACTTTTTGAAACAGTCACCAAGGCCATTGAGGAAAGGCAGTCCATACAGCCTACCTAGACCTGGCGAAGGCTTTTGATACAATACCTCACTCGGGTATCATTGAAAACTCATCAACTTAAATGTAAACCCATACATTACAAGATGGGTTGCAAACTGGCTGAGTGACAGAACCCACAGGGTCAGAGTTGCTGGCGCCATGTCAGACTCAAAGCCTGTCACAAGTGGTGTCCCACAGGGCTCAGTCCTGGGCCCACTCTTGTTTGGCATCTACTTTTCTGAAGTACAAGCAAACACAGGAGGGTTATGGCTGACAAAGTTTGCAGATGACTGCAAACTGGGCGCCGTAGTTGAAAAACACATCCGACACAGATATCCTTCAGAAGGGTCTCACAGAAATGGATAACTGGTGCCAGAGCCATGGCCTAAAGTTAAATGCCAAGAAATGCATAGTCATACCTTCGGGAAAAATAAGGTTACCCCTAGCTACTATATAGGTGGCAATCCCCTGAACACAGAAGAAGTTATTAGGGACCTGGGAACCCAGGTTGACAGTAGCCTTTCATTCGACACTCATATTGCTAAAGTAGTTAGGAAGACCTTCTACATTGCCCACCTTATCATGAAGGGATTCACATCTAGATCAAGGGAAGTCATAGTCTCCTATACTCATCACTCATCAGACCAATGATCGAAAGTACAATGCCCCATTCGAATGTATCTGACCCGACACTTGCAGCAGCTGGAGAGGCCACAAAAGTTCCTCACCAAAAGGATAAAGGGTCTCAAAAATCTGTCTTATGCTGCCCGACTGAAAGAACTCCAGTTATATTCAGTTGCTTACCGCTTGCTCAGAGGTGACCTATGCCTGACATACAAGGCCATGTCAAACCCAGATTTGATGAACATGCTTCATCTCAAAAAATCTAGATCCCTCAGAGCCACAAGGGCGGGAGACTTAAACCTCAACACGGTTATTAATTGGACGTGCTGGAGGGATAGATTCATCACCCAAAGACTCCCTATGCTGTGGAACAAAATCCTGGTTTATTTGAGGCAGAGCACCTCGCTGGCCTTGTTCAATAGGAATCTTGACCAATGGATGGGAGATCACAGATACACCCCAGGGGTTACCTCAGTGTCACTGCTCGACAGAGGCACAGCAAAATAATGGGCATAGTTTCTCCAAACTAAAGTGGTGGTGTAAGCCACAAAACTATGGGCTAGGCTTATAAATGCCCTCGGGCAGATAGCCTAGTATGAACCTATGAACCTAAGTGTGAGACATGTAACTATGCATTAGCAGGCAATCCTATGCAAATGAGGGGAATGATAGTGAATCCCAGTTTTCCTCAGCATGTGAGTCTAGTCCCAACAGTGTAAGAGTAGGAATAGCTTGGTGCAAGCCTAGGAGTTAGCTGACATCATGGGGGGGGGGGGGGGGAGTTGTCAAGCATATTGTAAGCAGATTGCAGCCCTGTGGCTCGGGTTTGCTTCTAGCTTACTAGGGGGTGTGTCTGAATCTGCCTAGCACTCTTTACATTGCCTAAGTGGATGTGCGTGTCACGCACTGGATTTTAAAGGAAGAAAAAAAAAGTTAAACCAGGAAATAGCAGCACTGTGCACATTTGAGCACTCTGTTTGCATGGCGCATGCCCGAGTTTAAACAGGAAGGCAATGGGAAGGGAAATCAGCAGTAGGAAGTTAATCTAGGAAAACTAGCATAGCTGCCAGGTGAAATGTATCAGAATCAGCCACTTACACAGACAGCAGACCAGCCCAGCCCAGAACACTACCATAAACTAAGCAAACACCTTCCCCTCTGGTTTTTCCCATACTCTACACCACCGGTGTATACAAGCGGGGAACTTTTAACAAACAAACCTACAAAATGAGAGGGGCTGCAGCAGGCAACATAGAACAACATGTGCAAGAGGCTGAGGGTGGTGAGGATGTGAATGCTGCCAATCAGCCCACAGTGAGGAGGCGGAGCAGAGTGTACAGACCCATGGTAACTACCAGGGGCTACATGAGCTGGAGATAGTGAAGAGCTATAGGGTGGACAGGGACCTCCTACAGCAAATTGTTAAGCTGTGCTGGCCATGCCTGACACACCAAACTGACTGAGGGGAACTCATCCCAGTGGATACCAAGGTATGTGTAGGCCTAGGAATACCAGCCACAGGTACCACCCAAAGCTCAACTGGGGATATCATGGGGATCTCACAGGCATCAGCATCCAGAGTATTCCACCAGTTCCTGGATGCCATGTCAGCATATGCCAGTAAGCAAGTATATTTCCTCAACACCCGTGAGGTGTTGGCCAGCAATATGCATCTCTTCCACCAAATAGCAGAATACCCTGAGGTAGTGGGTGCTATAGACTGCATGCACATATGCATCAAAGAACCACCCAGTGATCATGATAGAGCCTACATCAACCACAGGGGCTTCCCCTCCATCAACAGCCAGGTCATGTGCAATGCCCAGGGCATTATAATGAATGTGTGTGCTGGCTGCCCTGGAAGCTATCACGATTCCCACATTTGGCATCTGACACAGCTGTACCAGAGATTTGCCAGTGGGGACATCCCCTATGGTCACCTAGTGGGGGATGCTGGTTACACGCTGGAGCCGTGGCTGATGACACCCATCAGAAATGCACACACACCTGAACAAGAATGCCATAATGAGGCACACGCACAGACCAGACTGATAATACAGTGTGTGTTTGGGATGTTCAAGTCACAGTTCTGGTGCCTGGACACATCCAGTGAAGCCTTGGAGTATTCACCAGCTAAATGTCCTCAGATTGTTATGGTATGTGCCATGCTACACAATATGATCCTGCGGAAACAGCTGCAGCAGAAACAGCACGGGGCAGGGCCACACAGCCCCCCACCAATGCCAGGGCCTGCACAGGCACAGAGTGACTCAGAGGAGGAACAACCTGAGCCTGCCCCAGTAGGCAGATGGAGGCATGCCCAGTATGCCCTGGCCATGGCAAAGAGACAATGCATAGAACATACACTGACTCAGTAGGAACTCAGGGACTGACACCTCTCTCTGACTCACACATACAGTAAAAGGAATGCCAAACATGACACTACCTGTGCTCAACCATGTATAGGGAGTGCACTATGTGTATCCAACATAGGCAGCCCCTCCAGCACCATCCTCAATCCTGGCACAACCACAAGGTAAGTCAATCAACCTTCCAATTGCCAAATTGAGTAGAATGTGTCATTACCTGTATCTATGGTATGGATGTGAGCACGCAAGGGAAGTGGATGGCTGAATGTTATGGCAGCAGATAGTAGACACCCACAGTGGCACCATGACATCTGTAACATATACTGGAGTCACCATAGTAGCCAGTCTTACACAGGGTGACAAAATCCACTGCAAGAAATGTGCTGGGTGACGTGTGTCCATGCCAGTCAGGGAGGTTCACATACCCAACAGCAGTCTCAGCCAGCAGGACAGGTGTAGACAAACCCAAACAGAGCCTGTGCTATGGCCTCTGAATGATGCCTATGGGTAACCTTCCCCCAGGCCTACACAAACAGACTACAGCAGGTCAGGCAGTGGGATGTTAGTTCTGAAGGGTAGGAAGTCAGACACTAATATGTAGGGAAAACAAAGCTAAGACCTGTAGTACACTGATATGCCTCTAGTCAGTATGATAGGTTAGAATACAGAATGAAATGAAGTACCTAACATACCAGCACAGTCATAGCAAATGAGTACACGTGCCAAGTGTGCCCCCCATCCTATGTAGATATGTAGAAACAGTAAGATGTGCCCCCCCAATCATGTGTAGAAATGTAGTAACGGTCAAGTGTGGCCCCCCCAACCCTGTGTAAAAATGTAGCAATAGTCAAGTGTGCCTCCCAATCCTGTGTAGAAATGTAAAAACAGTCAGATGTGTCCCCCCACAACCCTATGTAGAAATGTAGGAACAGTCAGGTGTGCCCCCCACTCCCATGTAGACATGTAGAAACAGTCAGGTGTGTCCCCCCAATCCTGTGCAGAAATGTAGTAACGGTCAAGTGTGCCCCCCCAATCCTGTGTAGAAATGTAGTAACAATCAAGTGTGCCCCCCCCAATCCTGTGTAGAAATGTAGTAACAGTCAGGTGTGCCCCCCACGCCTATGTAGATATGTGGAAACAGACAGGTCTGCCCCTTCCCCCAATCCAGTGTAGAAATGTAGTGACACTCAGGTGTGCCCCCCCAATCCTGTGTAGAAATGTAGTAACATGTATGAGTAGGTAAATATGAGTGGAGCACAGATGGCCAGAGGTGGCCAAGGTACCAGGTTAGGTTGTAACATTTGCACAATATGCAGGTGTGTGTGTGTTAGGATGTTGTGTGTTTCATAATGTGTGAGAGTGGTCAGTATGTATGCATGTTGCGGTAAGACCTGGTGGCCATTGCCCACTACTGCTGATAACAGGGACAAGCCCTCACGATTGCAGTGCCAAATACAATCCCCACCAATATAACACATGCTAGCAGTAAGCCATTGTAAATGTATGGTGGTAATATGTGTCACCATCTGAAGGACTGACATGGCATGGCTGTTGGGCTAGATATACAAGCAGTACACAGGGGAAAGTACCCCAGACATACAGTATATATTTTGTCACTGTGAAATGGTGATACCCTTGGACTTGTACATATATGTATGGATCACAGTAACAGGACCTGTAGTAGGGGATACGGGTGATGTCTGCCTGAACACCTGCAGATCACAAAGGAGGTAGAACTGATGTATTGGGAATAAGCTGATGTACCTGCACATGACAGCATAACTGTAATGCCCCATGCATATCTGTGTGTGAGATGCAAGTAGTGTCCATAGCACACATGTGCGCAGCCACGTAAGTACCACTCACAGGCACCTCTTTGGCAATATCCCTGCTGTGGGGAATGGGTACAGTATGACCCCACCTGTATATGGCAATAGTGGAAGACTGCAGCATGCAATGCAGGTGTCCCATGCAGGTGTGTTCCTAGCTGTAGGTAGCACTCTGCCAGCATCCACACTACCTGATCAAGACTGATAGAAGGTATTGGCATGAACAACTATCACATCTACTCTGTCACCCCAGGGGAATATACTGTATGGTGGTCTAGGACTGTAGGACTGACAGAATGCAACGGCCTGCCACATCTGGTCTGCATCAACACCTAATGCTCCACAGGCACCTGCCAAAGACCCATGTCTCACACATACTGTCAATGCATATTATGTCATGGACACCCAAATAACATAACACACTCCATTTAAGCCATATGCAAGGCCATGTGGACAAACCAAAGTAACATGTCCACCATGTCCCACTGCATGAACTGTGGATCAACACTAACAAACACCTGTGATGGGGTGATACACTTAGGGAAAATATCAGAAAATGTATGCATAATGTATGGAAGAGGTTAGAATAACAGAGGGGGATGTGGGAGGATGGGCAGCATGGAATGTGCAGGGTCTGACACCAAGCTGTCTACACTATCCCTGGCTGCAAACACATAAATGGGTGGCTATACACCTGCCCATACACTACAATAGGGTAAATGTTCTGAACCATGGCCCCTGCCTCTGGCTAACATGTGCAAATTTGTATAGCTGTGAGGCATTGCCACAGCAAGATAAGGCCATACTACCATGTTGTTGGGCTGAAAAGTATGGGATCCTCTGCCACCACTGTACCAAGGTGCTGAGCTGGATACACAAACCCAGCACCAAGTGTCTGCAGCTCCCCCTCCAGAATGCCATAACTTACCATGAATACGTAGGTGTCTGCCCACAATACCGGACACAGCTACCATCACCCTTGTCCCCCACATCATCACTGTGAGCAAGAATGTCCACCTGACAGTACATGAAGACAGAAAACATCACTGTGTATAACAGTACACATGTCTGAATATCTCTGCTAACAGCAGTACCATGCAGCTGAAGCAGCACAGACACAATCACCTACAGTACACACTATCCCCTGCACAGTTTGTCACCATATTGCCAAATGATAGACGGATACCCTGCAGAAACAGTATGCTACCTGTAGGTGTACAACACAAAGGTCTGCACTGCAGTACAAACTACCTGGAATCAATCCACGTATTCAGTACAGAAGGGCATACTGGGCATGCTCACACACAAACAAATGAAGGCCATGTCTGCAAACAACAGTGGACCAGACATATCTGGCATTTGCAGATGTTAGTGCAGACACTCCTCAGTATGCAGCAATCATGGTTTGCACACACACACACACTGAATAGTAATACAAGCATATAGCCATGGACAACACACTATAATAAGCCAAAAATAGGCGTACACAGATGTGTGGAAGAGAGTGACTGGCACAAGGGGCCATCCATTATGAGCCCTGTTCCACCCAGCACACAGCCAAATGGCTACAACCATATGAGGTTCAGATGTCACTCACTGTAGACCTTAGCCACTGGTATCTGTCAGCATGACAGACTATGTGGTGCAAGTGCTAGCTCTGCAACATGACTGTACAAGGAAGTAGTCATCTAGCAGCTGTATACATGTACCTGTGGAATATAACCCTGCATGTGTCCGCATGTGGTGTGTCAACCTCTAGATGAATGGGTTATGGCCCATGCACACACACACTGCCCTACCCATAGACATACTATGACAAGACTGTCAAGGTCATCCACTTTGAAATACACCCTTGTGAAAGGTGTAGGCCAGTAATCTCCGTGGCACTTCCTATAACTGCATACTGCTGTAGTGTGATAAACTAGTTCGGTAGGAGTTTTAATCCCAAACATGGCAACTGTTTGTGTGTGTGTGTGTGTGTGTGTGTGTGTGTGTGTGTGTGTGTGTGTGTGTGTGTGTCACCGTCTGTTTAAAGAGCAATGCTTTTTAGGCTAGTCACACTCACTACAATTCAATTGCCCTACTTTGTCAAGGCTGCTGATGTCATATACTGTGAAATACACCTTTCAGACAGGTATAGCTCAGTCATCTCCATGGCATGTCCTATAACTGTGTACCACTGTAGTGTGATTAACTAGTTAGGTAGGAGTTCTAATCCCAGACATGGCAAGTGTGTGTGTATGTGTGTGTGTGTTTGTGTGTTTCAATGGCAGTGTAAGGAGCAATAAATTTTAGCCTAGCCACACTCACTACAATTCAAATGCCCCACTAAGGCAATCCTGCTGATGTCATTCATTGTGAAATACACCTTTGGGGAATGAGTACTCCAGTAATCCCTATGGTGTGTCCTATAACAGCTTCATGCTGTAGTGTTATATAGAACTCTGCTAAGGGTTCTATTCCCACACCTGTCAGTTGTGGATATTTTGTGTGTTTCAATGTCTGTGTAGGGAGCCATGCATTTTAGCCTAGTCACACTCACTACATTTCAAATGCCCTACTTTGGCAATCCTGCTGATGTCATTCATTGTGAAATACACCTTTGGGGAAAGAGTACTCCAATAATCCCCATGGTGCATCCTATAACAGCTTCATGCTGTAGTATTGTATAGAACTCTGGTAGGGGTTCTATTCCTGTACATGTCAGTTGTAGATGTCAATGTCTGTGTAGGGAGCAATGCATTTTAGCCTAGCCACACTCACTACAATTCAAATGCCCTACATTGGCAATCCTGCTGATGTCATTCATTGTGAAATACACCTTTGGAATGGAGTACTCCCGTAATCCCCATGGTGTGTCCTGTACCAGTTTCATGCTGTAGTGTGATATAGAACTCTGGTAGGGGTTCTACTCCCATACATCAGTTGTGGATGTTTTGTGTGTGTTTCAACATCTGTGTAGGAAGCAATGCATTTTAGCCTAGCCACACTCACTACAATTCAAATACCTTACTTTTTTAACCGATGCTGCATGCCTACGCGAGAAAATCTTGCTAGTCTGAACTACTTTTGATCCCTGTACCACCAGGGAGGTAACTATTTAATAATGTTATAGCATTTTACACTGATTGCATCCAAGTGTTGCTTGTTGAAGTATGTCTCTGTGTTTAGAACAGTTCTTTCATTGACCTTGTGAGAGAAGGGGGAACCATGTATTTTGTTATTGTTTGCTAAAAACCTGTGGGTTTATTTTCTGTATTATGTGGCTCTGTATTTGAGCAGAGCTGTACCAAACTACACTACTGATCTGAAAACTAGTCACAAGAATTTGACTTTTTAAGCTGATAGTCACTGGTGCTGCGTGCTGAAATATTTCGCTACATTTAGAACAGTTTCTGCACTCTATCTTATGAGAGAATGGAAATCTGCAATGTTATAATTATGTATTTGCTGATAATTTGCTAACATGAAGTACAGACTGGCTATTTGTGCCTTTCTGTGCACTTTGCTTTATGCTGCATTGCACAAGTTCTGCATTTTGTTTGAGTGAAACTGCACTGGAGTCACTGGCTGTTAGCTGAGCTGACATCTTACTGAACTGAAGTACTTTTGATTTCTCTGATACTTGTTTTAATATTTTAGAGCAGTTTTAAGCTGATTAAGACTAGTGTTTATAATTGTAAAGCACAGACCAAATGCTGTTTGTCAGGCTGAGGTGCAAGAATATTGAAAAAAAAATCAACATCTAAATAACATGCTAACTATTTTCAATATGTGTAAACTATATAAATATGTATTTGTCAGAATGTAGTGTGCATCATAACAAGCTATGGAAACCCCCATTATCATACCTCTTTCCACATGAAACATTATAGAAACTAATATCCCATGGGGTCGCTCTCTTACTGCTTATGTTAACATATTGTACCTGTATGCCATGCAAAAAAGTATTGCATTTCACAATGTTGATCCGCAACAGTGATGTTTATTTTCTTCTGCTTGTTGTCTTATTTATAGTTGAAACAATCCCCTGGATTCTGCATGCCTTGCACGGCATGCAAGATTAATGCAGGAGCTCCAGCAGGCAATATGTCTGCCGTGAGATCCAGGAACAGCCTGCAGGGGCATGCACGAGCGCTCCTGCACTAGTCCTGCATGGACTAAGCCCCTGTATGCAAATCACTAAGCCCCTGTATGCAAATCCAAAACAGAGCCGTGACAGCTCCAAATAAAGGCTGCATATGAGTCAAGAAGCATGCCAATGGCCAAGTATAAGATTATTGGTATTGCAAACAGCCTAAAAAATAAAAAAAATCAACTTTTATTTCTTTTTTGCTGATCTCGGCTGTTTAAGCGTAGGGCAGCGGCACGCAAATGGGATCGGGGGGAAAATAATAAAATAAACCTAAAATAAGCATTCTAACTAAAATCACTATTCTGCCATGAAAGTCAATGGCAGGCAAAAGACAACATGGCCAGTGAGTAGTGGTTGCTAAAGGGGGAGGCTAAGTGTGAGACATGTAACTATGCATTAGCAGGCAATCCTATGCAAATGAGGGGAATGATAGTGAATCCCAGTTTTCCTCAGCATGTGAGTCTAGTCCCAACAGTGTAAGAGTAGGAATAGCTTGGTGCAAGCCTAGGAGTTAGCTGACATCATGGGGGGGGGGGGGGTTGTCAAGCATATTGTAAGCAGATTGCAGCCCTGTGGCTCGGGTCTGCTTCTAGCTTACTAGGGGGTGTGTCTGAATCTGCCTAGCACTCTTTACATTGCCTAAGTGGATGTGCGTGTCATGCACTGGATTTTAAAGGAAGAAAAAAAAAGTTAAACCAGGAAATAGCAGCACTGTGCACATTTGAGCACTCTGTTTGCATGGCGCATGCACGAGTTTAAACAGGAAGGCAATGGGAAGGGAAAACAGCAGTAGGAAGTTAATCTAGGAAAACTAGCATAGCTGCCAGGTGAAATGTATCAGAATCAGCCACTTACACAGACAGCAGACCAGCCCAGCCCAGAACACTACCATAAACTAAGCAAACACCTTCTCCTCTGGTTTTTCCCGTACTCTACACCACCGGTGTATACAAGCAGGGAACTTTTAACAAACAAACCTACAAAATGAGAGGGGCTGCAGCAGGCAACATAGAACAACATGTGCAAGAGGCTGAGGGTGCTGAGGATGTGAATGCTGCCGATCAGCCCACAGTGAGGAGGCGGAGCAGAGTGTACAGACCCATGGAAACTACCAGGGGCTACATGAGCTGGAGATAGTGAAGAGCTATAGGGTGGACAGGGACCTCCTACAGCAAATTGTTAAGCTGTGCTGGCCATGCCTGACACACCAAACTGACTAAGGGGAACTCATCCCAGTGGATACCAAGGTATGTGTAGGCCTAGGAATACTAGCCACAGGTACCACCCAAAGCTCAACTGGGGATATCATGGGGATCTCACAGGCATCAGCATCCAGAGTATTCCACCAGTTCCTGGATGCCATGTCAGCATATGCCAGTAAGCAAGTATATTTCCTCAACACCCGTGAGGTGTTGGCCAGCAATATGCATCTCTTCCACCAAATAGCAGAATACCCTGAGGTAGTGGGTGCTATAGACTGCATGCACATATGCATCAAAGCACCACCCAGTGATCATGGTAGAGCCTACATCAACCACAGGGGCTTCCCCTCCATCAACAGCCAGGTCATGTGCAATGCCCAGGGCATTATAATGAATGTGTGTGCTGGCTGCCCTGGAAGCTATCACGATTCCCACATTTGGCATCTGACGCAGCTGTACCAGAGATTTGCCAGTGGGGACATCCCCTACGGTCACCTAGTGGGGGATGCTGGTTACACGCTGGAGCCGTGGCTGATGACACCCATCAGAAATGCACACACACCTGAACAAGAATGCCATAATGAGACACACGCACAGACCAGACTGATAATACAGTGTGTGATTGGGATGTTCAAGTCACAGTTCTGGTGCCTGGACACATCCAGTGGAGCCTTGCAGTATTCACCAGCTAAATGTCCTCAGATTGTTATGGTATGTGCCATGCTACACAATATGATCCTGCGGAAACAGCTGCAGCAGGAACAGCACGGGGCAGGGCCACACAGCCCCCCACCATTGCCAAGGCCTGCACAGGCACAGAGTGACTCAGAGGAGGAACAACCTGAGCCTGCCCCAGTAGGCAGATGGAGGCATGCCCAGTATGCCCTGGCCATGGCAAAGAGACAATGCATAGCACATACACTGACACAGTAGGGACTCAGGGACTGACACCTCTCTCTGACTCACACATACAGTAAAAGGAATGCCAAACATGACACTACCTGTGCTCAACCATGTATAGGGAGTGTACTATGTGTATCCAACATAGGCAGCCCCTCCAGCACCATCCTCAATCCTGGCACAACCACAAGGTAAGTCAATCAACCTTCCAATTGCCAAATGGAGTAGAATGTGTCATTACCTGTATCTATGGTATGGATGTGAGTATGCAAGGGAAGTGGATGGCTGAATGTTATGGCAGCAGATAGTAGACACCCATAGTGGCACCATGACATCTGTAACACATACTGGAGTCGCCATAGTAGCCAGTCTTACACAGGGTGACAAAATCCACTGCAAGAAATGTGCTGGGTGACATGTGTGTCCATGCCAGTCAGGGAGGTTCACATACCCAACAGCAGTCTCAGCCAGCAGGACAGGTGTAGACAAACCCAAACAGAGCCTGTGCTATGGCCTCTGAATGATGCCTATGGGTAACCTTCCCCCAGGCCTACACAAACAGACTACAGCAGGTCAGGCAGTGGGATGTTAGTTCTGAAGGGTAGGAAGTCAGACACTAATATGTAGGGAAAACAAAGCTAAGACCTGTAGTACACTGATATGCCTCTAGTCAGTATGATAGGTTAGAATACAGAATGAAATGAAGTACCTAACATACCAGCACAGTCATAGCAAATGTGTACAAGTGCCAAGTGTGCCCCCCATCCTATGTAGATATGTAGAAACAGTAAGGTGTGCCCCCCCCAATCATGTGTAGAAATGTAGTAACAGTCGTGTGGCCCCCCCCAACCCTGTGTAGAAATGTAGCAATAGTCAAGTGTGCCTCCCAATCCTGTGTAAAAATGTAAAAACAGTCAGATGTGTCCCCCCACAACCCTATGTAGAAATGTAGGAACAGTCAGGTGTGCCCCCCACTCCCATGTAGACATGTAGAAACAGTCAGGTGCCCCCCCCAATCTTGTGCAGAAATGTAGTAATGGTCAAGTGTACCCCCCCAATCCTGTGTAGAAATGTAGTAACAGTCAAGTGTGACCCCCCAATCCTGTGTAGAAATGTAGTAACAGTCAGGTGTGCCCCCCACGCCTATGTAGATATGTGGAAACAGACATGTCTGCCCCTTCCCCCAATCCAGTGTAGAAATGTAGTGACACTCAGGTGTGCCCCCCCAATCCTGTGTAGAAATGTAGTAACATGTATGAGTAGGTAAATACGAGTGGAGCACAGATGGCCAGATGTGGCCAAGGTACCAGGTTAGGTTGTAGCATTTGCACAATATGCAGGTTTGTGTGTGTTAGGATGTTGTGTGTTTCATAATGTGTGAGAGTGGTCAGTATGTATGCATGTTGAGGTAAGACCTGGTGGCCATTGCCCACTACTGCTGATAACAGGGACAAGCCCTCACGATTGCAGTGCCAAATACAATCCCCACCAGTATAACACATGCTAGCAGTAAGCCATTGTAAATGTATGGTGGTAATATGTGTCACCATCTGAAGGACTGACATGGCATGGCTGTTGGGCTAGATATACAAGCAGTACACAGGGGAAAGTACCCCAGACATACAGTATATATTTTGTCACTGTGAAATGGTGATACCCTTGGACTTGTACATATATGTATGGATCACAGTAACAGGACCTGTAGTAGGAGATACTGATGATGTCTGCCTGAACACCTGCAGATCACAAAGGAGGTAGAACTGATGTATTGGGAATAAGCTGATGTACCTGCACATGACAGCATAACTGTAATGCCCCATGCATATCTGTGTGTGAGATGCAAGTAGTGTCCATAGCACACATGCGCGCAGCCATGCAAGCATCACTCACAAGCACCTCTTTGGCAATATCCCTGCTGTGGGGAATGGGTACAGTACGACCCCACCTGTATATGGCAATAGTGGAAGACTGCAGCATGCAATGCAGGTGTCCCATGCAGGTGTGTTCCTAGCTGTAGGTAGCACCCTGCCAGCATCCACACTACCTGATCAAGACTGATAGAAGGTATTGGCATGAACAACTATCACATCTACTCTGTCACCCCAGGGGAATATACTGTATGGTGGTCTAGGACTGTAGGACTGACAGAATGCAACGGCCTGCCACATCTGGTCTGCATCAACACCTAATGCTCCACAGGCACCTGCCAAAGGCCCATGTCTCACACATACTGTCAATGCATATTATGTCATGGACACCCAAATAACATAACACACTCCATTTAAGCCATATGCAAGGCCATGTGGACAAACCACAGTAACATGTCCACCGTGTCCCACTGCATGAACTGTGGATCAACACTAACACACACCTGTGATGGGGTGATACCCTTAGGGAAAATATCAGAAAATGTATGCATAATGTATGGAAGAGGTTAGAATAACAGAGGGGGATGTGGGAGGATGGGCAGCATGGAATGTGCAGGGTCTGACACCAAGCTGTGTACACTATCCCTGGCTGCAAACACATAAATGGGTGGCTATACACCTGCCCATACACCACAATAGGGTAAATGTTCTGAACCATGGCCCCTGCCTCTGGCTAACATGTGCAAATTTGTACAGCTGTGAGGCATTGCAACAGCAAGATAAGGCCATACTACCATGTTGTTGGGCTGAAAAGTATGGGATCCTCTGCCACCACTGTACCAAGGTGCTGAACTGGATACACAAACCCAGCACCAAGTGTCTGCAGCTCCCCCTCCAGAATGCCATAACTTACCATGAATACATAGGTGTCTGCCCACAATACCGGACACAGCTGCCATCACCCTTGTCCCCCACATCATCACTGTGAGCAAGAATGTCCACCTGACAGTACATGAAGACAGAAAACATCACTGTGTATAACAGTACACATGTCTGAATATCTCTGCTAACAGCAGTACCATGCAGCTGAAGCAGCACAGACACAATCACCTACAGTACACACTATCCCCTGCACAGTTTGTCACCATATTGCCAAATGATAGATGGATACCCTGCAGAAACAGTATGCTACCTGTAGGTGTACAACACAAAGGTCTGCACTGCAGTGCAAACTACCTGGAATCAATCCACGCATTCAGCACAGAAGGGCATACTGGGCATGCTCACACACTTAAACAAATGAAGGCCATGTCTGCAAACAACAGTGGACCAGACATATCTGGCATTTGCAGATGTTAGTGCAGACACTCCTCAGTATGCAGCAATCATGCTTTGCACACACACACTGAATAGGAATACAGGCATATATCCAAGGATAACACACTATAATAAGCCAAAAGTAGGCATACACAGATGTGTGGAAGAGAGTGACTGACACAAGGGGCCATCCATTATGAGCCCTGTTCCACCCAGCACACAGCCAAATGGCTACAACCATATGAGGTTCAGATGTCACTCACTGTAGACCTTAGCCACTGGTATCTGTCAGCATGACAGACTATGTGGTGCAAGTGCTAGCTCTGCAACATGACTGTACAAGGAAGTAGTCATCTAGCAGCTGTATACATGTACCTGTGGAATATAACCCTGCATGTGCCCGCATGTGGTGTGTCAACCTCTAGATGAATGGGTTATGGCCCATGCACACACACTGCCCTACCCATAGACATACTATGACAAGCCTGCTGAGGTCATCCACTTTGAAATACACCCTTGTGAAAGGTGTAGGCCAGTAATCTCTGTGGCACTTCCTATAACTGCATACTGCTGTAGTGTGATAAACTAGTTCGGTAGGAGTTTTAATCCCAAACATGGCAACTGTTTGTGTGTGTGTGTGTGTGTGTGTGTGTGTGTGTGTGTGTGCGTGTGTGTGTGTGTGTGTGTGTGTGTGTGTGTGTGTGTGTGTGTGTGTGTGTCACAGTCTGTTTAAAGAGCAATGCTTTTTAGGCTAGTCACACTCACTACAATTCAATTGCCCTACTTTGTCAAGGCTGCTGATGTCATATACTGTGAAATACACCTTTCAGACAGGTATAGCTCAGTAATCTCCATGGCATGTCCTATAACTGTGTACCACTGTAGTGTGATTAACTAGTTAGGTAGGAGTTCTAATCCCAGACATGGCAGGTGTGTGTGTATGTGTGTGTGTGTTTGTGTGTTTCAATGGCAGTGTAAGGAGCAATAAATTTTAGCCTAGCCACACTCACTACAATTCAAATGCCCCACTAAGGCAATCCTGCTGATGTCATTCATTGTGAAATACATCTTTGGGGAAGGAGTACTCCAGTAATCCCTATGGTGTGTCCTATAACAGCTTCATGCTGTAGTGTTATATAGAACTCTGGTAAGGGTTCTATTCCCACACTTGTCAGTTGTGGATATTTTGTGTGTTTCAATGTCTGTGTAGGGAGCCATGCATTTTAGCCTAGTCACACTCACTACAATTCAAATGCCCTACTTTGGTAATCCTGCTGATGTCATTCATTGTGAAATACACCTTTGGGGAAAGAGTACTCCAATAATCCCCATGGTGCGTCTTATAACAGCTTCATGCTGTAGTATTGTATAGAACTCTGGTAGGGGTTCTATTCCTGCACATATCAGTTGTAGATGTCAATGTCTGTGTAGGGAGCAATGCATTTTAGCCTAGCCACACTCACTACAATTCAAATGCCCTACATTGGCAATCCTGCTGATGTCATTCATTGTGAAATACACCTTTGGGATGGAGTACTCCAGTAATCCCCATGGTGTGTCCTGTACCAGCTTCATGCTGTAGTGTGATATAGAACTCTGGTAGGGGTTCTACTCCCATACGTCAATTGTGGATGTTTTGTATGTGTTTCAACATCTGTGTAGGAAGCAATGCATTTTAGCCTAGCCACACTCACTACAATTCAAATGCCTTACTTTGGCAATCCTGTTATCATTCATTGTGAAATACACCTTTGGGGAAGGAGTACTCCAGTAATCCCCATGGTGCATCCCATAACAGCTTCATGCTGTAGTGTGATATAAAACTCTGGTAGGGGTCTGTTCCCACACATGTTGGTTGTGGATGTTTTATGTATTTCAATGTCTGTGTAGGGAGTAATGCATTTTAGCCTAGCCACACTCATTACAATTCAAATGCCCTACTTTGGCAATCCTGCTGATGTCATTCATTGTGAAGTACACCTTTTGGGGAGGAGTACTGCAGTAATCCCCATGCTGCATCCTATAACAGCTTCATGCTGTAGTGTAATATAGAACTCTGGTAAGGATCTGTTCCTACACATGTCGGTTGTGGATGTTTTGTATGTGTTTCAATGTCTGTTTAGGGAGCAATGCATTTTAGCCTAGCCACACTCACTACAATCTGAATGCCCTACTTTGGCAATCCTGCTGATGTCATCCAATGTGAAATACACCTTTGGGGAAGGAGTACTCCAGTAATCTCTGTGGTGCATCCTATAACTGTGTAGTGCTGTAGTGTAATTAACTAGTTAGGTAGGAATTTTAATCCCAGACATGACAGGTGTGTGTGTGTGTGTGTGTGTGTGTGTGTGTGTGTGTGTGTGTGTGTGTGTGTGTGTGTGTGTGTGTGTGTGTGTTTGTCTGTAACTTGTATTCTGTGTGAAGGTGGGTGTAAGTGTGTAACAACTGGGCTCTGTGAAGCGGGTTTTGCAAATTTCTTATATGGTGGCCCTAGTATGTATCACAATGTCCACCATACAGGGATAACAGATGTGAAATAGTCGAGAGACTGGGGTGAAAATCCATACCCCTACATGTGACATCAAGGCCAGGCAAACAAAGTTAGCAACTGTAGTATTACCCAGTGAACACTCTCAACCCATGTCTCATACACACACACACACACTTGCCTAGGCAACAGCCGCTATGTTGGCAATACCCTGCATATTGCCCACTGATAGTAACTATGGTATGATTGCAGTGTGCTACAGAGGGCACGGAACCCTGTCCATCTGTCCAATAGGCACGTACATGATGACAGTGCACCTTCCCCAGGTTCCCCACAGGACACCTCCAACACCTGTGATGCCATCAAATGTGACCCACAAAGGACATACAAGGCCTGAAAACATGCCCTGTATGGACAGATGCCACTGACACCAGGTATCATGCTATCAATGTAGGTGCAGTGTAAACCTGCTGTCCATTACCAGTTCCCACCACATGAGGCCAGGACTGGCAATTTTGATGACAGTCTGTGTACACATGGGCCAGGCACCCCAGGTACAGTTCCACATGTCACTGTACATGCATGTGGGAGGTGTGCACATCCCAGACACCATCCATGTCATGGACTAAGGAAAACATGTATGGCAAGCAATGCACAGCATTGGCCACACACAATAGTCACCCAGGTGACTGAATGGTGAATACAATACTCACCTGTGTGGGCAAACCCAGAAACTACATCCCTGAGACACAATGCAGACCACTGTCATGTGGGCTGATGCCAAGGTATACCCACCCCTTAGCCTCGTACAGCTGTCTGGCACAGTCGACCACTACACACCCGTGAAGCAATGCACCCATGCATGTCAGTACTGGCACTGTGTGTGTGTGTGTGTGTGTGTGTGTGTGTGTGTGTGTGTGTGTGTGTGTGTGTGTGTGTGTGTGTGTGCGTGTGTGTGTGTGTGCGTGTGTGTGTGTGTGTGTGTGTGTGTGTGTGTGTGTGTGTGTGTGTGTGTGTGTGTTCTATGATCACATTCACACTGACTACAACCCCCACTGGCATACTGAAGCATGCTGTCCAATGTCAGACACCTCTGCATACCCTTTGTCCATATAACCTCTGTATGACCACTGTGGTGCATGTGATACCTGCACAGTAATGTGTTATGGCAATCTCACTAGTGATGAGTTGTATACCTGGCCCTGCCATGTGTGTCATTGTGTGTGTGTCCCTGTGAGAGTGTGGCTGTGTTGATACTGGCACCTGTTCATGCGGACAGGCATGTGTACTATCACCTACTGTATAGCTACCATATTCCTGTTGCAGATGCCACTCACCATCACATATATATTTTGAGGGCCTTCAACATGTAACCTATGTAGTGCATTTGATAACTGCATAGAAACGTGATAGCACTACATAGCCTCTGTCTGTCTCTCTCACTATCTCTCTGGTGGATGTGGAGACCTACACCTGCTTTGCTTAGGCAGCAGCATGGGTATTGTAAGTGATGCTCATGATAAGCTGATGGCCTCTGCACAAATTGCAGCCCTCCTCTAGCTGATTGCATGTGTAACAGCTGTGGTAACATTCCCATAGCCAATTGCATGGAAACACACTCCAATATCTAGGAGCATCATGTTGGTGTTGGGCCTTTTCATGCACTGTGAGCAGGAACTAGATCTGTTGTTTGGCAAACAGCACCACAGATGGATTGGGGATATACCTTGACTTGACTACAGACTGTAAGTGCTGCTATACTGCAATTGGAGTAATGTTGGTTTTATAGTGTGTGTGTGTGGATATGGCTGTCCTACATGTTTTAATACTTGTCATGTCATAGCTATGTTTATGAGGAACCCCCCATCTGTAGGGCCATATGCAGACTGGGCAGTATGTGGTGCCTTCTGTTTCTTGTGTTACCCACAAAGCACCTATCTGTGAACTGCAGAAGGTAGTGTGAGGATTTCAGTCTCTAGATGGTGACAGCTGTGAGAGTTACTGACTTCATATCCTGCATAGGACATATGTTGCAGCAAACCCTGTCACAACAGTAAATTTATGCGGTTATCAGCAACATGTCAATACTGGCCCTGTGTTTGTACTTGCAGCCACAGCTCTGTCAACCTTTCTTACATATGTCATGCAGTAAGAGGTTCATATCTGCTGTACAACATATTTATTGACAACATATCTGATAACAAGCCAGTGAGATATCAAACTTCTACATATATTATGTATAGTAGAGGTTATATTTGATGACATAACCTAGACATTCCGTGATTGTGTGTACAGTACTGAGGCCTGTGTACTTATGGTGATTGTCAACAGTGTGTTTATTGTTAATATGTACCTTGGCCTGTGTACAGACTGTGGTAGATGTTATTGCTCTTGGTCCTGTTCTATCTGATGTTACATGTTGCTCCACTGTATGTTACCCTATCGGCTTAAATGTTTGTAGGGCCAAACACACACACATGTCCCATACCACAGACAGGCATCGGATTACACTGTGTAGTGGCCCAGTATATATAGGGCTAGTGTGTGAGGCACATATGAGAATGGTGGTGAACAGATAGTCCATATACTGTAATATTACGCTAGCTTACCATATGTGGCTGTGGCTGTGTTCACATTGGTTGTGGTTATGCCCTTTCACACAGGTGTCTGTTACTCTGTGCTGTGACATGCCTGTAGAGCCTGCAATATATGCAGGTACATATGTATTCCCCCATATGGAAATGTAGGCCAGTGTTATGCCAGTCTGCCTGTAGCCTGCACAGTGCTTTGTTACATGCCTAGCAGCTTAGTGTACATACCCAGTGAGATGTCATGTTCAGATACTTGCCAGATATACTGCTGCCAGGCTACCATAACAGTCATGTATGTCAGACAAAGCACTGGGATGCTGTACAGATGTACGTCAATAACTAGTGGGTAGTATGTGGCCATGGCACCTCTGTACAACTGATTATTATGTGTCAGGACAGACAGGGTTGTGTGAATGCATAACCTATGCGGGCAAATGTACACCAGTAGTTACGTGTTATACCCATCTACATGGCTGTTAACATCCACATTGTCAGACTTGGTCCACGTCTTGCACTAAGGGGTCCTGTGTATACCTCTGGACTGTCCAGAGTGTGTCAGACTGTCCACATATATTGGGCATATATCTGTGTAGTCCACAGGAGCATTACTGTGCTAGCAGTGGTACTGTACTATGATGTTCTTAGGATGGCTGCCAGTAGCCAGTGGTGCACATGTTAAAAGCAGTTCTGACCTCTCACATACACCATGTCTGTGAAGACAATCTTTATTACAGTAGCAATAGTCTGCAAATATACCTGCAATACATACCTGACATCCCTTTGCACTATGAAGTTGGGACTATTGGGGCTGAGGTAGGGCTCCACTCCATGTTCAGGACATATGGTGAACATTTATGTATATCTAATTATCCATATATCTATATAGATATATACACATATACATATCAACATACAAGCACTCAGATATATACATATACAGAGCAATATATGTCTACACATATACAGATAGAGATACATATGCACATATACGTATGGATATCTACATATATATTGACAGTAGTAGGTATATCAGAATAGATATGTATACACATATAGTTCTACATATCTACATATATATCAACATAGCTAGGCATAACTGCACACATAGGATGTTCATACATATATAGCTATATATACATATATATATATATATATATATATATATATACATGTATATACATATATATATATATATATATATATATATATATATATATGCATGTATATACATATATGTATATATATATATATATATATATATATATATATATATATATATACAAATATAAATATATATATATATATATATATATAAATATATATATATATATATATACACAAAGAGATATACACATTGTCATATATATGTTGCACTATACAGATGTGTTTACAGACATATGTATGAGTATACATGTGCATTTACATGTAGACATATATAGACCTATTATATGGATATAACCATATTCCTGTCGTGTGTACACATGGCCATATATATGTTGCACTATATAGATGTGTATACAGACATATGTATGAGTATATATGTGTATTTACATGTAGACATATATAGACATATTATATGTATATAACCATATTCCCGTCATGTGTAAACCTCATGGTTGTGTATACCCTCCCAGATGTATCTCACTGTATGTATCTGCTATGTGTACATTATGATAAAACAACAACATATGTGATGCAATAGTCATATTAATAACAAGGACTACACAATTTAGGAAGTAAAGGCAATTGTTCAGTACTAGTCAATATGTGTATTGACAGGTATTTTGGTAAAACAACAGCTGTCATCACTGTGGTCATGGTGTAGTGAGTAAGTGTTGTGGCTTTAGTGTACAGGGTCCTGGGTTCAAGACCTGCAAGGGCTGTTTATTTTGTTGCTGGACAGAACAAGGGCTGTCAGATACAAAGTGGTTAAGGCAGTATTGAGCAGCTTTAAGTGCATTTGCATGGGTTTGCATGAAGCTAAGTAGTGTTAAGCTATGGGTAAACATATGGGCACTTAATGGGTAATGATCTGTTATGTGGAATGTAACTGTGGACTACCACCTGTACAGCACATGTTACTGAGGGCTTCTGACATGTAGTTATGGCATACATATTGTTTTCAGATGTCTATCTGTCAACACACTCATGCTACTGCATAGCTACTTGCCAAGCTGATGACTGCAGTCCCACTACAGATGTGCAGATGGCAGGTATCCAGCTGGGATATGTACAGGCAACCTAAGCTTGATTGACACTGACATGTCTGCCCAGCTGTGTAAGAAGTGGCACATATAGGAGATGTCACCCTCTACGCACCACATGCCACAGGTACCTCCACTACACTACCACAGTCAACTGAACATGCTTGGGTACAGGTCACTATCACAGATTAACCATGTGTTGTAATGCATGTCGCATACATGTCAACTTGATCACCTCAGTGGCCATTTGCAGGAGGCACCTGGAGGATTGGTTGATGCATGTCACTCATACCCTGAGGGTAACAACAGTAGTGACTGTCGATAGATGCCTGCTGCCACCTGGCAGGTGGCAGGATAACACTGTACACACAACCCCTACACAACCCATCTCCCCTTGGACAATAGCTAGGTACACAGCTATGACCACCTGCAGGGATGCACCACTGTACTGACACATGTATGTGTGCATGACTGTGTATAGCAGTGTTTGTGTGTTAGCACACCTGTACTTGAGAATTCCATGAGGGCCTTCACAACTAAAGCAACACCCATTGCCGTACTAAGTTTTGGCTGCTGCTGTATGGGAAACTACATGTACATGTACCTTTTTAAGCTCCCCCCAATACTGACTACATGAGCCATGCATTACCAGCACAACAGTGTTTTAAAATGGGGTGATAGGCATGGGACACCCATTGTGTTCTGGCATATGTGTGTGTAGATGTGCATGTCCGTATATCTGTAGGGGACAGCATTCCGAGGCCACATACTTCTATTACAATAACCATTGTCACACAGTAGTACAGATAGTGTTGTCGCTGCCCATAGATGAGGGATGACAATGCAACACCCTACTATGTGTGTGGCATGTGCATGAGATGCATATCCCTGTAGTACCATTGTTGGGGTATACTATGGGTTGTATCGCAGTCACGGCCAATGTGTGATGATGGATATGGCAGAGTGTCATCATGGGTTTCAAGGAGTATAATATCCACTGGGGATGTGCGTGTTGTGTACACTGTCATTACACCAAGATACACCCAGGATATGTCCCATGTACCACGTTATGGTTACCATTGTCACCATCAACCATACGGGTAACTGTTACCACAATCCAAGCTAGTTATGCATGTGATGTGTGCAGCTTACTTGTAAAACATTAAGCACACGGTCAGGTTAGTTATCAGCGATAGGCCCTGGTATCTTGTATGTGTGTCTGGCTGTTATGTGTCTGTAAATGTGTATATGATGGTATGTCACACTATGTATTGTGCAAATACACCCATCACATCCCCCATTAGCATACTGTACATGTCTGGGGATGTTCTGCATGTAACATGTAACCTGGGACACACCTCACCCTAAATGCTGTATGGTGTGTGCAATATAAGCCAAACACTTCAGTATCACTACATAGCTAGGTAGGGGTCCACTCCCAGTGTTGCCAAGTAACAGTGTACATGTATGTGAATGGATCTACATCAGGTTGCAGGGTATACATGCCTCAGCGGGCAACCCGTCTATGTGGCACAGACAATAACCGATTTAGTAACCTGTGACATGTGTTCAACTGTACTCCAGATATGTCACAGCCATGGTGTCACCACAGTGACATACCTCATTGTGGAATATGACTGCAGCCCATCCTCGTGCTAACACATGTACACCTACAACACAAATAGATAACATTATAGAGACCACATCCAACCAGTGTGTTACTAACAACTATAAGGCATCATTGCTGGATGACTACACTACCTGTCATACATGCATTACACTCTACTCCCTACAACATGTTACACTGCAGTACTGTGGTACACTGTTGTACAGTCACAGTGTGCATCAGAACCATATCAGCCTGTCCCTGCATTGATGGTATGGATGACAGGGATGTGGCACAGGTATCATCATATGCACATGGTGATGTTGTTTTGCCACAGGCCGAGGTTGGGCCATACATTTGACATCATGTGTGTGGGTGGGAGGTGTACTGTGGAGAGCTGGGTGAGGTGATGTGGTGTGTGTAGGTATGGGGTTGCCCTAGGTGTGTTTGCATAGTGTGTGGGTATACATGCACACAGTTCTGCCATGTGGCTGCCCCACACAGGTGTTTATGGACAGCTGCAAACCATACCTGGCAGAGTGTGCAGTTCACTGACTCTGGTCATGGACATGTGGACTGTGCCTGCCAGGGGTTCCACGGGCATGGCCAGGTACAGGTCTCGATGTGCTACTCTCACCTGTTGATGACAATTGTCTGCTGGTACCAGGTCCCCCACACTGCTGAGGCTGCTACTGCCACTATGGGAGCCCCTTGGTGTCCTAGCACGTCCACGTTGACTGACAGCTGTTGGTGTTGCTGGCCCATGTCCATGCGGGCATCTCCACATCCCCACCATATGTTGAAGCACAGACACACCACGTCCGATGAGGGCCATCATCTCATCATGCTATCTATCCGTGTGCTCGGTATAAGTACGGATGGCACCCGACAGTTCACGGAGATTGTTGCTTACAGATGCAAGAGCAGCCCTCTGCAGCCTCTGGCTGTGTCTGGTGTAACATTCCATATGTGCCTGCACTGCCATGACAGCCTGAGACATGCACCTGCTGGTACCAGCTATATTGCCTATTCCAGGGGCATGATGTCCAGTGGCCCTACCATGAGCACTCTGGGACATCCGCCTATATGGTGCCCTGCCAGACATCTGGCTATGCCTGCTGCAACCGGACACAGTAGGCATGGTTACCACACTTCCCTGTGCACTGCCACCAAATGCTAGCTGTTCCTCTGTTATGGCCACTGGTGATGAGGTATGTGTAGGCACTGAAACTGTGGTGGGGGGTTGTGGTGGCTAATGGGGGGGTGTCAAATGTTGGTGCAGTGTCAGGACCCTGACAACCCCACCTGTGCCTCAACAGTACTATAATCATCTTCGCTGTCTGTATGGACACCAACATCAGATTGCATGCAGGAGGGACCCTGACCCACCTCACCACCTGTGGGGTAAAACAATAAACGCACTTTAAAACCTGTAGAGCATTGCCTAACACACACACACGCACACACACACACACACACACACACACACACACACACACACACACACACACACACACACACACACACACACCTCTGTAATACCTACCTGTCCATGGCTTTACAGACAGTGTCACATATATGTCCATGTGTTACCCCATCCTACATCACACTTGTTAACATACACACATTGATACCACTCATTAACATCTCAGTCCTCTAAATGCCCACACAAGCAGCCACAACACAAGGCCTGTTGCTACTTTACCTGCCGGACCTGTGTGTAGTGGTTTTACATGGCCTCACTGCTGTCATTCGGTATGCACCCTCTGTATGTCCAGACATGATGTGCATGGCCCCTATATGTGTGGGCTACTATGTTGTATCCATAATATCATGCATTGATGTGTCATGTGTATGTAATGCTTAGTACATGCCAGATATGCTGTTCCTTTAGCCTATCATGTGACAACTGTAATATTTGGATACACTCCCTGGTGTTGACTAGTACTTCTCCAATGCATCTGTAGTGCTGCATACATGGGTTGTAGGTGACCTCTCTGCTGACTGTGATATTAAAGGTGTACCTGGTGTCTACCTTCCCTCTGGATGCCTGTTCCATGCTACACACCATATTATACAATTTTATGTCCTGTGATTACACACAAAACAGGTATTCCCGGTGTGTAAAGTGGCAGTCCATGTCCATGTACTGAATGGTCCCAAAGGGAGGTACAGCCGTATGAACACCCACACAAACACACACATGCACACACGCATCATACATGCATCTACCTCCCACCACTTCACCAGAGTGACCCTGCAGACAAACTAACTAACCACCAGGACATACACATATAGGTGAGGTTGCACAATGATAGTACAAGCAGTCCTCCTATTACCCATCTGTCAACATGCAGAACATATGGTACAGAACAGCATGCAGTTCAGCTATAGTCAATCCATGCTAGTAACAGTATACATGCATGTGATGCATGTGGTGTGTCACTAGGTGATGCCCCTTCCCCTGGATACCACTGCACCCATGTACACAGTATTGCTGTGCACCCACTCTGCACCCTGCCATGTGCTGTGCACCACAACTCACAGGTGTACAACCCATTGTGGTATGTGTAGTACTGTGTCAGTTATGTCAGCTTACTTCTCACAGCCCCTATGTTTTTCAGCAACACATACCTGGGATGATATGTGGACAGTTGACATTGGTGAATGCCTGATGCCTGCTTTACAACTGTCAACATCAACAGACCATGTATGACCACTCCATTACTCTTACACTGACAACCATCCAAGCATACCGGGGCTATGTGGGGTGTACACACCTTTATTGATATGACACATCCTTGATCTGCCATGAGACCACATCACCGCATATCTTAGCAGTACACAAGCTCAATATGTGACATATGACCTGTACTTTCATATACAATGTCTAAAGATTGTTAGGTGTGCGGCTGCTGACCGCAATGCATACACACCGTGTGGGCATATGTGTGCACACCCTTATCATGACGGTTTATTGCACCTCTTGCTTTGTGTACTACAGCAGTCACTACTTCTGGCAGGGGTATACCAGTGTGGGCCATCTACATTTGCCAGTGTATGTTTAGTCTGCCCTACACATGTCCCCCCTATTCTGCATGATTGCAAGGTCTACCCATGTGCACATCCCATGGTGTTCATACACTGCTGTCACTATTGCTGTGTGGGTAGGGTCACGGCTGCCACAGGTCCTGAACCTGACTATGTGCAGATAGAGCCATTCATAGCATCTTTAGGATCCCTAAGCATCCTTAGGATCCCTGCTGCAGTGCACTGGTCTGTCATGCTGAAACCCTCCCTCCTTCAGCCATTATGCAGATGCATGACAAGTAAGCCCTACACATGTGTCACTTTGCAGTGACCCATACAATGAACACCACATGTTGCAGCCTAGACCCAGCTAATACCGTGGACTACTGTAATGCCTTATACCATAGTGTATCTTTGCAGAAGTTGACATTGTCCTACAGGTATCTACACTGGTGTTTCACTGTATATGGGTGTTGTTCCATACATGTCCTTACTGTAGGCCATGTCTACCACCACTATGTTACTCCATGTGGACACATTCCACAATGACAGGATGTTAATTATCATGCAGGTGTCTGACATACCCTTGCAATACCCCATCATGGTCACCCCTGTGAGACCATGCATTTCACAGCAACAATACATGCACATGTACAGCATGCATTCAGGGTAGGTGTGTTATATGTGTGCATGGAATATACCATCACCATTACATGCCCCATGTGTTGGCAAGCATCTGCATAAAACATACTCAGCAGCTACAGGCTGCTGCCTTGGTGGTATCCCAGAGGGACCTACATAAGAGGATGAGAGATGCAATGTCACTGGCCACACCTGTGGCAGTGCTGCAGGGTGGGTGCAGTATTACAATACATCAATCGTACATTCCCATGATACTACCACATCTGGACATTTGTTTATCACTACAATGCAGCAACACAATATATCTATGGCATGTCAGATATGCATGATCTACCTGTACCAATGTGGATGTATACACAACAGTGGTCTACTGATGTGCTTTGTGTCATTACCTGCACTGTCCTCAGCCAGTGTGTGGGTGACACCCACCTCCATGAAGGTGTCCAGTGGTTGACAGCTGCCCGGATGGACAGGTGCCAAGAGGCTGGCCAGGAGCTCCTCCACATGTGCCGGGGGGTGGATAGCATGCCCCCCCCTGTGGTGAGGCGATCCCCCTGGCCTGCAACAGCATGCTGACGGACATTGCGAAGCAGGTCAGTACAATTATGCCAGACCTGCTCATAACTGCGGTTGTGCAGTCCGACATCATTGACCCTGTGGATTAGGTTGTTCCACAGGGTGGTCCACTCCTGCTGCTCATGTGCAGACCTGCCAAACAGCACTGGGTAGTGCTGGATCAAGTGTGATATCACCACATCATTCTCTGCTTGTGAATAGGTGGGCAACTGTGCATGTGACATCTTGGCTGAAAGTCATAAAGATGGAAACAGGTCTGAGCAACTCATACAGCAAGGTTACTACAGTTCATAATGCACACCTCTGTCAGCCCCCACGCCATATCAGCTTCAACAAACTGTACACACAACTCATTAGGTATGGCTACAGCTTAACTACCAGTGGGACAGATATTATATTGTACCACACTTTCGGCTATGTGATTGTAGCCATGTCCCCTGTGTGGACACTATCATTGTTGGTCTGTTACAGACTATTCACCTGCATGCCATTGTCAGGGCCGTTATGGTTCCATGTATGCCAGTGGTATGGCTGCTTTGGAATTGCTGCACATCTGACATTCTGTGTTATTGGGGATATCTATGCATGCTGTTGGACATGTACTGGGATTGTGTAGACTATTACTACCAACATATGTTCTATAACAGTGACACAACAGCATGTATATATTCTATTGCCCAGCAGAACCACCTCTCCAAACCCATCTGCCCATGATACCTGGCTACATTACATGTGTGTCCTGGGGCCTCCACATGTACTGGTCCAGCAATACCATCAGGTGGAACCAACCCAGGGGATATTGCCCCCCCTCAGGGCACACACAGACATGTTTCTGTCCCCTGAAGTCAGGTCTAGGGTCTGTTCCATACTGGGCTCCACAGACACATGTGTAATGTGCTACATCAGTCTGAGGCACGCAGTACACATTCACAGGGCCAACATGCTCCTCCTGCTCAGCCTCCAGATTAGGCACATTCAGGATGTGGACTGCTGTTGTGAGTAGCAGTGGGTGGGAGGCTTGTTCCCATTGTGCCCATATTGGGGCCCATGGGACATCCACATCACAGACCACACACACCATCCAGGGTGTTTATCCACCACGTGTCACATTCCACCCCTGTAGACTGTCCCCTATATCTACCAACCCTGACTACCTCCACAAGTGTACCTGTCATACTTCCCCATATTCCCATTGCATGCTTCACAGACAGGGGCAATGTGGTCCCAACAAGGGACTAATATGTGACATACCCATCCATGTTGCACACACTGCCAGCTGTGGATATCTGTGTGTATTGCTATGTGTGCTGGTGCCTCACACATAGCAAGCATCACTGTGGTAGTAATGTAGGGGACGTGTCTTTACAGACATATATGTTTGTGTGTGTTTTGTATATATGTATACATTTGCATATAGGTATATATCTATATATGTGTAGATATATGTGATGTATATATGTGCACATATATATGTCTACACATGGGTATCTGTATATTTGTGGACATACATGCTGATATACATAGATATCTTAATATATTATATATGTGACATATGTACACATATGCATACCTATATGTGGGTACATTCAGACATCAGCTCCACAATCTACACAACCCGTCTGTGTGGCACAGACAATAACCGACGATTTAGTAACCTGTGACATGTGTTCAACTGTACTCCAGATATGTCACAGCCATGGTGTCACCACAGTGACATACCTCGTTGTGGAATATGACTGCAGCCCATCCTCATGCTAACACATGTACACCTACAACACAAATAGATAACATTATAGAGACCACATCCAACCAGTGTGTTACTAACAACTATAAGGCATCATTGCTGGATGACTACACTACCTGTCATACATGCATTACACTCTACTCCCTACAACATGTTACACTGCAGTACTGTGGTACACTGTTGTACAGTCACCGTGTGCATCAGAACAATATCAGCCTGTCCCTGCATTGATAGTATGGATGACAGGGATGTGGCACAGGTATCATCATATGCACAGGGTGATGTTGTTTTGCCACAGGCCGAGGTTGGGCCATACATTTGACATCATGTGTGTGGGTGGGAGGTGTACTGTGGAGAGCTGGGTGAGGTGATGTGGTGTGTGTAGGTATGGGGTTGCCCTAGGTGTGTTTGCATAGTGTGTGGGTATACATGCACACAGTTCTGCCATGTGGCTGCCCCACACAGGTGTTTATGGACAGCTGCAAACCATACCTGGCAGGGTGTGCAGTTCACTGCCTCTGGTCATGGACATGTGGACTGTGCCTGCCAGGGGTTCCACGGGCATGGCCAGGTACAGGTCTCGATGTGCTACTCTCACCTGTTGATGACAATTGTCTGCTGGTACCAGGTCCCCCACACTGCCGAGGCTGCTACTGCCACTATGGGAGCCCCCTGGTGTCCTAGCACGTCCACGTTGACTGACAGCTGTTGGTGTTGCTGGGCCATGTCCACGCGGGCATCTCCACATCCCCACCATATGTTGAAGCACAGACACACCACGTCCGATGAGGGCCATCATCTCATCATGCCATCTATCCGTGTGCTCAGTATAAGTATGGATGGCACCCGACAGTTCACGGAGATTGTTGCTTACAGATGCAAGAGCAGCCCTCTGCAGGCTCTGGCTGTGTCTGGTGTAACGTTCCATACGTGCCTGCACTGCCATGACAGCCTGAGACATGCACCTGTTGGTACCAGCTATATTGCCTATTCCAGGGGCATGATGTCCAGCGGCCCTACCATGATCACCCTGGGACATCCGCCTATGTGGTGCCCTGCCAGCCATCTGGCTCTGTCTGCTGCAACCGGACACAGTAGGCATGGTTACCACACTTCCCTGTGCACTGCCACCAAATGCTAGCTGTTCCTCTGTTATGGCCACTAGTGATGAGGTATGTGTAGGCATTGAAACTGTGGTGGGGGGTTGGGGTGGCTAATAGGGGGATGTCAAATGTTGGTGCAGTGTCAGGCCCCTGACAACCCCACCTGTGCCTCAACAGTACTATCATCATCTTCGTTGTCTGTATGGACACCAACATCAGATTGCATGCAGGAGGGACCCTGACCCACCTCACCACTTTTGGGGTAAAACAATAAATGCACTTTAAAACCTGTACAGCATTGCCTAACACACACACACACACACACACACACACACACACACACACACACACACACACACACACACACACACACACCTTCGTAATACCTACCTGTCCATGGCTTTACAGACAGTGTCACATATATGTCCATGTGTTACCCCATCCTACATCACACTTGTTAACATACACACATTGATACCACTCATTAACATCTCAGTCCTCTAAATGCCCACACAAGCAGCCACAACACAAGGCCTGTTGCTACTTTACCTGCCTGACCTGTGTGTAGTGGTTTTACATGGCCTCACTGCTGTCATTCAGTATGCACCCTCTGTATGTCCAGACATGATGTGCATGGCCCCTATATGTGTGGGCTACTATGTTGTATCCATAATATCATGCATTGATGTGTCATGTGTATGTAATGCTTAGTACATGCCAGATATGCTGCTCCTTTAGCCTATCATGTGACAACTATAATATTTGGATACACTCCCTGGTGTTGACTAGTACTTCCCCAATGCATCTGTAGTGCTGCATACATGGGTTGTAGGTGACCTCTCTGCTGACTGCGATATTAAAGGTGTACCTGGTGTCTACCTTCCCTCTGGATGCCTGTTCCATGCTACACACCATATTATACTATTTTCTGTCCTGTGATTACACACAAGACAGGTATTTCCAGTGTGTAAAGTGGCAGTCCATGTCCATGTACTGAATGGTCCCAAAGGGAGGTACAGCCGTATGAACACCCCACAATCACACAAATACACACATGCACACACGCATCATACATGCATCTACCTCCCACCACTTCACCAGAGTGACCCTGCAGACAAACTAACTAACCACCAGGACATACACATATAGGTGAGGTTGCACAATGATAGTGCAAGCAGTCCTCCTATTACCCATCTGTCAACATGCAGAACATATGGTACAGAACAGCATGCAGTTCAGCTATAGTCAATCCATGCTAGTAACAGTATACATGCATGTGATGCATGTGGTGTGTCACTAGGTGATGCCCCTTCCCCTGGATACCACTGCACCCATTTAAACAGTATTGCTGTGCACCCGCTCTGCACCCTGCCATGTGCTGTGCACCACAACTCACAGGTGTACAACCCATTGTGGTATGTGTAGTACTGTGTCAGTTATGTCAGCTTACTTCTCACAGCCCCTATGTTTTTCAGCAACACATACCTGGGATGATATGTGGACAGTTGACATTGGTGAATGCCTGATGCCTGCTTTACAACTGTCAACATCAACAGACCATGTATGACCACTCCATTACTCTTACACTGACAACCATCCAAGCATACCGGGGCTATGTGGGGTGTACACACCTTAATTGATATGACACATCCTTGATCTGCCATGAGACCACATCACCGCATATCTTAGCAGTACACGAGCTCAATATGTGACATATGACCTGTACTTTCATATACAATGTCTACAGATTGTTAGGTGTGCGGCTGACCACAATGCATACACACCGTGTGGGCATATGTGTGCACACCCTTATCATGACGGTTTATTGCACCTCTTGCTTTGTGTACTACAGCAGTCACTACTTCTGGCAGGGGTATACCAGTGTGGGCCATCTACATTTGCCAGTGTATGTTTAGTCTGCCCTACACATGTCCCCCCTATTCTGCATGATTGCAAGGTCTACCCATGTGCACATCCCATGGTGTTCATACACTGCTGTCACTATTGCTGTGTGGGTAGGGTCACGGCTGCCACAGGTCCTGAACCTGACTATGTGCAGATAGAGCCATTCCTAGCATGTTTAGGATCCCTAAGCATCCTTAGGATCCCTGCTGCAGTGCACTGGTCTGTCATGCTGAAACCCTCACTCCTTCAGCCATTATGCAGATGCATGACAAGTAAGCCCTACACATGTGTCACTTTGCAGTGACCCATACAATGAACACCACATGTTGCAGCCTAGACCCAGCTAATACCGTGGACTACTGTAATGCCTTATACCATAGTGTATCTTTGCAGCAGTTGACATTGTCCTACAGGTATCTACACTGGTGTTGCACTGTATATGGGTGTTGTTCCATACATGTCCCTACTGTAGGCCATGTCTACCACCAGTATGTTACTCCATGTGGACACATTCCGCAATGACAGGATGTTAGTTATCATGCAGGTGTCTGACATACCCTTGCAATACCCCATCATGGTCACCCCTGTGAGACCATGCATTTCACAGCAACAATACATGCACATGTACAGCATGCATTCAGGGTAGGTGTGTTATATGTGTGCATGGAATATACCATCGCCATTACATGCCCCATGTGTTGGCAAGCATCTGCATAAAACATACTCAGCAGCTACAGGCTGCTGCCTTGGTGGTATCCCAGAGGGACCTACATAAGAGGATGAGAGATGCAATGTCACTGGCCACACCTGTGGCAGTGCTACAGGGTGGGTGCAGTATTACAATACATCAATGGTACATTCCCATGATACTACCACATCTGGACATTTGTTTATCACTACAATGCAGCAACACAATATATCTATGGCATGTCAGATATGCATGATCTACCTGTACCAATGTGGATGTATACACAACAGTGGTCTACTGATGTGATTTGTGTCATTACCTGCACTGTCCTCAGTCAGTGTGTGGGTGACACCCACCTCCATGAAGGTGTCCAGTGGTTGACAGCTGGCCGGACGGACAGGTGCCAAGAGGCGGGCCAGGAGCTCCTCCACATGTGCCGGGGAGTGGATAGCATGACCCCCTGTGGTGAGGTGAACCCCCTGGCCTGCAACAGCACGCTGACGGACATTGCGAAGCAGGTAAGTACAATTATGCCAGACCTGCTCATAACTGCGGTTGTGCAGTCCGACATCATTGACCCTGTGGACTAGGTTGTTCCACAGGGTGGTCCACTCCTGCTGCTCATGTGCAGACCTGCCAAACAGCACTGGGTAGTGCTGGATCAAGTGTGATATCACCACATCATTCTCTGCTTGTGAATAGGTGGGCAACTGTGCATGTGACATCTTGGCTGAAAGTCATAAAGATGGAAACAGGTCTGAGCAACACATACAGCAAGGTTACTACAGTTCATAATGCACACCTCTGTCAGCCCCCACACCATATCAGCTTCAACAAACTGTACACACAACCCATTAGGTATGGCTACAGCTTAACTACCAGTGGGACAGATATTATATTGTACCACACTTTTGGCTATGTGATTGTAGCCATGTCCCCTATGTGGACACTATCATTGTTGGTCTGTTACAGACTATTCACCTGCATGCCATTGTCAGGGCCGTTATGGTCCCATATATGCCAGTGGTAAGGCTGCTTTGGAATTGCTGCACATCTGACATTCTGTGTTATTGGGGATATCTATGCATGCTGTTGGACATGTACTGGGATTGTGTAGACTATTACTACTAACATATGTTCTATGACAGTGACACAACAGCATGTATATATTCTATTGCCCAGCAGAACCACCTCTCCAAACCCATCTGCCCATGATACCTGGCTACATTACATGTGTGTCCTGGGGCCTCCACATGTACTGGTCCAGCAATACCATCAGGTGGAACCAACCCAGGGGATATTGCCCCCCCTCAGGGCACACACAGACATGTTTCTGTCCCCTGAGGTCAGGTCTAGGGTCTGTTCCATACCGGGCTCCACAGACACATGTGGGGTGTGCTACATCAGTCTGAGGCACGCAGTACACATTCACAGGGCCAACATGCTCCTCCTGCTCAGCCTCCAGATTAGGCACATTCAGGATGTGGACTGCTGTTGTGAGTAGCAGTGGGTGGGAGGCTTGTTCCCATTGTGCCCATATTGGGGCCCATGGGACATCCACATCACAGACCACACACACCATCCAGGGTGTTTATCCACCATGTGTCACATTCCACCCCTGTAGACTGTCCTCTATATCTACCAACCCTGACTACCTCCACAAGTGTACCTGTCATACTTCCCCATATTCCCATTGCATGCTTCACAGACAGGGGCAATGTGGTCCCAACAAGGGACTAATATGTGACATACCCATCCATGTTGCACACACTGCCAGCTGTGGATATCTGTGTGTATTGCTATGTGTGCTGGTGCCTCACACATAGCAAGCATCACTGTGGTAGTAATGTAGGGGACGTGTCTTTACAGACATATATGTTTGTGTGTGTTTTGTATATATGTATACATTTGCATATAGGTATATACCTATATATGTGTAGATATATATGATGTATATATGTGCACATATATATGTCTACACATGGGTATCTGTATATTTGTGGACATACATGCTGATATACATAGATATCTTAATATATTATATATGTGACATATGTACACATATGCATACCTATATGTGGGTACATTCAGACATCAGCTCCACAATCTCACAACACCTTCCTGCATAGCTGCACTGTTCTGCCTTGCTACAACACAGACAGGTGCCACATATGGACACAGCCTGACATTAGGGGGGTATATGTAGGACCCAATTGCAGGTAACTCTATTACACACCTATGGCATTCTGTCATGCTACATTACAGATTAACCTGAGTATCCTGCAAGTGGTGGGACGTGGGTCCCACATATCCATCAAAATGGCATTACTTCCATCACCAGCTATTGGCCATGTAATATATATGCATCCCATTACACAACACACACTATGATGGCTTACATCTTGTCAGTCAGTGCTGACCTGCACAGTTGACAACTATGGCCCACTACCCACAGGGACAGACACTATTGTCCATAGCAGTTGTTCAGTTGAACATCATCACAACAATACCTGATGGCACATATAAATCATTCCACATCATCTATCCCATTATTATGGAGCAGGTACTACATTCTATTACATGTATATATACTTTACATACCTGTTGTAGGAATGATGTCTTGATGAATGAATGCTGAATAAATGCCTTTGCCTTAGGCTTTTGTTTTTTGAAGTGTTTTTTTCTTTCTTTCTCTTTCTCTCTCTCTCTCTCTCTCTCTATCTCTCCAGTAAATGGAATGAAGTGCTTTGAATAGATTGCAGCATGGCTTTATTAGGTGATGCACATGATCAGGTGATGGCCTCTGCACCAATCAGTGTCCTCCACTTGCTAACGGCATGCAGCTTGCTGTGTAGTACTTCCAATGACCACTGTCATGGCATCCACCTACTATAAATCACTACATCATGTGGACATGGTCCCTTTACCTTTCCTGTGTGAAGGACATCCTTCCTGTGTGTGGGCATCAGTGTTACAGACAGCAGGTAGGAATACCTCTTACAGGAGAACCTGCACACTCAGGCCAGCTACATATTTGTAGGAGGTTCCAGAACTACAGACAGAGTGTGAGTAGAGTTGTGTTATCCTTTGTATAATACTGGTGTTACAGGGTCTGTGTGTACATACTAGTTTACCTTGGAATGCAGTCAGTCTGCATAGCTCTCACCTGTGGGCCTATCCTCTTGATGGTCAGAGGTGTGCCTATTATGTTTTGTCTGTCCACCACACAGGTCCTGTGTCAGATATTTCACTGGCAGTATGTGTGTTGAGTGCTATCAGTACATGGATACATCCATTTATGTTTCTAACCTCAAATCTCTGACTAAGGGTATGTTGCAGACTATCCTGCACCCCCAGCAACTTGCTTAGAGTATGGCAACAGTTTTCCACATATGGACCTGTGTTCCAGCCTTTGTCCTCCTCCTACATACCAAGCTTTGCACATATGATATGCTGCCAGGGGTTGTTCTGTAGTGGGCTGTGAGTATATCACACTGCCATTCCTGCCATCAGTCCACTGATGTTGTATCCCCCACACATACGGTGGGGCTGGGGTCATATATGTGTGG
>NC_056725.1:1752479415-1752484415 GCF_019279795.1 Protopterus annectens
TTGTTGCTGGGCACAACAAGGGCCATTGGATACAGAGTGATTAAGGCACTTTTGAGCAGTTGTAAGTGGGTTTGCCTGAAGGTAAGCACTGCTAACTTCCGGTTACAGTTTCTTATACTCAGCTTCTACATTGCATAACCAGTGTAGGCATTCCTTACCCCCTTGCAGACAGGCTGAAACCTGCTTACTGCTGCTTAAAAGTGCTTACTCCTGCTTACCCCCATGCTAATTTCTTTAAAAGAAAAGAAAAAGGGGTTGATAGGAAAGTAGTGAAAAAAGGGGCATGAAGAGGGTAAGACAGTAGGTAAACTAGTCAGGGATGTGCAGGAAGGGTGTAGGGAAGGTCCATAGCTGCCCATTTCTTCTACAGCAACAGCTGGGCATATACGCTGAATATGGAGTTAGATTTGGACATTCCAACCCCTGGGAGGGGGTGAGAACAACAGTAATAAGTTGTAATGCCAATTAGACCAGATTACATGTGTCCAGTGGACACGTGTGTGAAATGGACAGCTATGTATGGGGCGAGATTTTTTTGTGGGAACAGATTGACCTTTTTTTCAGGTGAGAGTAGGAGGTAGGGGAGGGGTCGTAGGTATATTTGGGGTGGTAGGTTGGACAGGTTAACAGACAAGACAAACAAGATGCATATAGGGTCAGTATATGACACATGTGGGGGGTAAACACCTTGATGGGGGGTGTTGGAAAATCAGAAGCCCATGAGCCCCCTAGTGGAAACAGTGCGACTGAGGTCCCCACCCATGGGCAGTCACCCCTGCACCTTCACAGCCCCGATGGTGGCTTTGCTGGGAGCTGAGTAGCAGAGCCAGACTGATGCTCTAGTTGCAACATGTGGCCCTCAAGCTCTCATAGAAGATCACCAAGCTGCTGGTTGATCTCTCTATGCACCATGACCCCGACCTGGCGACTGATGACAGGTGCCTGTCTGCGCCAGCTCCCAGGGGGGGCAAGCCTCATCCCCTGAGGTGATTCCACCCGAAGGTGGGGCAGGACCAACAGACAGGGAGATCTCAGGTTGGGCCCCAGACATTCTGGTGCCCGGTGCGATGGCCAGCTGAGGTGGGACAGGTGGGTCGGCTGGGACCGGCCTTCCCAAACGTGCTATAGTGTTTAGATTTCATTGTCATATGTGGGTTAGTTATAGTCAACACATTTTAGGGTTAGGTATAACAGCATGCATAGATATTCCCATTTACCCAGACAGCAGATTCGGAACAGTTGCATAACAAAGAGAACACATGCATATATGGGACCACAGTGGCAATAAGAACAGCATGCAGGTACATTGATGGTACTATGCCACCAATGTTGGAATAATTCAGTATGGGACATGCATGGGAACAATTAAAATATTTATCAAACAATTGGACATTATCAGAACATAGGTGTCATTACAAACCAGTTGGGACGGGTATGTTGATTATTGTTGGCGATATGGTGGGGGGGAGAGAAAGATGTCAATTAACAACTAGTATATTTCTGTAGTCCACATTACTTTCCCAGTCAGTGCTGTTATCCGTAGCTTACAAGTCTTACTACACTTACTACACTACCCTATAGCCTTAGTTTGGACAGTGATATGGCTGTTATCATCGTTACACATGAACTGGTTTTATCTGCAGTATACACCTCTTACCTGGTATGCCTGTGGAGGGAATGTTTGTTAACACTAACTAACTGTTTGTACACATATTCCCAGATTGTGGGTTGATGTTGTGCACATAGCTATCCAACTCTTTCTGCACAGACTCTGGCCATGTGTTGACCACATTGCTGGTGTGCCGGGACATATCTAGAATATTGCCCTCTTCCACCTTTGGTGATCTGACACACACATATACATGCTTTCCTACACAGTTATATTCTGTAGCACAGTGTGGGTGACATTGATCAGTGATACTTTCTTATTCAGAGAAACTGCAACACTCACAATTCCCTACAATACCAGAGTGAACAGTACCCGTACAGGTTATAATGGTCTTTATTTCTCAGCACAGTGTTCATATCCAACGTACCTGTGGGAGCAATGTTTGTTAGCACTACCTGACTGTTGCCACACAAACTTCCAGGTTACACATTAGTATTATGCACATACATCTCACTCTGTTACTGTACACACTCTAGTCACAGCTTGACAACATGGGAGTGTAGCTAGGACATACTTGAAATATAACTCTCCTAACAGTTTTGGGGATTGCTACAGTGACGAGTTTGTTCTCATAGATGTTTGACAATCACTTGCATTCCCTGTTTGCTGGCTAAACATCTGGGATCATCCCACAGACTTACTAGCGGGACATGGGGACAGGCAGCAGATATGGGCCCATATACTGGACATTCTGGCCTCATCTGTACAGTTGTGGGGTATAATTCTGTATGCAGCCTACATCCACTCCCAGGATTCAGACCATGGCTGTGTCTGCTACAACCTAAACACTGTCCATCACAGTTGTGTTTGCTATATGGATATTGCTGTATATCTCCTATCTGCTTTCTGGCTTATTAATCCCCTGTGCTTTTGCATTCTGACCTTGTATTACAACACTCTTATACAGATCTCCTAGACAGCAATATTTTGTAGGACAGAGTGGGTGACAGTGATGTGTAATACCTCATTATTCAGAGCAACTGCATCAGTCACAATGCCATACAATACCAATGTAAACAGTACCAGTACAGGGTATCATTCTTTTATTTCTGGGCACAGTGTTGGTATCTGGCAGACCTGTGGGGGAATTGTTTTTTACCACTATCTGAATGTTCCCACACACAGTACCAGATTCCACATTACTGTTATGCACAGACCTCTTAACTCTGTTACTGCACGCACTGTGGCCACAGCTTGACAAGTTGGGGTGTATATGGGACATACATGGCTTCTTAGATAAATAAGGTTTTGGGGCGTTGCTAGTGTGCCAGTTTTGTTCTCATAGATGTGTGTCAATCAGTTGTATTTCCTGTTTGCTGCCTATACGTCTGGGGTCATCCCACTGATTTCCCAGGGGGACAGGTTGATAGGCAACAGATATGGGCTACTTTACTGGACATTCTTGACATATCTGTACAGTTGTGGAGTATGATTCTGTATGCAGACTACTACCACTCCCAGGATTCGAACCATGGCTGTTTGTGCTAAACAAAAGAACAGTTGACATCTCAGTTGCATGTGCTATTTGGGTTTTGTTATCTGCATTTTCCCTGTTTTCTGTCTGTGTCTCTCAGTTGTGCTATATGGCCTCTGGGGATTGCACCAGTCATATACAGGCATTCCTACACATTCAATTTATGGTGCACAGTGTGGGTAACAGTGCTTAATACAACAGTACTATTACATGATTGCAAATCTACATTACCATATGATACCAGAGTATTCACATGCAGTCCAGCAGTTAGACCTTTATTGTCAGGCTGTTAAGCTTTTATTTATATACATACAATATGAGACCCTTCCTGCCATATTCTCCAGTGTATGCAGTACTTGCCTTGAACAATACAGGTTTTATACAGGCAATTGATTTACTAATACTTTTAGTTTTAATTCCTATGACAGTAAATGCATGAGTATTACTGACCTGCCTCGTGTCGCAACCTCACCAGGCAACTAACATGGGCCTCCTGGTTTGCAGCCCACTTCATTGCAACTGTGGGGGACATAAGAGGAATATTTAGCCATACCTATCCATGATATACCAGAGCTGGCAATTATTACACACATAGTGGGGTGATACACACAACTGGAACATCCCCTGCCGCTCTAGCCTCTTGGATCCACTGGTCCAAGAGGTCCCCCTTACACCGCTTCAGGTCGGCATAGTAATGCCTGACCTGCTCCTCAGTTCTGGGTATGCCAGTGGCACTGGTGAGGTCTTGGGCAAGACGGTCCCAGGCCTCCGCCTTATATTGGGAGCCCTGGTACTGGCCCTGCAGCAGTCTATGATCATGGTCTTTGAGAAGGAGTCCTGCCATGACTTTGGACTCCTGGAAGCACCAGCGCTGTGCCCGAAAGTGCACACCTTCTCCACTTACTGCCATTGTGCCTGCAAGGGGAAGGTATAACTAGTTATGAGATGTATTCCTGCCTCTTGGGTTAAAGTAGGGCTGATTTCCCACACGTTTCCATGATTGGCCGGTTTTGAAAAGGCTAGGCTATGGGCAAACCTGCTTACCTAGGGTTGGCATTGTTTAAAGGGGTATAACACTGGGCACATTGAGTTAGCTGGCCTACATATTGCTTACACCTCCTAAGCTGGCCTGTGCAATGCTTAGTGTTGCTTACATTACAGTTTGCATTATAATTCCTTTTTGGCATTGAGTTATTATTCATTACACCTTATATGTATGCCTGGTATCCATGATTCATGTGTACATACACTGTATGGGGTCCTTGTATTTTATTGGGGATTTCGACACTCTATTACAATTACACCTGACTTCTGGGCTTACTGCTTTCCTCCAGTTCACATATTTATGTTATGTAGTGGGTTAAGGCACATATGTCTGTACACTGATTCCTTTCACAGGTTCAGTTTGGTTTTACTATGATGAAGACTTGTTTGCTGATGCCTCATTCTTCTGTACCTCTGTAATGACTTGGTGGTTAACTACTGTGGTGTATAAGGTCCTGTGTTCGAGACCTGTATGGTTGTTGATGGGCAGAACAAGGGCCATTGGATAGAGAGTGATTAAGGCACTTTTGAGCAGTTTTAAGCAGGTTGGCGCGGGGGTAAGCAATGCTAACCTCTGGTTACATATGCTTACAGAGAGTTAGCTTAAGAATTGCTTAACCTATGTGCCCATTGCTTACTGCCATGCAAACAGGCTTCAGCTCACTTACTAGTGCTTAAATATGCTTACTACTGCCTACTGGTGCTTAAACCTGGTTACTAGTGCTTTATTCATTATGACACTGACACCTCTCATGTGCATTTACTGCAGTACTCCAGTTCATAAATATATGTTATTTTGTGGGTTATGCAATA
>NC_056725.1:1752486915-1752751915 GCF_019279795.1 Protopterus annectens
CTGACAAACCCACTAATATACTGTTTAAAGCGCACAGTGTTCAAGATCTACTAATGCATAAATATCTTTTATACTGTAATAGTTGCCTCTATTTTCATATGTATGTGATCTAATTAACAAATGCATGTGTAATTGTTACTGTATATTACCTAATCTCTGTTCATGTATATTACTGAAAGTCTCTTTAAAATGTTTAAATATGTTAGAGCTTTTCTCCCCAGGCCTCTGTTAAAAAGGATTTTATGATTAAACATGGTCAGGTAGACCCAATAAATATAAGCAAAATAAATCAATTAATAAAAATACATTTTAATTGTAGAGGACATTTTCCGACCAACAGAAACCAAAGACTATGAAGTATAGATAGAAAGTGTAAGCTCAATACCTCTACAAAAATAAGTAGTATTCCTGTTAAAGGCAAATTTATAAATGAGACATTCACAAGCTGAAAAACATAAAGACTGAGTCAGGGATTTTTGTTGTGTAAAATCTCAGAATGATAGGCAGCTATGTTATTTAATCAAAGTCTAAAATATCCATCAATTTAATGCTTCTAAGATTAAAATGTTAGATGGCTTACATACTTGGTTTCCATTACTTAAGTGTAAACTAGAGATGTGAAATGGCCAGTGGTTTACAGATTGCACATATACCTTCCTGAATAAAGTGACTACATTTCTACTACATTTTCCCATTCTTTGTGTAATATGAGATAGACATACTAAGATTTTTTGAAGATGGCAGCTTGTAAGTGTTAGGCATCATCTCCCATAAATTCAATCCTATTACAAAAAGATATATCTAGTTTTAACCAAACTAAGTTATAATATCACTTTTCTGGATCTCCTTAATATTTCAATTGTTTGCCTTTCACAAGTAAAGGAATGACCCTATCATGTAACAAGTATGAAGGGATAAAGTAGACTTTATTCTTGATAGGTAAGGAGTAGCCTAAATTGGGTAGTATTTCAGGTGCAGATTGCATGTAGGTATACATCTGATCATTTTCCATAAACCTTGGTATGAGAAAGATCCATCCCTATGTCACAGAGGAATAGAGTCCTGCCAGCATCTCAAACGAGCCTTATGTGACAACACAAGTGCTGGAGGAATTGAATAGGCAGGGGATGGGAATGAGTAGCAAGACTGTACATCTGTGGGTTTGCTGCATCGGTGACACCTGCAGGAATGGAGGTGTGTTGACAGCATGGACAGCCTAATCGGGAAGATTTGCATTAAGGGAATCACTCCTGTATTTTCCAAAGCAGCTATAGCAGAGTTCACAAGCTGTTGACAGTGTGGGAGTAAGACAGTCTACAGGAACTGCAGACTACCCTACACCCTAGCATCTCATTCTCATTTCAAATGGGAATGAATGGGCCAGAAAAGTCTCACACTGAAGGAGTAATGAATGGTGCAATTGGATGCAGGAAGAAGAGGTACTGAGGTGGGCCAGTTCTGCTGTCCAAATATAAAATTGACATGATAATTGACTCCCATCCCCAAATAGTGCATTAGCAGTGTTATCCTGTGTTCTTAGCAGAAGCTACCCTAACATATAATTCATCAAATCTTTTGTAAGCTTCATTTATTTATTTTTTTTGTTTGTTTTTGGAAAATCAGATCACTCACAGAACACAAGGGAGCATGATTAGAAAAAGTAACATGGGAATCAATGGCATTAAGGGCCACAGTTAATCTAATAAGACAAAGTCAGTCATTCATAAGGGGGTCAATATACGGTCCAAATATAATCCTTGTTTCCTGCTTGCTACTCCTTCAGAAGCTACTTCAGATTCTTTGTATGATGAAAAATGTTCAACATCTGGACATTCCACATGTAATCAGCATGGGTCTGGCAATGTCATATCTGACCATCCACTTATTAGTTCCACTGTGGTATACCCCCTTGCCAATGGAAGTCATCTATGTACAGAAAACTAAAAATGTGAGAGAAAAAGAGAGATAGAATGGAAGATGAGACTAGGTTTCAGTAATATGATTTTATAACTTGAATAATTATCTAACATTCCTTCAGTATATTTTATTCCAAAATTTTCAACAGTAGAACTGACATCTATTCCTTGTATATCTATTGACCCTAGAGGACTCCTATTAACATAACCATTTCCTCTGTCTAGCTGTCCCACTCCTGGCCTGCACCTCCTCCAGACTGTGGGCTGTAATCAACTTGCTTAGCAAAAGCTAGTATTTAGCTGCCATTAGCAGTGAAACAAGGCTTTAGCCACCTGCTTTTCTAAGTATGTCTTGTTCAGTGGCTCTATCTCCATTACTGTGTGATAGGAAGATGGTAAACTTTCATAGAAAGGTAAAGAAAACTCAATGTGCAGCCATCATTTTAAAAGTTCTCTTCCAATATGTGCAATCTGTAAAGCACTGGCCATTTCATGAGATGAAATGATCATGTGCCTGGCATTATTTTCTCTTATTCTGTCCAGTAATAGCTCATCTTCTTGCTTATTCAAAAATATGTTCTCAGTCACCTAATTCTTTTGTCGCTTACCTCTAACATAATAGAATAAGTTGATGAGTACATTCTAGCTAGTCTGTGGGCTGTTAGAAAGTACTGCTGCAGAAACTTCCATGCAAAGGTTTGCCATTGAAAGTAACCAAAAGAGTTGCTAAATGCTTTTATCAATATGTGCTCACCTTCTCACTACAAATGTTTTCCCACTACCTCATCTGAAGTTATAACACCGGCATATCATGCGAATTGCATAATCAATGTTAATAATGGATTTTGTATGAGGATTTTTAAGCAATCTTGAAGGTAAAGAAGTTGCTTTTTCACATTGTTGGAAGAGATGCCTCAACTGTGCTCTTGGCTGGAGATGAAACTGCCTCTTAGATATGTCCCAAAAAAGAAGTCTGGGGTAGGGAACCATCCTGATAGCTTCCATCTCCTATGTAGATTCTGGCACTAGGTGCTTTATTACTGCTGTGTTAATGTAAGAAAAACTAGGAAGTGGCTACTTGGGTGGGCTACAATTAATGTGCAAAGAGACATGATCTAAAAAAGACAGAGTGAATCATTTATATCAATGAATCTGACAAGTTATGTGTGCTATTGCTAATGTACACTTTTACCACATTAATAATGAGCAAAAAATAAGGCTAACAAAATGTCCATCCCATTATCTATATGCCCTATATTCTCTAGCATTTCTTCAACAATTTAAATTGTACCAACTGGTTTGCTTTGTTAAAATAATCTGGATTACGAGAGCCTGGGAGTTTTGACCTCCATCTGAAAAGATCATGTCCCTATCTGCCAGGTAATAAAATGCAGTAGCAAAGATTAAATCAATTTAATGGTCAAGCCCAAAAGAATATGAAATAAAGCCAGAGCAAACTACATCCCTCTAAACAGTTTTTATTTTGTTTGGACCATTTTATTGTAGTCCAGCTCCCTGCAGCCAAATATGCAAATAATAGCTCACAAGAACACTTTATCTGTAGCCTGTAAAAATCTCCCCTGGCCAACAGCCTGCCAACTCCAATCACAGTACCTTAAGGAAAGCTATGCAGTAATTTCAAGGAAATGCAGACATCTATTGCCAGCCATAACAATAGAGCTTCAGTGAAGTGATCTACAGTCAGCAGAATAAGTCCGTCCCTTTTCCGCACATAACCATATCCTTCTGCATTAATTCTGGTTCCTACCACAATTACCATATAGCTGTGTGTATTGTCTGTGTCCTGTGTCTAGTTGTGAATATGCATTTATATATTCCCACTGCGTAGCACATTATGTGCACTGTGTGGTCACACAGCTGCATTGTTATAAGCATCTCTTGGCTTCCTTTCCTTTACCAGCTGCAGGCTGGCTCAAATGACATCCTTGCGTGGTTCACTGTGCCATTTACTCATACTTTATCCTGCATGTGCTAACCGACTGGCACAACACTGTTATCAGACATTACCCTCTGGTATTTATCTTCTGAAATTTTGCATCTCTGCTCCTTAGACTCCACAACCCTTTAAACTACATTTTTCGTGCATTCTCTTTTCCTGCATGTATTCCATTTGTGGCAGTGGTTTCTTTTTCCATGGTGTTATAGTTCCTTTTTATTAATTTAAAATCATGTTTACCTGTTTTTCTAAATGTACATAGCCTAGTTTTGCAACATGTTTTATAGTTTCTAATATAGCAGAATTTTTTATTTGATTTACACCTGGTGTCTGCATCTCATTTTCTATATTTCACTGCGTAACACAAGGTTTAGGTCATGTACAAGCATTATGTTACTTGCTCTTGCCATCTGTGCAGTACTGATATTCAGTTCTAGTAATGTTTAACATCTGGCTGTTTCTTCACTAATTCCACCTCAGGTCCACAGTGCAGAGTGTATATAGTTTCTTATAACTGCTACTTGCAAAAACTGCTAGACAGATTGACTTAACATGGTTTGGAACTAGATTTATGTTGTGTTTTGCTTACCTATAAACAAACTAAAGATTAAAGAATCTACATAATACTTGAAAATCAGACTCTGTCATAAAAAAAAAATTTCACTGCAGTTTACATAAGAAAGTATTTTTCATTATTGTAATCACTTTAAATCAATGACCTTGAAGCAAAACATTATGGCAGTGGATATAAGCAAGGCCTTGAATATGAAAGGCTGTACTCAGAGGAAGATCTGAAATCCTAATTGTGTCAGAATTCATCAATGTAGCATTATAATGAAAGAAACTGCCACAAAGGTGCCATTCTTTAAAACATACCACCATTCTACATCAATAAGACTGCTTTTTGGAAGGTTTCCTAGCCTAAAACATGTAGATTGAGATAAGCTGTAGGTTAATTGCAATTTATTGCCACTGCTTATATACAAGGTCATTTTCTAAAGGATGCATGTCTTCAAAAATGTTTAATAACACTACAAGGCTGTTTGAAGACTCAGAGGAAGTATGAAACCTAAAATTTCAATCATGTCTGTGCTATGGCTAATATGAACACAGAACATGAAAAGAAAGCAAGTATATGTTCCTTACCTTCATACCTCTCAACCTCTTAGAGCAAGAAATCTGGATAAAGTTATCAATAAAAGTGGGACAAAGGCCCTAAATAGGGACAATTTTCAAATATTGCTCTTACAGACTTAGAAAGTTGATAGAATAACAGGCTTTGCATTAGCATGAATTTTCTGAAGGGTATGAAGTCTAAAACTCAAGTGTCTGTCATTATTTTCTAACTTCACTCTTTAATGATATGCTACTAATTTGCCAGAACATCATAATTTAATGAAAAATAGATCAAAAATAAAAAGAAAAATTTGGACATTCTGCAAAAATCTGTACAGTTGCGAGGTATGCTTACCTTACACTCATATAAGAGTCGGTAATAAAAGACAGATAAGTGTGATGTAGTTAATTTGCCCACTCCAACACACACAGACCCATGCACACACACACAGATTCTGTTCATAGTTTGCAGAGAGTTTAACCATGTTGTAATGTTCAGGGCAAATGAGTCATATGCATACCTCTCAACCATAACGAATTCCTCGGTATTTACTGGTTTTGAGGACAAAATCAATAACCTTGTAGCAAAACATTATGGTAGTGAATATAAGCAAGGCCTTGACTATGAAAGGCCTAACTCAGAGGAAGGTCTGAAACCCTAATTGTGTCAGAATTCATCAATGTAGCGTTATAATGAACTGCAACTGCAACAAACGAATTTATCGATTTTTTTTAATTTGTTTTTATTTTTATTTGTTTGTCATCATGCATCCCAGGGATGCACATGCAGTGATGACATCAGGCAGACTGTCAGACTGTTAGAGACTCGGCTCACCTCGGTTGGACTGTGTTTACTTTGTTTACCTTATCACCTGGCTGACCTATTTGATTTGAAAATTTGGAATAGCAGGGGCAGGGTAGCACAGCAAGCAGCAGTGAAAGGAGAAGCTGTTTACACAGTTTAACTTAAATCTTAACTTCTAACTTCTGCCAAGCCCAAGACCCAGTGCAGGCTGTAGCACAGTCTGGTCTGCCCAGCATCTGCATGCACTCCTGGGATGAGAAGATTTACTCTCCCTGGCAGCTCCAGGTATGTAAAAGAAAAAAAAACAGTCAGCTCCATGTAGAAACATGGAAACTTGACATCATGTACTTTTCCTGCTTGATAACTATTTAGGTGGCACTCCACTGTCATTGTTAAACTTTTGCAATTTGCAGTTTATTTCTGGCCCTATAGCACTTTCCTTCCTTGATAACTATTTAGGTGGTACTCTCCTGTCAGTGTTAAACATGTGCAATAGCTGGTCCAGTGTGCTGTCGATGTTAAATGTCATATCAGTGTTAAACTTGTGCAATAGCTGGTCTAGTGTGCATGCATTGTACAGACAGACATCACCCTCTTATTAAGGGCATGTGCGTGTAGCTAGTCCAGTGTGCTGTCAGTGGTAAACTTGTGCAATAGCTCGTTCCAGTGTGCATGCATTGTACAGACAGACATCACCCTCTGCCTGAGGACATGTGTATGTGTGTTAATGCCCCAGTTAGATATACCTGATAGTGTTACTCAGGCTCAAACCCTGTACCTTAGTTGCAAGAAACAAGAGCCTGACTTCTCTACCCATACCACCACTTGTGATTCAAGAGGTTGAGTCCATAGCTTTTAACTGTTCAGATGTTTGGCAAATACTTTTGGTCTGTTCCTCTTAAACTTTGTGTTTTTCTGAGAACTGAATTCACTAAATGAAAGCCATTTAAGTTTCAGTCTTCCTGTCTTTCAGAAAACGTATGGTAACACAAAACATTTTATTTTAGCAATTTTCTCAGATTATACAAACAATGTTTAAAATGTGTCCTTCGTTTTGGGCCTTTGTTCCCCCCAATAAATTTTGTCTTTTTCTGGATTTCTTGTGCTGCAGAGCTGAGAGATAGTTGAGTGTGAAGTGGCTTTTCCAACAAGCTGAGAGTTTCAGGGGAAGAAAAGTTTTAGCACTGCTTATGGTAAGCCTGTTTGCACTGTTAGTAGCACAACAGGTAGTATACTTGTCCATGATGCACAAAGCTGTGGGTTCTACTCCCAAAGTATATAAATGGATTGCTGACACTGTGCTTTAGTCCTGAGAATGTCCTCCTTTGGTAACTATGATCCTGTTATCAGTTTGCCACCTGTTCCCTATGGCAATATTACTAGCTCATCATTTTTTTAATGTAACATAGGCATTTTATTCTTCAAGGGCAACAGGCACTTAATTTGTAGAAGAAATTTGTCTGCTAACAGCAACCTCTTTATTAGTTATCGATCTCTTTAATGTGGAATTATTTAGATAACTTTTACTTCTGCAGAGATTGGGCATATTTACTGATATTGGTGGATTGTAATGACAGAAGTTTGAGTAAACCTTTATAATGGAAATGTTCTGAATTGGGCAGTTTTGTCATTACTGATTCATGTATTTAGTTTCATTGCTTACTGAAAAAATGTTCAAAACAATAAATTTAAAATGCTCTCTAGCAAATGTAGTGTGTTATACAAGGAATATAATTAAATACAATCAGGAAGGTTTATCAAAGAACCTTCTTTTCAAATGGCAGCAGCTTAATATTGAATTAAGTTATAATTATATGAGATTACTTATTGATTATCATAAACCAGAAGAGGATGTGTTAAAAAATATGGTTAATCAATGTTTTCAAGATCTTAATAAGAAATGCGTTAATGTTTATATGCACAACAAGGTTGAACGAGTGCTCGATGATGTTTTATTGTTTGAGAAATGTTTAATAGAACAGAAGAAGGTGAAAATTATTAGAGATGTCAGGGACTTTAGTAGTAATCAAGTGTTTACCTGGCCCAGAGAACAGTATAGCAATACAGTTGGTAATGCTTTTAACAACCGACGCAGTTATGTGTCAACTGCCTCCAGGGCCCCTATACGGAGGCCTTCGGAACAGTTTGTACCGCATTCTGTTACAGATTTAACAACAAATAATAACAACACTCAGGTAGTTAATGTAAATGATATAACAGAGACTACTGTGGAGAGACCGGTGTCAACAACTGAAGGGAGGAATAATCCCCCTGTGGATGAAGGCGATACGTTTATGCAGGGTAATGTAACAATAGAAAGCCCAGTGGAACAACAAGGGATAAGGGAGGATGTAAGGAACCCACTTTTAAATGGTAACAATATGCAAAATTCCAGAGAAGTTGTGGTTAGACCTAAAGTTATACAAGGGGGAAGAATTGAGAATGCATCAGCACAGAAGGGTAATATCCCTTTCCCGATAGCACAGGGACAATATATAAAAAGAAGATGCTCAGTAAGCAGGGGCAGACACAAAAGGAAGGGGTCGATAGAAGACTACAATGGACCCACCCTGAAAAAGATGTGGGAGAGGACTCCTCATTAATAGTGAACCTCTCCAGTAAAATATTGAATGAAGTTGAAAAACAGGTGTTGAATAAGGGCCTAAATTTTATACCTACTTGTAGAGACAATGTTGTTGACTTGATTATTGATGCTAAAATGTTTACTAGAAATGTTCAACTTAAACTAGATTATGGTTTAAGTAATGATGTTAATCAGGTATCTCGGTTTCGTCCTAATAGTACTTATGTACTTCATCCGGTGATAGATGTTTTTGGTAAAGTTATAGAGAATAATATGTATAGCTACTTTCAGACTCACAAGCACATGAACCATGGTCAGAATTTAAATTATAAACAAAGAAGAGCATTAAAAGATCTGAGAAATGATGACACGCTGGTCATAAGACCAGCTGATAAGGGTGGCCCCATTGTACTGATGGATTCACTTGACTATAATGAAAAAATGGTTCAACTTCTAAGTGATGAGAAATTTTATTGTAGAATAGACCAGGGGATAGTTAGACAGAAAGTCTTTGATGTCTATTATACACTTGATGACCTTTTTATGTCATCAAGCATCACTGAGGAGTTATATAAATACTTCAAGGTTGAGAATCCATTTGTACCGGTTATACAGGGGCTACCAAAGATACATAAATCTCGAACCAGTCCTCCAATGAGACCGATTGTAGCTGGTCAAGGGTGGGTAACTGAACCACTATCTATTTATACAGAGATGACCCTTAGACCTTTAGTTGATATGAATAATTGTATACTCAGAGACAGTAAACAATTTTTGTTAGATTTATATACATACATCAGTGGTCTGGAGGAATGGAAACAATATTTTTTGGTTACCCTAGATGTTGTCTGTTTGTTTACAGTGATACCCAAGGATACGGGTATCCTCTATATACAAGATTATTTACGCCTGCATTCTGATTTTTTTGGCAAATAAGATAGACTTACTCACATTATATCTGGAAATTATACTATCCAATAATGTGTTTGTTTTTGGTGAAGATATTTACCTCCAGAAGGATGGCGTGGCTATGGGCACATCCTGTGCCAATAGCTACGCCAACCTTGTTATGGCAGCATGGGAGGATAAATTCCTATATAAGTCAGATTTATTTAAAAAATTTGTAGGTCTATACCATAGATTTGTGGATGACCTCTTTTTTATTTGGCTTGGGGATGTTGACATGCTCAGGAGTTTTGTAGAGTCTATGAATTTCTCCACTGATTTTTTGAAGTTTACCCTGAACTATTCCGATGACAGAATTTCTTACTTAGATGTAGATGTGTTTAAATTGGATAATGGATCTCTTAACACCTCAATTCATCGTAAGTTATGTCATCGGAACACACTTCTCCATAGGGGTAGCATGCACCTCAACCATATTTTTCATAATATATTAAAGGGTCAGTTTATGAGAGCGTCTAGGTATAACCCCCTGGAAGATGGTTATAAAAAGGAAATAGAAGAGTTGAGGAAGAGGTTTATTGAAAGGGGCTATGACCGTACTTTGATTGAGAAAGTTATTATGGAAGTAAATGATCTTAGAGCCACTAGAGCTAGACCCTATTTTTCCGATCAACTCAGTCACTCTGAGGAAGGTTTGCAACCCTGTGGAATGGAAGTTAGGCCAGTAATGTCTTTCACCAGAGACATGAAGGAAGTGAGGGGAATGTTATCTAAACACTGGGATATCTTATTATCTGATAGTGAGGTTGGCAGAATAGTAGGACCTCAACCAAAAATCATTTTTAAAAATAAACCTAACTTAAAGAAGTTATTATGTAAACCAAGGAACATAGGTTATAAGCAGATAGCCTCTAGATTAGACAGGAATACAATACCCTGCGGTGGGTGTAACCATTGCAGCTATATTAACAAGGAGTTGACATTTATACATCCGGTTACTGGACATATGTTTCATTTTAATACTGACACTAACTGCAATAGTAAAAATGTTGTTTATCTGGCAAGATGTGAAGCATGTCCTTCGTTTTATATTGGGAAAACCAACAGGACTTTTAAAGATCGTATCAGGGAACACAATTACCATATTAGGGTAGGATCAGAGTTTAATGCATTAGCCAAACATTGCAAGGCAACAGGTCCTAGTCATACTTTTAATTTTAGCATTATACAGCATTTAGTGACTAACTACAGAGGAGGTGATTTAATTAATCAGACCCTTGAATGTGAACTTAGATGGATTATCAGGTGGGGGGCGGATGAGCCGCCGGGTCTTAATGATAAAGTCCATATTAAACCTTTTTTGAAGGGTAGAAGGGTCTTTAGACCAAGATGATTTAACAATATAATAATATATTTATGTAGAGGTAGCCAACTGAAACTGTATTTTTGCAAGTTTGTAAAGTGTTCTCATAGTTAATATATTATATTTTACATTTAGATTTTATCACTGTTCTATGTTCATATAACCTTTTAAGCACTCACCAGTATGTTTTTAAATATTTATTAGAATGATTTTTTATATTGTGTTTAGCGCTTTAAGCTTTGTGTATGACTTTAATTGTGACTCACCAATCATTGAATTGGGTGGATTATTTAAATGGATGTAATGGAGTGTTATTTTGTAAAGTCTGAGGAAGCCTAACGGCGAAAGCGCTTACTATTTTTGTTATCTTGTGAATAAAGCTGTGACTTTCTTTTATACCTTGATCGTTGACTATGATTTCCTTTTTGAGGAGTAGTTCCTGTGGATTTTTGGGATATAATACCGTGTTTTATTGACTTGAGCAGCATTGTGTAGCCATTCGTGACAGCGTTATATGGTGACTGAAAGAACAAATGTATGTTTCATGTGCAAGGGACCTAAGGCAACCATTACCTCTCTCTCCACCTGTTTAAAATACTTTGAAGATCTTATGTTACATGTGTGATTCGCTTACTCAGTTGACAACACATGCACATTTTTTGCAAGCTTTTTTAGGCATATAATAAGGTTTGCTTTTGATAGTCCCTGCTCTGAACTCCAGTCTAGCAGCGTTTCTGTTGTTTCATATTGTTGTTTGCACAACACAGTAATTGTTGTCTGTCCTATATATTCTAATTGTTTTGCTATTTTTTGTGCTTTGATTTACTTATGATATGTAGGCTGTATTAAAAAAATAGAACTTATATGGCACAGAGCACCTACCTGCTCAGAATAAAATAAATATGTTTTCTGGGAACAGCAAAAGAAAATAATGTCAGTTTTTTTTCTTGCTTGTAAAAACAAAACTCATTAGCAGCCAGACAGTATATTCAAATGCTGCAACCTGTACAGTGCAACATAAATAATCACTAAGATATACAAGTTTTTTTTTTTTAGTTCTGGTTATGTGTTTCAACTGCACAGGTGTCCTTCTGTGAGTATGTGCAAGTTTTTATGGAAATGTTTATGCTGCAATATGATGGTCACTGCCTGAATGTCAGCTTGATCAAAGTAATTTAAGTCTTTCAAAAAGGAGCAATGTCTACTCAAGGCATCCATACACTTGGAAGCAGTAATCATACAACCACTGATGTCCTACAGAGCTAGACTGCTAGAAGTGTATTTGTTCATTTGGAACTCTTTGACTGAAACAGCCTTTTCTTTCTGATAGTCATGTGCATTTTCTTGGTCTGCTTTTGGTGTATGTAAATGACTTCATGTAGTACTTTGTCAGAATTCCTCTGTCTGATATATCTGGCTTATTTGTGTGATATGTCAACATTTTCTGAAGATAATAGCTACTATTGTTGAGCTAACAGTAGAACATGAGGCTAGCTGAACTTTGTCTGTGCTAGGATCAGTGGAACTCCTCTAGCATTTTACTGTTCTGAAGACCTGATGCCACCATGTAGGGCAATTCATTCTGATAATCATAATGGCTTTGCGACTATTAGCCATGAATCTTACAATCCTCCTGGGTACCTGAAGCTACAATGGAGTCATCATTTTGCATTATATGTTAGGATTTGATAACATTTCTTTAATTATGTGCTACTAAATGATATCCCACAATTCCCTTGGAGTGGGTGGGTTAACATAATTATGTATGCAAATTTTATGTTACTCAGCATACAGATTTGTAGCTATTTTTCATGGGCCTTTGTCCAGATTTTTGATGTTTCCAGGAGGAAATGAAGGTCATATGACATGAAACCTAAAGCATGATTTTCACCTGCACTCAAATAACTCACCAACTTGTCTATTCTCAACTGAAGCCTTTGGTGGACTCAGATTAAGTCAAGATATTTAATGGCTTGGGAGGGTGGATGAAAAGCAGTTCAGCTGATAGGCCCACAAATAATTAGTCTATCTCCATTAAAATATTTAAAAATATGTCTTTCAAATGAAGAACTGATTATTTTATAAGCAATGGACAAAATTACAATCACAGAACAGTAACACCCCTCAAGACTGAACAGCATTTGAAATAAAAACAATACAAAAATGCAAGTATATTTTGGTGAGCTGCACCCTGTCACATCTCTTCATTTATATATACGCATATATATATATATATATATATATATATATATATATATATATATATATATATATATATATACGTGTGTGTGTCTGTGTGTGTTTGTGTGTGTGTGTGTGTGTGTGTGTGTGTGTGTGTGTGTAGATAGATATAGATATGTATAGATATATAGATATATATTGGCATACTGCAAATGATTGAAACATCCAAAGACTGGCAGTCAATACACTGACACATAAAAGACTGAAACATAATAAGACCTGACACTGAAAATGACTATCACTCAAAATACTGATAAAAGTGAATTTATATACTGGGGGTTGGGTATAGCCCTTTTCCTACAGCTGTGCAGCCTCAAAGTTGGTATATGTAATTAGCAGGGGATGTGGAAGGTGCAACCCTCCCCACATGGAGGGTGCAGGGTTGCCCCTTCTGCAAAACCATTGAAAAATGTGAGAAAAATCTAACCACATTTTTTAATGTTTTGTATGGGGCAAGCCTCCTTCATCCCCACACTGCCTGCTAATTATATATACAAACTCTGAGGTTGCACAGCAGTGGGGAAGAACCATACCCCCCAGTATAACTTCACTTTTTGTGTTGAGGTGCAGGAGGGCTTAACCCCCCCCCCCACACACACACACACACAAAAACACAGAGTTTTCTTATTTTCTCACTCATTTGTTTGTGTGCCATGGCCACATACTACCCACTAGATAATGACATACATCTGTACAGCATTCCACCACTCTGTCTGACATACATGACTGTTAAGGAAGGCCCAGCAGAAGTACATCTGGCAAGTATCTGGACATGACATCTCACTGGGTGAGTACACTAAGCTGCTAGGCATGTAACAAAGCACTGTGCAGGCTACAGGCAGACTAGCTCAACACTGGCCTACATCTCCTATGGGAGAATGCACATGTACCTGCATATATATAACAGGCTGTACAGGCATGTCACAGCACAGGGTAAGATACACCTGTGTGAAAGTGCATAACCACAACCAATGTGAACACAGCCACAGGCACATATGGTAAGCTAGCATAATATTACAGTATATGGACTATCTGTCCAACACCATCCTCATATGTGCCACTCACACACTAACCCTACATATACTGGGCCACTACACAGTGTGGCCTGATGCCTGTCTGTGGTATGGGACATGTGTGTATGTGTATATGGCCCTACAAACATGTAAGCCAATACGGAAACATACAGTGGAGCAGCATGTAACATCAGATAGGATGAGACCTAGAACAATGACATCCACCACAGTGTACACAGGCCAAGGTGCATATTAACAATGCACACACTGTCAACATTCACCATAAGTACACAGACCTCAGTACTGTACAAATAACCACAGAATGTCCAGGTTATGTCATCAAATATAACCCCTACTGTACATAACATGTGTAGCAGTCTGATATCTCACTGGCTTGTTATCAGATATGATGATACTAATTATGGTGTACAGCACATATGCACCTCTTAATGCATGACATATGTACAAATGTTGACAGAGTTGTGGCTGGAAGCACATACACAGGGCCAGTATTGACATGTTGCTGTGATAACATCATGCATTTACTGCTGTAACAGGGTTTGTCACAACATATGAACTATGAGGGATATGAAGTCAGTAACTGTGACAGCTTTCACCATCTCCAGACTGCAATCCTCACACTACCTTCTGCAGTTCACAGATACATGCTGTATGAGTAACACATGAAACCAAAGGCAACACACACTGCCCAGTCTGTAGATGATCCTACAGATGGGGAGTCACCATAAACATAGAACTGACATGGCAGGTATTAATACATGTAGGACAGCCATATCCGCACACACCCTGTTAAACCAACATTACTCCGAATGCAGTATAGCACCACTTACAGTCTGTAGTTAGGTCAGGCACTTCCCCCTCCTGTGTGCTGGCCTGTTTCCGCAGTGTATGTTGTCAGAGGTAAATCCCCAAGCCATCTGAGATGCTGTTTGCCAAACAACAGATTGAGTTCCTGCTCACAGTGAATGAAAAGGCCCAACAACAACATGATTATCCTAGATACTGGAGTGTGTTTCCATGCAATTGGCTATGGGAATGTTACCACAGCTATTCCACATGCAATTTGTGCAGATGCCATCAGCTGATCATGAGCATTACCTAAAATACACACACTGCTGCCTAAGCAAAACAGGTGTAGGTATCCACATCTACCAGTGGGGGAGTAAGAGAGGAAGACAGAGGCAAAGACAAGTCAGAGAGGGGTGGGAAAGTAAAACTTAAGCATGTTTGTGTCACATACCTACCAGCACAGGGTATCAAACCCCTGACAATTATGTATTGCTATCACAGTTCTATGCAGTTATTGGATGCACTACATAGGTTACTTATTATGGAGCCCTCAGAACACATATGCGATGGTGAGTGACATCTGCAACAGGGATATGGTTGCTGTACGGTAGGTGAAGTACACATGCCTGTCCACATGAACAGGTGCCAGCATCAACACAGCCACACTCTTAAAGGGGCACACACACATTGACACACTTGGCAGGTCCAGGATTACAACTCATCACTAGTGAGATTGCCACAACACATTACTGTGCAGGTATCACATGCACCACACGGGTTATATGGAGGTTACATGGGCAAAGGGTATGAGGAGGTGTCTGACATCAGACAGCATGCTTCAGTATGCCAGTGGGGGTTGTAGTGAGTGGGGATGTGATCATACGCATCATACAACACACACACAAACACACACGGTGCCAGTACTGACATGCATGGGTGCATTTCTGCATGGGTGTGTGATAGTCGACTGTGCCAGACGGCTATACAAAGCTAAGTGATGGGGATACCTTGGCATCAGGCCACATGACAGTGGTCTGCACTGTGGCTCAGGGCTGTAGTTTCTGCATTTGCCCACACAGGTGAGTATTGTGTCCCCCATCCAGTCACCTGGGTGACTATTGTGTGTGGCCAATGCTGTGCATCGCTTGCCATGTATGTGTTCCTTAGTCCATGACATGGACGGTGTCTGGGATGTGAACACCTCCCACATGCATGTACAGTGACATGTGGAACTGTACCTGGGGTGTCTGGCCCATGTTGTGTACACAGATTATCATCAGATGTGCCAGTCTTGGCCACCTGTGGCGGGAACTGTTAATGGATGGCAGGTTTACCCTGCACCCACATTGATAGCATGTTAATGGCATTCCGTGGTGTGAGTGGAATCTGTCCATACAGGGCATGTTTTCAGGCATGGTATGTTCATTGTGGGTCACATCTAATGGCACCACAGGTGTTGCAGGTGTCCAGTGGGGAACATGGGGAAGGTGCACTGTCTGCATGTACATGCCTATTGGACAGATGGACAGGGTTCCATGCCCTCTGTAACCCACTGCAATCACTCCATAGTTACTATCAGTGGCCAATATGCAGTGTACTACCTTAGGCATGTGTGTGTGTGTGTGTGTGTGTGTGTGTGTGTGTGTGTGTGTGTGTGTGTGTGTGTGTGTGTGTGTATGAGACAGGGGTTGAGAGTGTGCTCTGGGTAATACTGGGGTTGCTAACTGTGATTGCCCGGCCTTGATGTCACATGTATGGGTATGGATTTGCACCGCAGCCTCTTGGCTATTTCACATCTGTTATCCCTGTATGGTGGACATACTAGGGCCACCATATAAGAATACCCACTCCACATTGGGCCCAGGTGTCACACACTCACACCCACCTCCACGAAGGGTATAATTTACAATACACACACCTGTCATGTCTGGAAGTAGAACCCCTACCTAACTAGTTTATTACACTACAGCACTACACAGTTATAGTACACGCCACGCAGCTTTCTGGAGTGATTCCTCCCCAAAGGTGTATATCACATTGGATGACATCAGCAGGATTGCCAAAGTAGGGTATTCGAATTGTAGTGAGTGTGGCTAGGCTAAAATGCATTGCTCTCTACACAGACAGTGACACACACACAAAGCATCCACAACCGACATGTGTGGATATAGAACCCCTAACAGAGGTCTATATCACACTACAGCATGGAGCTGTTATAGGACACATCACAGGGATTACTGGAGAACTCCTTCCCCAAAGGTGTATTTCACAATGAATGACATCAGCAGGATTTCCAAAGTAGGGCATGTGAAATGTACTGAGTGTGACTAGCCTAAAATGCATTGCTCCCTACACAGACATTGAAACACACACAAAACATCCAAAACTGCCATGGGTGGGAATCAAACCCTACCAGAGTTGTATATCATACTACAGCAGTATGCAGTCATGCCACACTCTACAGAGATTACTGGGCTACAACCTTCACAGAGGTGTACTTCTAGGTGGATGACATCAGCAGCCTTGCCAAAGTTGAGCATTTGAATTGTAGGGAGTGTGACTACTCTAAAAAGCATTGCTCTCTACACAGCCACACACTTGTCAGGTCTGGGATTAGAACACCTACCAAACTAATTTATCACACTACAGCAGTATGCAGTTACAGGATGTGCTACGAAGATTACTGGGCTACAGTTTTCACAGAGGTGTATTTATAGATGGATGACATAAGCAGCCTTGCCAAAGTTGAGCATTTGAATTGTAGGGAGTGTGACTATCCTAAAAAGCATTGCTCTCTATACAGACAGAAAAGACACACACACAGACACTTACAAGGCTAGGATTAGAACTCCCACCTAACTAGTTTATTACACAGTTACAGGATGCGCTACAGAGATTATTGGGCTATAGCCTTCACAGAGGTGTACTTCTAGGTGGATGACATCAGCAGCCTTCCCAAAGTTGAGCATTTCAATTGTAGGGAGTGTGGCTACCCTAAAAAGCATTGCTCTCTACACACAGACAGACACACAAACACTTGCCAGGTCTGGGATTAGAACACCTACCTAACTAATGTATCACACTACAGTAGATAACATCAGCTGCCTTGCCAAAGATAAGCATTTGAATTGTAGGGAGTGTGACTACCCTAAAACACTTGGTTCTCTACACAGACAGACACACACACACAAACACTTACCAGATCTGGGATTAGAACACCTACCTAATTTATCACACTACAGCAGTACGCAGTTACATGACACACTACAGATATTACTGGGCTACCACCTTCACAGAGGTGTATTTCTAGGTGGATGACATCAGCAGCCTTACCAAAGTAGTGCATTTCAATTGTAGGGAGTGTGACTACCCTAAAAAGCATTGCTCTCTACACAGACAGAGAAGACACACACACTTACAAGTCTGGGATTAGAACTCCCACCTAACCAGTTTATCACACTACAGCAGTACGCCATTATGGGACGCGCCACAGAGATTACTGGGCTACAATTCTCCCAAAGGTGTATTTCACAGTGGATGATCTCAGCAGGCTTGTCATAGTAGGGCTATGGGGAGGGCAGTGTATGGGCCATAACCCATTCATTTAGAGGTTAACACACTACATGCGGGCACACACAGGGTCATATTTCACGAGGTACATGTATACAGATGCTAGATGACATGTTCCTTGTACAGTCATGTTGCACAGCTAGCACGTGCACCACATAGTCTGTACTGCTGACAGATACCAGTGGCTAGTATCTACAGTGAGTGACATCTGAAACTCATGTGTTTGTGGCCCTTTGGCTGTTTGCTGGGTGGGATAGGCCTGGATGGCTCCTTGTAACAGTCATCCTCTTCCACACATCTATGAACGTCCACCTTTGGCTTATTATAGTGTGTTGTCCTTAGATATATGTCTGTATTCCTGTCCACTATGTGTGCAAACCATGTGTGGTGCATACTGAGGAATGTCTGCACTAACATCTGCGACTGCCAGTTATGTTTGGTCCACTGGTGTTTGCAGACAGGGCCTTCATGTGTTTAAGTGTGTGAGCATGCCCAGTATGCCCATCTGTATTGAATGTGTGGATCAAGTCCAGGTAGTCTGTATTACAGTGCTGACCTATGTGTTGTACACTTACAGGCAGCATACCATTTCTGCAGGGTGTCCGTCGATCACATGGCATTAACTGTTACTACATTCCTACATGGGATGGGGGGGCACATGTGCCTATTTCTACATTTCTTCACAGGATTGGGGGGGCACACCTGACTGTTACTACATTTCTACGTAGGATGGGGTGGGGCACACCTGACTATTTCTACATTTCTACACAGGTTTGGGGGGGGCGCACCTGACTGTTACTACATTTCTACATAGGATGGGGGGGGCACACCTGACTATTTCTACATGTCTACACAGGATTGGGAGGGCATACCTGCCTGTTACTACATGTCTACATAATATGGGGGGCATACCTGACACTTGTACACATTTGCTATGACTGTATTTGTATGTCAGGTACTCCATTTCATTCTGTAGTCTTAGCTATCATGCTGCCTAGAGACATACCAGTGTACTACAGATCTTAGCTTTTATTTACCTACGTATTAGTTTCAGACTTCCTACCCTTCAGAACTGACATCCCATTGCCTGACCTGCTGTCATCTGTCAGTGTAGGCCTGGGGGCATCATTCAGAGGCCACAGCACGGCCTTTGTTTGCGTTTGTCTACACCTGTCCTGCTGGCTGTGACTGTTGCTGGGTATGTGAACACCCCTGACTGGCATGTGTGAGTCACTTACCTTGTGAGTGTCCCAGGATTGAGGGTGGTGCTGCAGGGCTGCCTATGTCAAATGCACATAGTACACTCCCTACACATGGTTGAGCACAGCTAGTGTAATGTTTGACATCCCTTTTACTGTATGTGAGAGTCAGAGAGAGCTGTCATTCACTGGGTCCCTCCTGTGTCAGTGTATGTGCTATGTGTTGCCTCTATGCCAAGGGCAGGGCATACTTGGGCACGCCTCCTTCTGCCTACTGGGCCAGGCTCAGTTTGTTCCTCCTCCAAGTCTCTCTGTGCCTGTGCAGGCCTTGGTAATGGTGGGGGGCTGTGTGACCCTGCCACATGCTGTTCCTGCTGCAGCTGTTTCCACAGGATCATATTGTGAAGCATGACACATACAAGGACAATTTGGGTACATGTAGCTGGTGAGTACTGCAAGGCTCCACTGGATGTGTCCAGGAACTGGAACCATGACTTGAGCATCCCAAATACATGCTCTATTATAATTCTGGTCTGTGCGTGTGCCTCATTATGGAGTTCTTTTTCTGGTGTGTGTGCATTTCTGATGGGTGTCATCAGTCACGGCTCCAGTGCATATCCAGCATCCCCCACTAGGTGACCATCAGGGATGTTCCCACTGGCAAATCTCTGGTACAGCTGCGTCAGATGCAAGATGTGAGAATCGTGATATCTTCCAGGGCAGCCAGCACACACATTCATTATTATGCCCTGGGAAGTGCACACAACCTGGCAGTTGATGGAGGGGAAGCTCTTGCAGTTGATGCAGACCCTACCCCACTCACTGGGTGGTGTTTTGATGTGTCTATAGCACCCACTACCTCAGGGTATTCTGCTATTTGGTGGAACAGTTGCATACTGCTGGCCAACACCTCACGGGTACTGGGGAAATATACGTGCTCACTGACATGTGCTGACATGGCATACAGGAACTGGTGGAGTACCCTGTATGCTGATGCCTGTGAGATCCTCATCATATCCCCAGTTGGCCTTTGGAAGGTACCTGTAGCTAGTATTCTTAGGCCTACACATACCTTGGTATCCACTGTGTGTAAGGCATGGTCGGCACAGCTCAACAATTTTCTGTAGGAGGTCCCTGTCCACTCTATAGTGCTCTACTATCTCCAGTCATGTAGCCCCTGGTTGGTTACCCTGGGTCTGTACACTCTTTTCAGTCTCCTCACTGTGGGTTGGTCGATAGCATTCACATCCTCACCACCCTCAGCCTCTTCCACAAGTTGTATGATAGCTATTGCAACCCCTATCATTTTGCTGTTGTGAGTGTTAAAAGTTCCCTGCTTGTTTACACTGGTGGTGTAGGGTGTGGGAAAAACCAGAGGGGAAGGTGTTTGCATAGTTTATAGTAGTGTTTTGGGCTGGGCAGGTCTGCTGCCTGTGTAATTGGCTGATTCTGATACATTTCACCTGCCAGCTGTGCTAGTTCTCCTTGATTAGCTTCCTACTGCTGTTTTCCCATCCCATTGCCTTCTTGTTTAAACCCGTGGGCGTGCCATGCAAACAGAGTGCTCAAATGTGCACAGTGCTGCTATTTCCTGCTTTAATTTTTGTTTTCTTCCTTTAAAACCCGGTGCACAGCACACACACCCGCTTAGCCATTGTAAAGAGTGCTAGGCAGGTTTAGACACACCTCCTAGCTTAGCTGTGCTAAGCTAGGAGCAAATCTGAGCCACAGGGCTCCAATCCGCTTACAGTATGCCTGTCACACACCCCCATGATGTCATCTAACTCCTAGGATTGCACCAAGCTATTCCTACTCTTACGCTGTTGGGACCTAACTCACATGCTGGGGAAAACTGGGATTCACTATCCTTCCCCTCATTTGCATAGGATTGCCTGCTAATGCATAGTTCCATGACAGAATACTGATGTTAGTTAGAATGATTAATTTAGGTTCATTTTGTTATTTTCCCCTCGATCCCATTTGTGAGTCACTGCCCTAGGCTTAAACAGCTGAGATTGGCTAAAAAATATATAAAAGTTGATTTTTTTATTTATCTTACTGTTTGCAATGCCAATGGCCTTATACTTGGCCATTGGCATGCTTACTACATGATATGCAGCCTTTATTTGGAGCTGTCACAGCTCTGTTTTGGATTTTGCAGAAATGTACTCGGTTACTAACTGAGCACATTTCTGCAGATAGCACTAGGCCTGCACTAGTCCTGGAAGCTTCCTGGATTGCAAAATAGATTTCTCCTGCAAATGGGGTGATTTGCATACAGTGGCTTAGTCTGTGTAGGATTAGTGCAGGAGCACCCATGCACGCCCCTGCAGGCTGTTCCTGGATCGCACTGCAGATATATTTGTGCTGAAGCTCCTGCACCGATCTTGCACGCCGTGCAAGCTTTAGAGAATCCAGGGGTCTGTGTCTCACAGACACACAAATGCACACACAAACACTTACAAGCAGTGTATCTTTAAAATGATACAATTAAGCTTAATTAATAGTGCTAGCCATTAAAAAAGTGTAGTTAAGCAGCATAGATTTGTGGTCTGTAGGATGATGTTGGTGATCAAGAAGAAGAGGAAGAATGTGAAAGCAGTGCCAAGGATTAAATGGTGGAAGTTAAAAAAGGGTGATTGTGAGGTGGAGTTCAGGGAAGAGTTAAGACAGGCACTGGGGGGCAGTGAAGAGTTACCAAATAGCTGGGTAACTACAGCAGCGCTAGTAAGGGAGACTGCTAGAAAGGTGCTTGGTGTGACATCTGGACAGAGGAAGGAGGACAAGGAGACCTGGTGGTGGAATGAGGAAGTATAGGAGAGTATACAAAGGAAGAGGCTGGCGAAGAAGAAGTGGGATTGACAAAGAGATGAAGAAAGTAGACATGAGTATAAGGAGATGAGACGCATGGCAAAGAGAGAGATGGCGAAAGCTAAGGATAAGGCATATGGAGAATTGTATGAGAGATTGGACACTAAAGAGGGAGGAAAGGACATGTACCAATTGGCTAGACAGAGGGACAGAGCTGGGAAAGATGTGCAGCAGGTAAGGGTGATAAAGGATAGTGAGGGAAATGTACTCACAAGTGAGGAGAGTGTGTTGAGTAGATGGAAAGAGTACTTTGAAGGGCTGATGAATGAAGAGAATGAGAGAGAAAGAAGGTTGGATGATGTAGGGATGGTGAATCAGGAAGTGAAACAGATTAGCAGGGAGGAAGTAAGGTCAGCTATGAAGAGGATGAAGAAAGGAAAGGCTGTTGGCCCAGATGACATACCAGTGGAAGCATGGAGGTGCTTAGGTGCTTAGGTGAAATGGCAGTGGAATTTTTAACCACATTGTTTAACGAAATTTTGGAAAGTCAGAGGATGCCTGAGGAGTGGAGAAAAGTGTTTTGGTACCTATCTTTAAGAATAAGGATGATGTGCATAGCTGCAGTAACTACAGAGGGATAAAACTGATCAGTCACAGCTTGAAGTTATGGGAAAGAGTAGTGGAAGCTAGGTTAAGAAGGGAGGTGATGATTAGTGATCAGCAGTATGGTTTCATGCCAGGAAAGAGCACTACAGATGCAATATTTGCTCTGAGAGTGTTGTTGGAGAAATACAGAGAAGGTCAGAAGGAGTTGCATTGTGTCTTTGTGGACTTAGAGAAAGCATATGACAGGATGCCTAAAGAGGAGTTGTGGTATTGTATGAGGAAGTCGGGAGTGGCAGAGAAGTATGTAAGAGTGGTACAGGATATGTACGAGGGTAGTGTGATATTGGTGAGGACTGCAGTGAGAGTGACAGATATGTTTAAGTTGGAGGTGGGATTACATCAAGGATCAGCTCTGAGCCCTTTCTTATTTGCAGTGGTGATGGACAGGTTGACAGGTGAGATCAGACAGGAGGCCCCGTGGAGTATGATGTTTGCAGATGACATTGTGATATGTAGTGAGAGTAGGGACCAGGTTGAGGAGACCCTGGAGAGGTAGAGATATGCTTTAGAGAGGAGAGGAATGAAGGTCAGCAGGGCTAAAACAGAATATATGTGTGTAAATGTGAGGGAAGGTAGAGGAATGGTGAGGATGCAGGGAGTAGAGTTGGTAAAGGTAGATGAGTTTAAGTACTTGGGATCAACAGTTCAGAGTAATGGTGAGTGTGGAAGAGAGGTGAAGAAGAGAGTACAGGCAGGGAGGAATGGGTGGAGAAGAGTGTCAGGAGTGATTTGTGACAGACGGGTACCAGTAAGAGTGAAAGGGAAGGTCTACAAGAGGGTAGTGAGACCAGCTATGTTATATGGGTTGGAGACGGTGGCATTGACGAAAAGGCAGGAGTCAGAGCTGGATTGTGGCAGAGTTAAAGATGTTAAGATTTGCACTGGTTGTGACTAAGATGGACAGGATTAGGAATCAGTATATTAGAGGGTCAGCTCAGGTTGAACAGTTTGGAGACAAAGCAAGAGAGGCAAGATTGCATTGGTTTGGACATGTGCTGAGGAGGGATGCTGAGTATATTGGGAAAAAGATGCTAAGGATGGAGCTGCCAGGTAAGAGGAAAAGAGGAAGGCCTAAGATAAGGTTTATGGATGTGGTGAGAGAGGACATGCAGGTGGTTGGTGTGAAAGAGCATGATGCAGAGGATAGGAAGAAATGGAAACAGAAGATCCGCTGTGGCGACCCCTAATGGGAACAGCCGAAAGAAGATGATGATTAAAAGTTTCTTAATTCCATACTTCTCAACTTTCCAGATTTTCTAAGAATGTCTAAATGCTTTCCTAATTTTTATTTTGAATCTGTTCCTCATAAAATGTGTGGTTTGCTAGCAAATTATTTGGGATTGAAGTCACTAAATAATGGCATACATTTGAGTTTCAGACTTCATCCTTTTATTCTAGCAACTTTCTAAGTTTATAGGAACAATATTTAAAATCTGTCCCTAATTTACACCCCACCCGATATCTTGAGCTAAGAAGTTGAGAGGTATACATACCTCTTACCTGCTGCTGCCACTGCTTGATTGCTCTCTCTCTCTCTCTCTCTTCTTTACACACACAGATTCAATACCATACATGCCAAGCATGCATACACTGAGACATAGACATAAACACAAACACAAAGATATACAGACATATACACACATTTTTAATTTTTTTAAATATTTCTGTTTATTTTAATTTTGTGCTTGCTATAAACAGCTGCTTAGTGAATATAAAACAATGGTGGCCATTAGCTTCCTTACTGGTCGAGCTTCACTACACCTTAATATCCTGCCACGAAGCATTGGACTCATTTTTCAATGGGAATTACCTGTAAATTAATACCCTGTTGGAGAATGTTCATTCTCCATTCAGTTTTCCAATTTACAGTTTGCCCATTCTTTTAAGTATATATATCAACTCAGAAGTTATTTCTTCTCAGGTAAAAGGGAAATTAACAGAATACCTCAACCTTAGTCTTCAGGGAGGAAACCCAGTATCATATCCTAGTGGTTGCACAAATGATTGTTGGTTATTAATGTGCTGATAAAAAGTTTGGCACCCAAAATACTGTCTAAAGAGTCAAGAAGGTTAGTACTAGTCTAACTACCCTTATGGATCATATTAAGCCTAGCCAATTACCCCATATGAGAATCAAACCTTCCACGTTGTGTCTGTTAGTAAACATCTTTACTATTATGCCAACCTCCCACCAATAATTCAATTGTATAATATGCAGACAATAACCAATCAGATCTAGTACACACTAACAAAGACTACATGGCATGAGCATTGCAAATATGTAGGCTGCAATACAAGGTAGCCTTGCGTTTGGTGCTGTGTGTACAATTTTAGCTCTATTGTTATTGATCATAATGTTATTGGGGGGTGCATACTCTGAATTCATTGGCATATCAGACTTGTTTTACACACCAGAGTACATGCGTATATGAGAAGGACACACACAAACACACATACACACAAACAAATTTTATTTCTAATATCTTGCAGTCTAATATTACTATCCCTTACAAGTATCCTTCTTCTAGCGTCAAGCCTCATGAAGTGTATAAAATAAAGTGAACTGCTTACTTTCACTTTCTAGACACTATAAAAATGTATGCTGCATTTGGAAGGTACTTTACAAGCAAATCTAATTTCATATGCTATAACTCTCTCTGTACCATGTTGCTATTCATCTGAAATAGCCTTATCTGAATGAGTTAGGCTGTTTCATTTATTGACAAAAAACAGATGTGAGGGCAGAAGCAATATTTGTATTGTGAAATTGCTGGTGATCATGGACAAGTCAATTTGTATAGCTCTAAGCAAGTCATATGCTCTTAGCACTTAGAGGGTCCATTAGAGTACAGAAATGAACAGAAAGACACAAAGGTTGTCCTGCAGTGTAAAAAAACTCTATTTCACCATTTCATCACAGGTTCTATGTAAATAAGATTGATCTTGGATTCATCTAGTTTATGAGCAGTATGTGTTCCTTAAATGATTATTACATAAAACATGTTCCTGAAGAAATTTGCCCTAGGCTCAGCAGGTTAACAGTGTCTTCTGATTCCAAGCACAAAGACAGAAAAACAATGTTTTATAGCAGCTCATTGTTTTACTACAATGCATGTATGGATCTTAAAGGAACAGTTACCTTTAGTTCTACTGCATCTAATTAAAATTCTATAATTTGCCAACATAAGTATTGAAATGTATCACATTATGCATTTAAAATAAAGTTTCTCATATTTCATAGTCTGTGTCTGTATACTTTTAGAATAGTTATTTACTAATTTTCCTACTTATTTAAATTAATTTAACAACGTCTCTTCAAGTAACCATTATCAGCCTTGATCTGTTCCATTTAACTGGTACAAACAAAAGCAAGTGTATGCATTCATCTGATGTAAAAGATGTTGTGGCATTTTTCATCTTAGTAACACACCATATGTAGTAGTACCACAAACTACATATGTAATACGTCATACAGAAAGTATTGAACCTATAATGAACAGTGGTGATGGTCTCATGCTTCACAAAACTGCTACCAATAAGTAAGTAAGTAATGGCCATGTGCTGCAGTCTTATAATATGTACTACTGAGTACCAATTAATATGTGAATGGTGACTGGTCTTAGGAGCTTATGACAAATGCACACTGTAGCCTTAGTTTATGCCTCACACCTTCTACACCCATGCATACCTCTCAACTGTACAGATTTTCGAAGTATGTACAGATGTTTGCCCCATATTTTTCATCCATTTTTCATAAAACTGGTTTTCTAGCAAATTATTGGCAAATGGAAGATTTAAGTCAGAAAATAATGACAGATATTTGAGTTTCAGACTTCATACCCTTCTGAAAAGTCATGCTAACGCAAAACCTGTTATTCTATCTATTTTCTGAGTTTGTAAGAGCAATATTTAAAAATTGCCCCTATTTTTGGGCCTTTGTACCCCTTTATTTATAACTTTGTCCAGATTTCCTGTTCTAAGAGGTTGAGAGGTATGCCATATAGTCTTTATTCACTGAGAAGCTGCAACACTCACAAACACACACAAAATGTTTTCCAGGAGGGGGTTAATGATGCCTTTCTAGTGTTATTGCCCTCTTTGTGTCTTTACAGTAATACAACAATCAGCATACAAACTGCTCAATCACTGCCCACTCTTAAAAGGAGCCAAATGAGTAATTTGGTAGCTATGGCTAAAGCTGCCACCCTCCACAAGGTAGATGTAAGCAGGTAATGATTCACTGCAACTATGCCAGCAGCAATATGAACTAATAAATAAACATCCAGCCACAAATTTTAGTAAATGAATAATAAAAATATGTATTGAAAATTAGGCAGCAAATTTAAAGAAAAGCAAATAAATATACAAGCAACATGTTTGTAAAAAATAATACAATAACATGATTTAAATAGATATCGCAGAAAAGTACTATCTACAGCTAAATTAGTCCATTCATACCTCTAAACATAGATTACTGCAGTCTTACTAACACTGATTTTCTATAAATATTCAGTGATCACAAGTGACACAAAGGCAAAATACAAATGTTTGAGCTCACTGATTCTGGAAAACTAGGCTACATTCTCTTTCCTCTTGTGGCATGCTCCTAGGATTTTTTAAACTCTATCAAGCTCATAGTCCAAGTCAATAAGAATATAGAAATAACCTGGCTCAGCATTTCCTATAGGTTATATATATATTCAAATCTAAGATTTTTTTCTCTTTCTTTGTAAAACACAACTATTCAGATTATGCAGGGTTCCATTTTAAATAAGGCAATGCAGCTTTTGACAGGAAGCAGTGTATGTGTGTGTGTGTGTGTGTGTGTGTGTGTGTGTGTGTGTGTGTGTGTGTGTGTGTGTCTATCTGAAGAGCAGTTCCATTACAATTAACAAAGCTGCATTAATACTAAGAAAAAAACATTTCTCATCTTGCATATTTTACACATTTACATGATTTTTACTTTTACTGCTTTATTCAGCTTTTCCAATTTCTCACCTTTTTTAGACTACAAGTGAATTTTTTGAGACACCCCAAATAAGCAATCATAGTTTGGGTTAAAAGTGCATTACTAAAGTTACACCACACAATTCCCTACTTCATTGGACTTTTTTACATTTTTTCATAACAGAATAGAAACCTTTTGCCATTTTCACCTGGCATCATTTTACCTTATTAGATAACTCTGCCCTTTTGATTGACAACTGGGTCCCTGTGCCTACATGGTATTCTTTGATAGGCTCACCCTGGTTTAGCAATGAACATGTCGACAGATTATTGTAGAACTGCTTGAATTTCCTCAAACCTGATAAGGAGATAGATTGCTGTAACTGCATTACTTCGTCCACTAAATTGTCAGACCTAGCCTCATTCAGGAAGTCTGCCATAAAATGCCTCTTTGATTTTTCCTGTAACCTTTACATATACTGAGTACTAATGTCTACTGAGTACTAATGTATACTGAATACTACTGTCTGTCATCCTAGGGCTTCATCATGTTGATGTGGTACAGTTTGTACTGTACTCCTGCCTCCTGCTGGAAGCTCCAACACATAACTAGCATCTCTTAGCTTTATCACAGCAGAGAAAGGTCTTGTTGGACTGTCTGCAGCTTATTCTACCAAAAATGAATATGTGCCATTACCTTTTGTCTAGCAGTATATTCTTAGGGTCTCTCTGTTCAGTCACTCCAAACTAATTGCTCGTGCTTTTCTTGAACTACGTGCTGCTGTGCCAACCCAATGAGCTCTTTAAGCTTAGTACTAAATTTCATCACATGCCCCATGACATAATCCTGTTGGGAAGCATATTCACCATCCCACAACTGGAGGCAGGGGTGTTAGCTGTTTCTTCCTCTGCTGTTTCCCCAGCTGCTTGTGTCCTTGGCTAGCTGTGTGTAGTTGCATGTACTTAAGTTGTTATATTATCAAAGTAATTTCTTATCAGAACATCTTCAAGGATATCATTAGTTTACTGCAAGCTGCTTGTCTCTCTCTCTCTCTGTCCTAGTCTAAATGAGTCCTGGACAACAGCACCTGAGAAGGTGTCCCTCATATAAACTTACAAGGGCTGGTCTATCTGGACAAATAATGCTCCTCTCTAACAGTAGTTATGTCTGTTGCAATATCACTCATATCAATCAATCATTCTGTTACCCTCTACTGGAGTAAGATACAGGTCTTTGTCATAATCTAGAGTAGCTGCAGTTTCAAGACAACCCACTGCTGCCTGTGATGTTACCTCGTTTAGCCCCTTCATATGACATTTGCTCCCCATCCTGGTGCTGTGGACTTCGGGATTTTACATGCTTCACTTGGCTAGATTGAAAATACCTAATATCAAGACCATTACATATGCTATAACCAGCGCCTTCCCTCTTTGTCTTTGGAATCTGCTGTGATGGTTTACAATACCCTCCATAATTTCCCTTTTACCCATGTTTTGCACTAGGTAACCACCTCTTGTGCAGTTGTGCCCTGCTCATTAAAGAGAGGTCACCAATTTTGCCTTTCTTCAGTTGAAATACATTTCTATTCTGTCAACCAGATTGTCATAGTTTCATGGATTCATAGAAAGGTAGTACACAGTCAGTCTAGATACCATTGCAAGTCTAGCCAAAATGCAATTTGACCCATATTCAAAAGTTTCCTGTGCTCTCAAGGAGTACAAAACAAGTTAAACCATGAGAGAATATTGAAGAATTTGAAGATTACCGTAAACTTAGGGAGAATTTGAAGCTGCCCATCCAATTATCAAGGTTTACTTTGAAGGTGGTAAGAGTGCTGCGCTGCTTAGCATGTAGTGGATGTTTGTTCCAGTGGTGAGGGATATGCTGAGATATGAATCTACCATGCAAACATGTCTTATTTTTCTGTTGATGAATTTCTTCTGTTCTCTCCCAATAAATCCAAACCCACCCCCTCTCATTCTCTATCAATTCTAATAATGGCACTATCATCTCTCCAACTAGTCATACTAAACTCCTTGGAGTAGAAATAGATAACAACCTCTACTTTGATCTCCACATAGCCCAAACCATTACAAAGGTACACAAAAAATGGGAACTCTCTACAGACATAAACAATTCTTCACAGACAAGGCCAGAATCACCCTCGCCCAAACTCAACTATTGTCCACTCTTATGTATGCTGCACCTATCCTAACCCAACCCAGAAAATCAGATCTTGTCAAACTTGAGTCATAGTATAACAAAATTGCTAGGTTTGCTAAAAACTCTTCCTATAGAACCCATCATTGTCAGGCACTAAGGGACTTGCAATGGCTAGAAGTTCCACAACTATTTAGCTATCATCAAACTTGTCACAGCCTTCAGCATCCTCACTTACCCTGAAAAAACTCCTGCCCTAAATCACCTATCTCACTATTCTACCAAACGCCCTCTTCTGTCTGCTAACATGTCTCTCTTTAGTATTACTAGAGCAAATAACACAGCAGGAAAAGCACTATTTTCTCACACCACAGCAAAAGCCTGGAATAGCCTCCCTACTTTTATTACTTCTGCCTCCTCTACCCAGAATTTCATAAACTTACTCAAACTTTATCTTACTAAAAACTGGATGTGTCCATGAATCACATAAATACCTCTATCTTTCCCCCTCTTCCTTTTACCTAATTTCATGATTACATACTTTTAATAGCTGTAGCCTGTAAACATGAGGAACAAATAACACTGGATATTGTAAATATATTTGTCACTACTTCTTGATTTTTAATGTGTCACTGATTTATGTTTTCTTGTTTGTCCTTCATCTTTTTAATTATTGTTAAATAAATAGTAGAGCTGTTCTCCCTGGGCCTCCTCTGTAAATGGGCCTTTGTCCAGTCAGACTATCCCAGTTAACAAATGTAAAATAAAAAAATAAAAATAAAAAAATTTAAATAGGTATTTGTGGTACATTTGATCTGAAAAGGACTAGAGTTAGGAGGTCAAAGAGGTTGAGCTCTTTCATGGCTTGAAAAGCTATTCACAGATCTTCACAGGAGAGTTTATTACAGACTGAGGCAGACACAGGGCTGTCAGTCTGTCCTGATGACTAAACTTTTTAAGGACACTATTCATTTTAGTTACAAATCCCTGAGTTCTCTCAAGTTGTGTGATTTGTTTAAACAAATACATGCCAAAAGGTGTATCATTCAATAATGAGTCTAATAAGATATGAATAAAGGGAAAGTTTTGGATCTAGTGGAGAGGCCTTCAGAAATCAGATGAGCCAGATATAAGGCATTCTAAACAACTACAGAAACATGATGATCAAATGCTAAGGAATTATCAACAAGATTACCCAGATCCCTTACAAAATCAACTGATTGTTGGGAGACATCACATATATGGCATGGGAAAATGTTTTATTTACCAAAACAAACTATGCTACATTTTCTACATTCATTTGAGACAATTTTCCTTACATCAGTTGTTAACATGGTTTGACCCAAGTTGGTGCAACTGGGAGTCAGTATTACTTCACATAACAAGAGCCCGTTTACACTCATTTGCAAACTTGATAACCACAGCCCAGGAGCACTGGCCTGAAGGTCTGAGAAATAGATGCCAAATAAGAGAGAGAGTAGTAGTGACATTTGCATCTCAAACCACATGAGTTCTGTTGGACAGCCAGTTAGCAATGCACTGTATAACAAGGATGTATATTCAAATTACAAGTCTGTCAATAATGCATGTGTGAAGAATTGTGTCAAAGACCTTGGCCATTTTAGAAATTTTGCATGTACTACATACCCATTATCAACTGCTTTAGTTACTTTTTCAACAAAATTAATGAGGTTGAAGAGGCAGGACCTTTCTTTGACAATGCTAAATTGATGAAGGTCCAGGGCTGAGAGATTTTCAATGTCCATATTATTGAGGTCTGAGATAAAATGTTTTATAGGTTTACATATGAGGCTAGTGAGACTAATAGGTCTGCAGTTACCATGGTTCATGTTTGGTCCACCCTTTTGTAAGAGTATTACAAAATGCTGATTTCCAGACTTCAGGAATGTAACCAGAGAGGAGGCTTATATTAAAGAGATTAAATAGATCTTCAGATAGGCCATATATGGCACTGATGCTCAGGCAGTCTAAATATCAGTGACCATGAATGAGGTATTCTTAGCTTTTGAGATGGCCAAGGCAAATTGTTCAATAGTAATTAAACAGGGTGGGATTGTGAAATCTGTGGATATAGCTGTAAATGTGATTGGGTCAGAGTGTGCAGCGGTATCGTGGACTAGCTCTGAACATTGTTGTATGTTAGTTCTGTACTTCTTGCCACAGGTAAAGAAGAATTTATAGTTATTTTTGATTTTCCAAGCAATATTCAATGTTAGTTCCTGCTTCTTATTACAGTTAAAGAAGGATTTGTAGTTATTAATGGATTTAGTATTTATTTTAAGTTTAGATTTGAGCTTTCTAATGGTTCCCTTAATCTTTTTACTAGTTAATAAATAACTGCACTAAAGAAAATAATGAAAACAACAGGGGTTATCCACACATCAAAAGAAAGTTTATTTTCCTGGTGCCAATGCAAAAAGCCTTCCAAGGAGGATAAAAACAAAAAACATACAACAAATATACATACTCCCCAGGATTCAACAAAATCCGTGCAAGGCTAAGACTATTCTTGCACAGAGTGGTTCCTGTCCATTTAGCACAACTGCGTGCCTTGAATATTCATGAAGGCACACTACTGTACTTTCTATATGGACACAAACCATGAACAAGTGCTGGGGGCATGTCCAAGTAGTGCACGGACACTGAACATGCCCTCTGCACTCAGAAAGTGCCGTACGGCAATTTCTAAACTGAACTGGCATAATATTAGAGATTTACTCTAATATTATGCCAGTATTTTAGTGTCAACAGACACTGAAATGAAATAATGATCATTTCAGTGTGCTCAGACACTGAAAGAAACATTAACAGGAAGAAAGCAATGCAGAAGGTGTGGGACAGGTTCTGTGACACACTCCCTGCATTGCTAAAGTGCCATACGACACTTCTGCAACCTGCTAAAGTGGTAAATGTGTGCAAATGCACACATAACGGGGGATAAATCACTCAAAAGGGACAAACCACACATATAGTCCTCACAAACATAGAAAGTTGTAGAGAACAGGTCATGCATTAGCATGAATTGTGGAAGAGTAGAAGTCTGAAAGCAAATGTATGCCAATATTCCATTACAGCAGTGCATATTGACAAAGGCACAAATGATGGGGGGAATAAATAATAAATTAGGGACACACCTGAAAAATTACCCTCACACACTTAGAAAGTTGATAGAAAACAGGATATGTATTAGCAGGACTCCCTGAAGGATAGAAGCTTGAAAGCCAAAGGAATGCCATTATTTCACGACTGCAGTCCTCAATGAGTTGTCAGAACACCACAAGACTCACTTATTTAACATAATAATATAATAATAATATAAACTTTTTTTTCAAGCCTAAGGAATGTTTAAGCATAGCTAAGCAGGGGTGCGAGTTCTGGCCATTTGCATAGCATAGCTTAAACATCCCCTAGGAGATAAATGCAAATATACAGGTAACATTTCCAAGCTGAGATATTGTAGCGGTTAGAATCTTGGCTTTATATGCAGGCATTCATGGTTGGAGTACCAAAACAGGTAGCTTACTTTTCTATGGGAAAGTAGTGTTAAAATTATTTTGTAAATTATGTAGCAACTGTTTTTTGTCAACCAGGGTAGTATAGCAGGTCCAAATGTGAGATGTCAGTCTAGAAGAGATGAGAAACCCCTATATAAATGCAAGTGCCCCATAGAGTATAGTACCACAAGAATATAATTTAATGAAAGCACATAGAGGGATATCACAGAAGGTAAACATAAAATTTTAATATGTCAGTAATGATAAATCAATCCCACAATCCTGATATTTTATAAAATGAAATGTGAGCAATGCTAAGTTGTGCTCAGCTAGGCTAAGCTGGTGTAAGTATTGCTTAATGTAAATGCTAAGCATTGAGTACCCCAGCTAAGCGGATTTGCGCATTGGTAAGCAGTGCTCAACATCTATCCCTTTAAGCACTGCCAACCTTAGCTAAGTGGGTTTGCCCATCGCGTAGCTCAGCATATTCAAAATGGTCCAATGACAGCATAGGGTGGGAATTTGGCTCTATTTAAACCTCGCAGGTGGGAATGCAGCCATAACCAGTTGTAGTTCATCCTTGCAAGGTACTATGGCTGGTGTAGGAGAGGGTTCGCGCTTTCAGGTGCAGTGCTGTGGCATTCAGAAGTCCAGAGTCATGGTTGGACTCCTAATGAAAGACCACGAGGAGAGACTGCTGCAAGGCCAGTACCAGGGCTCCCATTACAAAGTGGAGGCCTGGGACCATCTTGCACGTGATCTCACCAGTGCTACTGGCATCCCTCGAACTGGTGAGCAGGTCTGGCACCATTTCACTGACCTCAATCGTAGGAAGAGGGAGGTCTTGGACCAGTGGACCCAAGATGCATGGGCACAGAATGTCGCAGAATTGTGTAATTATCAGTATCAATTAGTGTTTACCAAAGTCCAGCCTGTGTATGTGATTGATAGGTATGCATAAATGTTTTTTTTTCTCCTGTACAGCTACAGATGAGAGGGCTGTAAACATAGATGCCCATCCCAGCAGATTGATAAGGCTGTGCCAGAATGCTGGTGAGTACAAATCTAGCTTGCAGTATTCAGGGCAAATAAATATAAAGGTGTAGAATGTCAACTGCCAGTAGGTTAAAATGTGTACTGTGTGTAATGAATAAACGAAATGTTAGCAGAGTAATACTGATGTACAGGATATCTATAAATAAAAGTGCCAGTACCCATCAATAAAACTAAAAACCCCAGACTTTTGTGTTTACTTTGGTATGTGGTGGTATGAATCTAAATGTGTACAGGTTCTGCACAGCAACTATGGCTCTGACAGTATGAATTAATTGAGGCTCATCTGTCAAAGAATGTGGAGCTGCAAAACAGGAGATCAACTATATGAAATGTTACATGCACCAAGATCTGATCCCTGAATAGTAGTCTGTAAACTAGTATACTGCATCCCCTACAGCAGAGCTTTGTATTAACCATTGCTTTCCAGATTGTAATATGTCAAAGAATTAACACACAGTACAAGAACTACCTGCAATGCATGAATGTCAGAATTACAGGTTCAGATTGTCCAACCAAGAGAGTATTAGGCAAAAGACAGCAGTTCCTTAATAACTCATCATATTGAAACTTAGCCTTGTTGTGTCTTTTTGCACAAACAGGCATGGTTCAGATCGCGGGAGTGGTAGTAAGCTGTATGCATAATATCACCCAAGAATATGTGAATATGTGTAGAAACAGTCAGGCAGTGTTAACAGAAATTTCCTCCACAGCTCTGCCAGGTAAGGAAATGTTTCTATTAGCTGTAAGTAGGCTGTACTAATACACTGTGTAAAACACTTCCACTATCCAACCCCAAGGCTGCAAATGACAGCAAGATAAGTACATACACCAAGCAGTTTCTCCCGATAAATGTCCTTCAAGTGTCTTACTGTCATGGTTAGTGTTCACTGCTGCCAATACCCAGGGTGACAGATAGAAATCCAGGCAGAGCATGGCAGAAGCACACACACACAGCATGAGTGCAGGGCACCCCTGTCAGTGTCACATATGTAACCTTGAATATGTGAATATGTGTAGAAACAGTCAGGTAGTGTAAACATAAATTTTCTCCACAGGTCTGCCAGGTAAGGAAATGTTTCTATTAGCCGTAAGAAGGCTGTACTAATACACTGTGTACAATACTTCCACTGTTCAACCCCATGGCTGCAAATGACAGCAAGATAAGTACATACACCAAGCGGTTTCTCCTGATAAATATCCCCCAGTTGTCACACTGTTATGGCTAGTGGTCACCACTGCCAATACCCAGGGTGACAGATAGAAATCCCGGTAGAGTATAGCAGTAACACACACAGCATGAGTGCAGAGCACCCCTGTCTGTGTCATATATGTAACCTTGAATATGTGATTATGTATAGAAACAGTCAGGTAGTGTTAACAGATAATCCCTCCACAGGTCTGCCAGGTAAGTAAATGTATGTATTAGTCTTAAGAAGGCTTTAGTAATACACTGTGTACAAACATTCCACTGTCCAACCCCAGGCTGTAGGTAGATGTAAAATGAGGTCATACCTGGAGAGTAATGAGTAGCGTAATGATCAGTACAAGTGAGGTCATACCTGGAGAGTAATGAGTAGAGTAATGATCAGTACAAGTGAGGTCATACCTGGAGAGTAATGATCAGTACAAGTGAGGTCATACCTGGAGAGTAATGAGTAGAGTAATGTCAGTACAAGTGAGGTCATACCTGGAGAGTAATGAGTAGAGTAATGATCAGTACAGTTGTGAACAATTGAAGCCTATACAGTTGTTAATTTATCTCTCCCTCTCTCTCTCCCACTCTATCTGCACAAATAATTCATACACATAATCAACGCCGGGTATGTTTTTCTCCAAAACTACTGTTGGGACATGTGTCCTATTCTTCTACACATATTGAATTATTTGATTATTAATGTTCCCTGTTCAAATACTATCATTGGTGGACTGTTGCTATCAATGTAACCTGCATGCCATTAAATCTGTTGTTTTGGGTTAAATGGAACACCCATGCATGCTGTTAAAACTATTTTTGAAATGTTTTGTTCATGATTAACCAACATATTTTCTAAAACCTCAACACCATATCACATCTGGGAAGGCAGATCCCGGTGGCTCCACCTATCCTGCCTCATCTGGCCATGGCACCAGACCCCAGCACATTTGGAACCCAGCCTGAGACCTCCTTGTCCACTGGTCCTACACCACCTTTGGGTGGAAAGTAGGTGCAGACAGGAAACTGTCACCCATAGTCAGGTCCAGGGTTTTATGCATAGTGCCATCCAAAAGGAGTTTGTTGGACAGCTACACCAGATTGATGGCTGCCTGGTACATCTTGAGGGCCAGCCTGCCCTCCTATCCAGCTCCCAGCACAGCCACCTTTGGGGCCATGAAGGTGCAGTGGTGACTGCCTGGGGTGGGGACCTCAGTCCCATTGTATCCACTTGGGGGGTCATGGGCGTCTGATTCTCAACCACCCTCCCCATCCAAGGTGTTTACCTCCCACATGTGCCATATACCACCCCTGTCTGCTGTCTTGTCTGTCTTCCTACTCAACATACTTCCCCAAATATACCTACTATCCTTCTCCAACATCCCACTCTCACCTTAAAAAAAGGGCATCTCTTCCCAATAGAAATTACACCCCATACATAGCTGTGCATTTCACACACATACTGAATAAAACAAACTAGCTCAGAAGAGCATAAACAAATAGAGAAAAGAAAAAAAGTGTCAAAACTCTGAGTAAATCCACAACCTGGTAGAAAGGAGAACCAAACCGTTTATTCACAGACTAAGTGCTTTCACCCTGTATCCATAGGGCATCATCAGAGTAAACAAACCACAAAAAGCATCTACATTTATACAACTATAAAGTACAACATGCCCACTACTAATTATACAATACTGTGCTAATTAATTCTTAAAGAAATATGGTTAAAAACACTTGAACACATTAAAAAATGTTCTATTGTATTAAATAACTAGATAACTAAGTATAAGTATAAATAGAAATATAACCATGCATAAATATGTGCCAATCCTGCTATTAAATAAATAAATTAATACATACTATCAGTAACATTTTATAAAAAGCTTGACCAACAGAAGTGTACCAAGAAAACATATGCATTTTAAAAGCCTGCATATATGAAATTACAAAAAGGGGAAAAAAACAACAAAAAAATATTATTTCTAATGGTCACCTTAAACCTGCAATGCTCTTAACTTCAATACTGAACTTAATGATACATTATTGTTAATACCTGGAGATATTGTGGCGTTTGTCCTCAGTTGCCATTCCATCTCCATTTTCTCTAAGTATAGGTTAACATCACCCTCTCTAAAATGGTCAACAATTCTGTCAATAACAAAAAACAAGAATTTATTAAAACCCTCACATTTCACTGAATGATTGTAAAGTGCACTTTCCTTCTTACTTTTTTTTTAATGTCTTTTACATGCTCTAGTATTCTTTCTTTCAATTTTCTAGTGGTTTTACCCACATAGAACACTGAATAGGTCAAACATGTATCTATATAGACCGCCAACCTAGTATTATAATTACAACGATAATGTATCATTAAGTTCTGTATTGGAGTTAAGAGCATTGCACGTTTAAGGTGACCATTAGAAATATTTTTTTGTCCTTTTTGTAATTTCATATATGCAGGCTTTTAAAATACATGTGTTTTCTTGGTACACTTCTGTTGGTCAAGCTTTTTATAAAATGTTATTGATAGTATGTATTAATTTATTTATTTAACATCAGGATTTTCACATATTTATGCATGGTTATATTTATAGTTATACTTAGTCATCAAGTTATTTAATACAATAGAACTTTTTTTAATGTGTTCAAGTGTTTTTAACAATATTTCTTTAAGAATTAATTAGCACAGTATTGTATAATTAGTAGTGGGCATGTTGTACTTTATAGTTGTATAAATGTAGGTGCTTTTTGTGGTTTATTTACTCTGATGATGGTGATGGTGTTACATAAAGGCGTGGCTTCACCTATTCTATCATCCAGAGACATTTGTGTAGGTCCAGTATTAGAGGTTTCCACCATTGATTCAAACAATTATACTATAGCTTTTCCTTTACCTATAGTAAATGAAATGTGGTTTGTCAAAGAAATTATTGAAAACAATTGGAGAATTTTATTGGGCAACAAGGAGTTGGTTGCTTCAATAGGTAACAGACCAAAATTCACCTTCAAGAGAGAACGTAACATTAAGTCTATATTAGAAACAGGTAACAAAAAGAAAATAGTCATCCAAGGTTAGGTAGTATCAAGAAAGGCACATATGCTTGTAAAAACTGCAAACAATGTAGATTTATTAGTAACAGTTCCTTTATTACTTTAAGGCACTTGAATCACACTATATGGGCAAAGGATTACTATAACTGTAACACCGAGTTTGTAGTTTATATTGCAAATTGTGCTTCATGTAACCATTATTACATAGGAAAAACTATAAGAGCTTTGAAGAGGAGGATTTATGAGCACAACATGGCCATTAAAAACAAGGATTATTACAATTCTTTGGCCAAGCATGCTTCTACATGTGCAAACTTTAAAAAGTTTGAGTTTTTTGTTGTAGAAAAGATAGACAAGATTGTGTTTGGAGGTGATTTGAACAACATTTTAGAATGTAAAGAAGCTTTTTGGCAATTATTTTTAGGGGCTGATGACGTACCAGGACTAAATGAGTCCATTAATCTTAAATATTTTTTATAAAATAGATAATTTATAACAAACATGTACAAAATGTTTATAACACACTAGTATACAAGTGTATGAATTTTTCAACATGTAGTTAATATTTTTTGGCTTTATGTACAAAGAAATATTTTTGAATGATGAGGTCATTTCCTATGTGATTTGATATAAAAGGAAGTAAGGGTTAGACAGATGTTTTTTTCTGAAGAGGTTCACCAAATAAAATAGTGAATGAAAGCGCTAATATATTTGTTTCTAAGTGGTCATTGGATTTGCATATAGATTCCAGTCTTTCAGTTTCTTTGTGTTGGTTCTTTTGATTTTCATTTTGGGTGTTATCTATGGCCACTGAAACGTCCAGTCAAGAGAGTTTGTTCAATTTATCTGTTTACCCTGTTCCTGAGAATGGTCAGAGTATCTCTTCCAAATCCAATTCTCAGGAAGAAGTTATTACAACTATCGTAAGGATTGTTAAAGAAAATTTGCATAATGGTGTTTCCCTGCAACATCAGCCACATTTGGTAGATTCCAGGTCAGAGAACGTTGAGACATCATTACACCAAGGCAGAAAAAATGGTATGGGTATTGGCAATTTTGAACTTTCAAACATTAACAACAAACAGCAGTTTTCCTCCAAAAAAAGCAAGTGTTTGGGACTATGTGTGCAAGCCAGTTGACAATCCGTTCGTTTCTGTGGATATCACGAACTCAAGGGTCCATGTAAGTACTTCAGCTAATGACAATTTATACATGGAAAGTATGCATTGTAAGAAAAATATATACGAACTGGAGAAATTGGTGTTTAGGCATGTTACATTAAACCTTGAAATTCAATATTTCGAGGAATGCCTAAACAGAAAAGTCGTGCCCCAGGGTTTGCGCACAGCAAAGTTTCCGAACTGTGTTACACTGGGGGATGAGCTGAGTAAACTGTTAATTGAGTTGTATAATGACACAGGTTTGAATATGATGCGCTTGCTTATAGCGCATTATCAGAAAGAAATATCTAAAATCAAAAACAACATAAGGTGTCTTGACAAGAAAATCAAGAGTTACAACTGTTTTCAAGACTTTTTAGTCCTGTACAATGGAGTAGAGGCGAAGGCCGACTGGCACAGGGCTACAATAGTTTTGAGGAAACAATCCAAATTAAAAAGAGACATTATGGCCTATCAGACTGATCAGGCTTACATTTTTGTAGAAAAAGCTGTTGATTTATCTAAAATGGTTACTGGTGGGGAACATACAGTCAAAGATTGTGAACAAGTGTCAGACAATAGCAAAGGCAGTAAAGATAAGCTGGTTATGTCAGACAAGCAAATTAGTGAAGCTAACCCGACTTCAAATCAAGAGACTGGTAACAAGGACAAAAGAGTTTTGTTGAGGGTGGAATCGAATGTTGACACACCAGATGACAACAAACGGGTTAGCTATGCACAAGTTGTTTCAGATTCTTATCAAGAACAGAATCAGGGTCCTTTTCCCTTGAACCGTTCACAGAACAAACAGACTTGGAAGTGGCACAACACCACTCAAACCAAGGGGAAGGGGAAAGGGAAGAGTTACAAGAAAACCAGGTGGTAAATGAACATCATGGACCTGATTATTATATTGATGTAATAAATTTGTCTGATGGTTCTATGTCTGAAGATTTAGAAAAAGTTTTAAAGAAAGGTTTTTCCTTTATACCTGCATGTAGCATGAACATTGGGAGACTTTAATTGATTTTAGGCTGTATCTAAGAAAGTTAAATTTAAGCTATATTATGCAGGATGTTTTGAAAGAATCTACTGGTTTGAACAAATCGGTAGATAGTAGACCCAAGAAATCCAGTACTTTCAACCCCCCTCTTCAATCTACTCTTCAGGTTTTCCAAAACATATGTGAAAGAGAATTTAGGAAAATTACATATGGTGGATACTCAGAAAATCTTACTAAGGAGAAAAGGATGCATTACATGACCTGTGCAAGAAAAATTCTGACATTAGGACAATGAAAGCAGACAAGGGTGGGAAAATAGTGGTCATGAACAACAAAGATTATGATAGTTCCCTAATGAAAATGTTAGAAGACACTAGCATTTATCAAAAGGTTGGCACAGGTGAAGTCAGAAGTAGTTACCAAAAAATAGATGTAGCTCTTTTTGACATGTACAGTCAGGGTGAATTTGACTATGAAAGTTATAATTACTTATTAGTAGAACATCCTAAGATGGCATCCTTCTTTGGAATTCCTAAAATACAAATGCATCAAAAAATTCCACCATTTAGGCCGATTATTTCAGCTAGACATTCCAAAACTGAAAATATTTCTGTTTGGTTAGACCACATCCTTAACCCTGTTGTTCAAAAATCTAAATTTTACCTAAGAGATTTGTGGCATTTGTTTAGAAAATCTAAGAAATTTGGATGTCACATTAGAAGCTACTAGTTTTGGTACTTTGGATGTCAGGTCTTTATACACTTCTATAAATCAATTAGAAGGTGTTGAATATCTTAGGGACTATTTGACTGAGTACACAGATTTTACTAATACAAATGTTAATACCATCTGTAGTCTAATGGAACTAGTATTAGATAATATTTTTTTTTCAAATTTAACAAGAATTTATACAAACAAACTTCAGGAGTAGCCATGGGGGAAAGGGTGGCTCCTGCCTTTGCAAATTTGGTCATGGCAAATTGGGAATTAAAGTTTCTAACCAGGCATTCTAGTTATTCCAAAGTACAAATTTATTACAGATACATTGATGATTTGTTTTTTTATGGACAAGGACATATCATGAGTTTGTTGAAATGGTGGAGGGTCTCAATTCTACCACTGATTTTTTGGATTTCAAAGTGAGTGGATTTGGTGCATCTATTTCTTACTTGGATTTATATTTAAGTATTGACAAAGAAAGAAATATCTTTTCCAGTAAAGTATATAGGAAACCAGTTTTTGCTGATCAGTACTTGCATAGGGATAGTCTACATCCAACACACATGAAAAGGGTGTCGTCAAGGGTCAGATTATAAGATTTAGTAGATTAACTACAGATGACGACACATTCATTAGGGAACTTTCTTTCTTGAGGACACTATTTCTGTCTAGAGGATACACAGTAGACTGGTTGAAAAAGAAGTAATGGTGTTACGTAAAGGTGTGGCTTCACCTATTCTATCATCCAGAGACATTTCTGTAGGTCCAGTATTAGAGGTTTCCACCATTGATTCAAACAATTATACTATAGCTTTTCCTTTCCCTATAGTAAATGAAATGTGGTTTGTCAAAGAAATTATTGAAAACAATTGGAGAATTTTATTGGACAACAAGGAGTTGGTTGCTTCAATAGGTAACAGACAAAAATTCACCTTCAAGAGAGAATTTAACATCAAGTCTATATTAGAAACAGGTAACAAAAAAGAAAATAGTCATCCAGGGTTAGGTAGCATCAAGAAAGGCACATATGCTTGTAAAAACTGCAAACAATGTAGATTTATTAGTAACAGTTCCTTTATTACTTTAAGGTACTTGAATCACACTTTATGGGTAAAGGATTACTATAACTGTAACACCAAGTTGGTAGTTTATATTGCAAATTGTGCTTCATGTAACCATTATTACATAGGAAAAACTATAAGAGCTTTGAAGAGGAGGATTTATGAGCCCAACTTGGCCATTAAAAACAAGGATTATTCCAATTCTTTGGCCAAGCATGCTTCTACATGTGCAGACTTTAAAAAGTTTGAGTTTTTTGTTGTAGAAAAGATAGACAAGATTGTGTTTGGAGGTGATTTTAACAACATTTTAGAATGTAAAGAAGCTTTTTGGCAGTTATTTTTAGGGGCTGATGATGTACCAGGACTAAATGAGTCAATTAATCTTAAATGTTTTTTTACAAAATAGATAATTTATAACAACCATGTACAAAATGTTTATAACACACTAATATACAAGTGTATGAATTTTTCAACATGTAGTTAATATTTTTTGGCTTCATGTACAAAGAAATATTTTTGATTGATGAGGTCATTTCCTATGTGATTTGATATAAAAGGAAGTAAGGGTTAGACAGATGTTTTTCTGAAGAAGTTCACCAAATAAAATAGTGAATGAAAGCGCTAATATATTTGCTTCTAAGTGGTCATTGGATTTGCATCTAGATTCCAGTTTTTCAGTTTCTTTGTGTTGGTTCTTTAGAATGAAAATCCCCTAACAGATGCCAAACATGTCACCCAGCACCTTATGAAGCACAATAAGACCAACACAACACTCCCCCACATCAGCTCTGAGCAATTACCCATGTATATTTAAATATAGCATGCATTACAGGGATGAAACTGTAGTGAAAAGCAGATTGTGGTGCAAATGTCCACCCAAAAACATTTGCACCACTGTCACAGCAACATACCAATATCCAAAATGAACTCCAGAGTATAATGACTGTCTAAACAAACATATCCTGATTGACAGTCACACACTACACTGACATATACTGGCTAAAATCACTGTGTACTGGGAATCCTGAGGTGTTACAGGACATTTCACAGTCTGTCCGTACAAGCATACAGACCTGATAGACCACCAGCAGCTGTAGCAGCATGCACAGTTAGATAGGTAAAGGATATATGGCACTCACATCTGCTACTCTCCCTACCCAGCCTAACAAACATCTACACACAACCCTGCTACACAATCATGGCAGTCTGTTCACAATGAATCTGTCATATGTACAGATTTCCACAGAATTTCCAGGGTGTGGAACCATAATCCTGGCCACTGCCGCATGCCATGCCCAGGAGACTGTTAGATCACCGGGATGATAACTGGAGTGCAATCGATAATTAATGATATACCATACCTCTGCACCTCATAGTGCAGGAAATCTGGACAACACATGATGTACTTGGAGGGCAGGGGGCTGGAAAATGGGACATATCACACATAATGGTGTTACAAACTGAAACAGTAGCTGGTGTTGCCTGTATTGTTGTAACATAACATCCCTGAAGGATATGATGTGTGGAACACCAATGGATGCCAACAGTTAGTGACTACAATCCTCACATTATCCTACCAACACCAGAAAAACAGATGCTGTTTGAAGAACTGTCCAAACATCACTGGAAAAACCTCTGGCCATTTTGTGGAAAACATGCCAGTTGAGAGGTATGTCAGAGGCATATTACTGTCAGAAGTCAAGTCAGTAAATGTATGTCCAGATGAACCCTATCAATGTAGCAACCCTCCATGTGTATATCAGCACTAATGACATACAATCTGTACCACATTCTGGACCTTTGTCCCACATGTTGTTGGGCTGTCTCCACATGTCCTGTCCTGTAAGGTATTCCCCCCTACTGTCTATGAAGCTGTATCCCCCGCACCTCCGTAATGTCCCCAGCACAGGCAAGGAAAAGGAGCAAGGCCTACATGAAAGACGTCCCATATGTTGGAACAAGCAGCAATACCTATGCCCACACCACAAAACTATGTGAGCACCTACATAGCTATATGGCCTCAGCAATACCTGACAGGACAACATCAACCCTCTCAAGGTAGGCTGAGCGCTTGTGGTGGACAACAGCAATACACAAATACGATCATAGTTGGAAATAATGGCAGGACAGGCCAAGAAAGAACAGGTGCCTTATTGGCAGCCATGTCACCTTGTTCTGCACAAGCAAATAAGGTCACAGGTCATGTACACTAAGGTAGTCTTTGAGTGCAAACTGGATACATCCACCAAGGCCAATCAGTAAGCCATTCAGACATGTGTCCGCAATTCCAGAGGCAACACACATATCTTCTATGTAGTAGTGGTCAATAACATCACATACACATATGCCATAGATATAGTCAACCGGCTGCAGACAGGTGAAATGTAAACATCACCCCCTATCCCCCTATATTTGCACATGTGCATGTACAGCACCTGCCCCCCTCTCCTCACGATCAGAAAGCAGGTCTGTAATGTCCTCTCAAAGGCAACACACAGAGGTCTCTATAGGCCTGATACCATTCCTGGCTGTATCCTACATGAACACAGGCTGAGCACCGGTGTCATCCCATCTGCACAGAGGACAGACAGAAAGTTGACAGAAAGCAGGTTATGCATTAGCATGAATGTTCTGAAGGATATCTGAAACTGAAATGCATGCCATTATGTCATGACAGCAGTCCTCAATAACATGGACGAAAACTTCAATACTCTCCATTTAATATAATAACATAATATTAATATGCAATAGGAGATAAATACAAATATACAACTCAAATCCCCAAACCAAGGAAGTGTAGTGGTAAGAGTCCCAGCTTTGCATGCAGATGTACATGGTTTGAGTATTACAACAGGCAATCCAATTTTACATGGGAAAGCAGTGTTAAAAGTACTATTTTCATATTAAAATATGTGGTAAGTTATTTTTGTCATGCAGGGTAGTGTAGCTGGTATAAAATGGAAGTGTGAGGGCATATAACATGTGAAACTACCAATGTACACATGTGTCCCATACAGTATAGTTACACTCCTTCTACTGTAATGGAAGCACATTTTATATTTTATAAGAGATATATAAAAACATATATAAATATATAATATAATATGATATTATAATACTATTATAAGAGTATAAAATTATAATATTATTATTATAATAATAATATAATAAATATAGAAATATATATAAAAGATATGTTATAAGAATGAACTGTGAGAAAAGATTAGCAATGCTCAGCAGGTTTAAGCATTGCTCAAATGTGAATGCTAATCAGCAAGTAGCTCAGCTAAGTGGATTTGCACACTGGTAAATGTCGCTACGTGAAGCCAACACAGTTTAAGTATCTGTACGTTTAACTGTGTGTTGCATCATCCAAACTTGTTTACAACTGCTTTAATCACTCTGTTTCCATCAGCCACTGTTCTGCCTAGCAACAAACTAATAAGCCCTGCCAAGTCTTGAACCCAAGGCCCTATACACTGTAGTCAGAGCAATGTACCACTACACCATTTGAGTTGTAAGGATTGTTGAAGCTCTTTCAAACATATCATGCAGTAGAGTCATTCAATAGTAGGGAAAATATTCCGTAGAATCAGTCAGGTTTTGTATTTATACATATACATGTGTATATATGGACGGAGATGCATAAATATGGAAAGTATATGCATAATATAAATAGAGATATACACCTAAATATATACATATACATATATATAACTAAATATATATAAATAGTAAAAAAAAAAATATATATATATATATATATATATATATATATATATATATATATATATATATATATATATATATATATATATATATATATATACATACTCATAACATGTAGTGGAGTCATACCTCACAACCATACCTCTCAACCTCTTAGTGCAAGAAAGCTGTCCAAAGGCTGTCCAAATGGGGGACAATTTGCCCAAACTAGGGGCATATTTTAAATATTGCCCTTATAAATGTAGAATGTTGCCAGAGTGACAGGGTTTGTTTTACCATACATGTTCAGAAGGATGTGAGTTCTGAAACTGAAATGTATGTCATCATTTACTGTCAGGAATCTGCAGATCATCACAGTGATTTACCAGGGATATAAAACAATGAATCTGTGGAATAGAACAGAAATATGAGCAATAAACCTAGACATACTGCAACAATCTGGACAGTCGAGAAGTAGGCTGAGGACCCCTTAGTGGAGCAAATCTGGACCAAGCCTGACAAAGTGCGGGGGGGGGGAGAAAGGCATGGAAATAGGGACAGATCTGAAATACTGGAGTAGATAAGCTGACATGGTTGCTGCAGTAACACCTTCATGTCTGCAAAACCATATGCCAAGACCATGGAAGAAAACACAATGAAGCTTATGGACAGGGCAACTTAGACAAGCCTTGTAGTTGTTGATTTAACAGTGTAGTCCACAGAAATCCACAGGATAAAAATGCCAAGGAACAAAGCTTTTCAGCTGCTAAAATAGTTTAATCCAAGCATTCGCTTCACAGGAAAAAAACACTGAAATCACACTAACACTCCAAATGCAAGTACATTTTCATTTCAAAAACATCCTCAGATGTGAGCTGGTAACTGCATCAGTGCATATATATATATACACCAATTAACATTTAAAACCACCAATTTCATGCTGCATAGTAAATGAGGCATAATTGAAAAGTGTTGGCAGTTTTTGGTGATTTACCTTCATGTCTGCCCTAACATATATTGACTGAAATAGCACAAGTACAACACTCAATTACTTCTCACTAGTTAGTTCATAGGTTCATAGGTTCATACTAGGCTATCTGCCCTAGGGCATTTAGAAGCCTAGCCAGAGTGTGTTTGGCTTTCGCCACCCATTTTAAATGAATTTTGCTATGCCCTTTTTCGAGGTTAGTATACTGTGCCTCTGTCTAACAGTGACACAGAAGTGATACCCAGGGTAAACCTACGATCTCCCATCCACTCATCAAGATTCCTCTTGAAGAGAGTCAATGAGGGACTCTGCCTAACCTGGACTGGGATTTTATTCCAGAGTGAAGGGAGCCTCTGGGTTATGAATCTGTCCCTCCAGCATGTCCTATTTATTTCAGTGCTGAGGTTCAAGTCTCTCGAGCATGTAGTTCGATGGGATTTGGATTTTTCTGAGGTGCAGCATGTCCATTAATTCAGGTTGGACATGGCTTTATACGTCAGACACAGATCGCCTCTGAGCAAGCGGTATGCCACTGAGTAGAGCTGGAGTTTCTTTAACCGGGCAGCATATGGCATCTGTTTGAACCCTTTGATCCTCTTGGTGAGGTACTTTTGGGGTCTTTCCAGTTGCTGCAGGTATCTGGTAAGGTACATCCCAAAAGGGGCATTGTACTCAATTATGGGCCTAATGAGGGATGAGTAAAGAGCCACGATGACCTCCCCTGATCTAGATGTGAATCCCTTCATGATTAGGTGAGCTATATAAAATGATTTTCTAACCACTTTGGCCATGTGGTTTTCAAATGAGAGATTGCTATCAACTTGGGTCCCCAGGTCCCTAATTACTTCTTCCATACTTAATGGCTTACCACCTATGTGGTAATTTGTGGGCACTTTGTTTTTGCCAAAGGGGATGACTATACACCTTTTGGCATTTAGCTTGAGGCCATGGCTCTGGCAGCAGTTGTCTGTTTCTATGAGGCCCTTTTGTAGGATGCTTGTGTCGGCTGGAGAGTCGATTATGGTGCCTAGTTTGCAGTCATCTGCGAATTTGGTCAGCCACAGTCCTTCCGTGTTGGCCTGTACCTCCGAGAAATATATACCGAACAAGAGAGGTCCCAGGACTGAGCCTTGTGGGATGCCACTTGTAACTGGTTTGGAGTCTGACATGGCTCCAGCAATTCTAACCATGTGGGTTCTGTCCTTGAGCCAGTTTGCAACCCATCTAGTGACATAGGGGTTTATATTTAAGCTGGTGAGCTTATCTATAATGCCCGAGTGAGGTATTGTATCGAAGGCTTTTGCGAGGTCCAGGTAGGCTGTGTGGACCACCTTCCCCTCGTCAATGGCCTTGGTGACTGTTTCAAAGAAATTGACCAGGTTTAAGAGGCAGGATCTGCCCTTAACAAAGCCGAACTGGGTAGGATCCAATGTCTGTAGGTCCCCAATATCTTTATTTATGAGGTCCATGATGATCCTTTCCATAGCTTTGCAGACCAAGCTAGTCAGGCTTATGGGGCGATAGTTTCCAGGATCCATTGAGGCACCACCTTTGTGGAGAGGGACCACTGTTGCTGTATGACACTCTTTGGGTACATATCCTGTAGTAAGGCTGAGATTAAACAGTAGTTTTATGTTTGGGTTTAGCTCTTCTTGGAGTTCATGTAGGATGCAGCCCTGGACACCGTCTGGTCCCATTCATGCTGTGTTTTTTGCTTTGGAGAGGGCGGCTCTTACCTGAGCATCTGAGATGTCAGAGGGGCAGCACTCTGCTGGGATAGATATTTGCCTTTTTGGTGGGGAGGGGGGGAGAAGTTTGCGCTGAACCTGTCAGCTAGGATGTTGGCAATGTCTGTGGGTTCGGTGTATTTTTTGTCATTTTGGACTAATTCTGAGCATATCTGGGAATTCCCACTCAGGTTCCCAACATAACTAAAGAAAGCCTTGTGATTATCCTTAGTGTCCTGTGCAATTTTTCTCTCAAAGCTGGCCTTAGACGATTTTATGAGTGCCCGTAGTTTTTTGCTAATACTGATCAGAGATGCCTTCCCTTTTTGGGATTTTGCTCTATCATGTAGTAGCTTCCTCCTTCTATTGTATAGTTTGCTTATGGCTGGGGTCCACCAGACAAGACGCCTGCCTTTGGAGGATTGGGTCTTGGTTTTATTTGGGATTGCATGATCCATGCATTCCTGAAGGTGTTCATAGAATGCGTTTATAAAGGATTCTGTGGTCTGGGCCGTATTTTCTACAGGCCCGGGGGCTTTGAAGGACTCCACCTCAGTTTTGAGGAGTGTGAAATTTGCTTTAGAGAAGTGTTTCACTGTGGTTTTCTGGGCAGGGGCTAGGGTCGGGATATGAATATCCAGTGAGATTAGTTTATAGTCTGATCTTACCAGTGAGGGATACACTTCTGGTCTGGAGCATAGAGCCCCCATGTTGGTGATGATCAGGTTCAGTATGTTTTCCCCTCTTGTGGGAGTGGTAACAAGTTGTTCCATAGCATTTGAGTTTTTAAATTCTAGGAACCTTTGGGCTAGGGTGTTGGAGCTAGAGTAATGCTCCCAGTCTATGTTTGGGTAGTTGAAGTCACCCAATATAATGGTGTTTGGAGAGACCTTCATATTTTCCAGTGTTCTCAGGAAGGCTGAGTGGGGTTCCTGGGTTTGGGAGGGTGGTCTGTAGCAGGCTATAAACTGGAAGGCAGTTTTACCCACTGTTAGTTGCACATGGATAGTCTCTGATGCTTCGTGCTGTGCCACCAACCTGGAAGTGTGGATATCTTTGATGAATATTGATACTCCCCCTCCTTTTGTGGTTCGGTCCAAGTTTGGGGGCCGGAAAGTATGGTATGAGGTATAACCTGGTAGTGCTGGGGTGCTCTTGGGAGCCTTGAACTAGGTTTCTGTTACTGCACAGTTATCGATGTTTCTCCATGCTAAGGAGAGTTTCGAGTACGTGCATCTTGAGGTTTAGACTTCTGGCGTTGAGTAGCATTACTCTTAGTTTCTTATCCCTTGTGATACCTATGGAGGTGGGTTTGTCAAATGGACTGCAGTATGGGGTATGTAAGTGAAATAGATAGGATGATGTTTATATATAACAAAGACAAAGACTTGCTGATATATTATATTATTGATCAATTGATAGCCATAGCATCTGAGTCTGTCTGCATGACATAAACAATCCTAGGGCTCCCTGAGTCACCCCAGGAAAGGATGGTCTATACTACTACTGACTAGTGTGTGTTGAACAATACTGACTGTGACAATGCTAGGGATGTCTCTTTCCTCGTTCAGTCCCTCTGTCTAGCCAGTCGGCACAAGTCCTTTCATCCCTCCTTAGTGTCCAACCTGTCATACAACTCTTCATGCCTCTTCCTTAGCCTTTGCCACCTCTCTCTTTGCCAGGCACCTCATCTCTTTATACTCCTCTCTAATTTCCTTATCTCTCTGACAAACCCACTCCTTCTTCCCCAAGCTCTTTCTCTGTATACTCTCCTATACTTCCTCAGTCCATCACCAGGTCTCCTTGTTCTCCTTCCTCCATCCACATGTCACACCGAGCACCTTTCTAGCCATCTCCCTTACTAGCTCTGCTGTACTTACTCAGATATTCGGTAAATCCTCACTTCCACCCAGTGCCTGTCTTAACTCTTCCCTGAACTCCACCTCACATTCACCTTTTCCAGTTCCCACCATTTGATCCTTGGTGCTGCCCTCACACTCCTCTTCTTCCTGATCACCGTCATCTTACAGACCAACATTCTATTCTGCCTAAATACACTTTCCCCTGTCACCACTTTGCAGTCTCCAATCTCCTTCAAACTGGCCCTCCTACATTGGATATATTCCACCTGTATGCATCTTCCTCTACTCTTGTATGTCATCTTATACTCCTCCCTCTTGTTATAGTACATATTCACCACAGCCATGTCCATCATTTTTGCAAAATCCACTACCATCTCACCATCTGCATTCCTTTGCTTAACACCATACATACTGAGTGACTGATACAATCATAATAATAGAAGCCATACTACAGAACCATGCAATAATGTTTGGCTGGAGCCAGCAACATTTGCAGGAGAGAACCGCCCTGTGGGACGACCTTGTCCACGGGGTAAACAATGTCAGGCTGCATGCATGTACATATGAGCAGGTCAGGCATCATGCAACCAAGCTCATACTCCATACTCAGCAAAGTGCTGATGCCATGGCCAGGGACCACACAGCCACAGGTGGTGGTCCAGCCATGCAGCCCTCACTGACACCCACTGAAGAGATCCTCACCTACTTGGGGGCACACATCCCAGTATAACATCAGGGTACAGAGCCCCGCATGCTGGAGGTGGGTGGCATCCAGACAATGGATGAGGAGTGTGCAGGTAAGGCCACAATGGAGATTACTAAACTAGTGGAGCAGGCATACTTCCATCTGTAGAGCATCTACATGCATATGTCAGGTCAGATTGCAGTTGTGGATGGGGATTTCTAATACACAGAAGTGCACATCTATGGTGAAGGACAGCAAATTGTGTAGTATTGGGGGTTGTACTGTAAATGTGCAGACATGCTGCATCCATCCTGTACCAGTGCCACATGTGAGTCTGTTGACAATATCTCTCTCCCACAACTACCTAGGTCCCTCTGATCTGCATGTGGGACAGCAGCCTGAAGCTGGTGAGTATGGAATTGTTCTGTTGTGGTTTGCCAATACCCCAGGCATGTAAAGGGCATGCAATTTACCATGCACACAACTGTCAGTCATAGCCATATTGCTTTATGTGAATGTTCATTTGTGGTGGGGTTAACTGCATTGCATCACAGTGTTCACCACAGGGACCTATCTGAAGAGAATGTAACATTCCTGTAACCTACCTCATAATCTGTCAGTGCAAGACTTCTGGACAGAGACCAGCAAAATGGGGGGGGCAAATGGCCTAAGGTAGGGACATGTGTGAAACATTACTCTTATACAGTGGATATAAACAGTGTACACACCCTGTTAAGATGCCAGGTGTTTATGATATGTACAACTTGAGACCACAATATGTCAGTCAACACGTTTTCCAACCTTTAATATGACCCATAACATGAACAATTCACTTGTAAAGCCAACCAATCTAGTGGGAACCAAATATGAAGAATACAAACCTTACAATAAGCTGGATGCAAACGTGTGCACACACTTCAAATAATATTTTATTGCAGCAACATGTGATTTACTGACAGCATTCAGTCTGCTTGTGTACACACCTGCCATCAAGTAAAGGCACTCTGAGTTACACCAAATAACAGTCTGCTGTCCAAGTAGGATATTCATGACATTTGATCAGGTGCCTGCAACAGCAGCAGCCATGGCTTGCAGACAGCTTACAAACAGCAAAGGGAACTCATATTTGAAAGGTATCCCTCAGGAGTAGGGCACAACAACATTACCACAGCATTACATACACCATGGAACACAGTGGAGACAGTCATCAAAAAGTGGATTGAATATAGAATAACAGTGCTGTTGAAAAGAACCTGACATCCCTACAAAACTGATGGAAAGACATGTCCAAACCTGGTCAGGGAGGCTGCCAGGAGACATACAGCAAAACTGAGGGAGTTGCAGGAATTTTTTGCAAGTACTGGTGTTGTGCACTTCATGTGAGAACCATCTCCCATATTCTACATAGGTCTGGCCTCTGGGGTAGGGTCAGAAGATGGAAGAATTTCCCCACACCAAAAAAACATCCAGGGGTGGATACAACTTGCAATACAGCACATCAAGTCTCCCAAAGGCATGTGTGAAAATGTGTTATGGTGTAATGAGACTATGGATCGACTTACACAGCCACAATACCAAAAGGTATATGTGGTGCACAAGCAACACCTCTCTTCACCTGAAGGCCACTATCCCCATGGTGAATCACGCTGGTGGCATTGGCCTGCTGTGGGAGTGTTGTTCTAAAGCTGGAACTGGACCTGTAGTCATGGTGATGGGAATTCTTAACAGTTCAAAATAACACTCACGTCTGGCCCACATCCATCAGGCATCTACAAGAACACTAAGGATGGGGAGGGGTGTCAGCCTTCAATATGACAAAGACCTGAAACATACATACAAAGCTACCTAAGAATGGCTCCACCTGAATACACTCATGGTTATGGATTGGCCCAGCCAAAGCCTAGACCTAAACCCTATAGCAAAATCCCAGTGTGACCTGAGGAGGGCTGTGCACATGACCTGCCCTTGCAATCTGATAGAGTTGGGGGAGCCTTGCAAGGAAGAGTGGCCAAATAATGCCAAGTCAAGATGTGCCATGCTGATAGACACCTTCCTATGAAGAGTGAATGCTGTAAGTCACTTACAAGGTGCTTCAACAAAGTATCATTTTAAGGCTGTGCACATTTAAACAACCACCATATTGTACATATTTAATTCATTATATTTTACATGTAATGCATTTCTTTGTTTATCGATTGGATTGCACAGGACATATGTCACATGAAAGGTAGGTAATATATTTGAATGCATTATTGCAGTCTAGTTTTATATATTACAAGAACATGGCATGTTAACAGGGCTGTGTACACTTATCATATCCACTGTAACCTTAGAAGGTTGCTGGTGTAACAGGAATTGTGTGACCATATATTTACTGCTGGTTTGCAGGTCTGAAGCTCAAATGTATGTCATTAATTAGTAACGTCACTCCTCAGATCATCCCAGTAATGTATCAGACAAACACAGGAGTTATGAGAAACAGAGAAAACATATGAGCCAAACATCTACACATCCTGCAAGGATCTGTACAGTTGTAAGGTATGTTCTGTAGTACTTGCCACTGTGCTATACAGGTGAACAGCAATGATGTGTACATGGGTTCAGTCTGTGCTGGGGAAGGGCCATCCCATCACCTACTAACAATATTCACATATCCCAGTGCTCTATATTGTATATGTATGGTCCACAGCTGTCCAACATACCCCTATGTAGGGCAGCCACATGGCGTGACTGTGTACATACATACACACACATATCTGTATCACAGGCAGGTCACCTCCAGACACACACTGCAAATCTGCACAGCCCATCTATTGGATACCCCTAAAAGCACACACACATGATGCCAACTGTATGGCCCAGCCTAAGCCTCTGGCAAACCCGCACCACACCCTGTGCATATGATGATACCTGTACCACATCCCTGTCATCCACAACATCGATGCAGGGACATGCTAATATGGGTCTGATGCACAGGGTGAATATAGTACAGTGTAGCTATGTAATGCTGTGTAAGGTGCTGTCTGCTTGCATTTGTTATGAGTACACATACAGGTGTATGTACCTTATTAGCCAGGATGTATTATTGCTGTTAGTACCACTGACTGAACGTAGTCAGACATGCTGTATTCTGTTTGTGTTACAGGTGTCTGTATGTCTGCAGGCTGTAGCCCTGCAGACATTCCCAAGAGGGAGTATGGCAGAGTAGGAATACACCGGCTGTGTCATAGGCAAGGTACAGCTTTACATGTATATGTACCAGGTGTGTATGCATGCAATATTGTGTGAGGGACGCTGTTGTCAGTGTGTCCTTGCATACATACCTCTTGTCATAGACAGGTAGCCTTCAGAGACATGCCACCTCAGTGTTGTGTAGTACCACAGGCTCATACATACAGAACAGGTTACTGCTGTACTGTCAGCAGGTCCCTCACAAGCATAGCCATTAAATTAACTGCAACAGATTCACCTGTCAACACCTGTCAGCCCTGCCATTTCTTTCCCATACACTCAACCCTGATGCAGTTGATGAGGGCATACATGATACTGTGTATAACAGGTTTATGGTATGTATTCCTGAGTTCACCGGGTGGAACAGGGAGACAAAATGGTATATCCTTTGGATACACACAGTAAGGACTGACAGAGGGGATCTGCATACAGTAACACAAACACAGTTGGAAATAGACAGATTAGTAAACCTACATATCCACTTTGATGTACTATAGTACTGCATACACATGACATGCCCACATAAATTATATGCATGGAACATAACACACTACCTCTTCCAACAAGTATTGTTCTGAATGCCTTCATGGATGGTGAGATAACCCACCAGAAATAGCATGTGGAGTCATGTATTGCTCCTACAACTGTGGACATATGATAGGGTAGCAGACATTGTATCAGCATCATGTTTTAGTCAGGTATGATACCTGATGCTAGCATGTGTGTCACTACACTCAATGTGGCTGATTTGGCAACAATATCACATACATGGGCATTGTTAAGGGGCATAGACCACATATAGGTTGCAAATATGTAGATATTCCATAGACATCTGTACAGAGGACTGGTATGGCCTGCACAATGGTTTAACATGCTGCATGTGAGGCAGATGCCATTACCACGGGCTTTAAAGTAATGCCATCGGGAAGTGGTAAACAGGCATGGATGGTACATACATCAAAATGGTATCAGCCACACAGGATATGATCTTCACCCAAACACACACACACACACACACACACACACACACACACACACACACACACACACACACACACACACACACACACACACACAGTTGCCAGTATTGAGATTAGAATCTCTACCTATCTAGTTATTACTGCTATAGTGTTACGCATTTATCAGATGCACCACAGCGCTTACATGATTTCATCTACTCCAAGGTACTTCTAAGGTGAATGAGATCAGCAGGTCTAGTAAAGTAGGGTGATGGGAAGTGCACAGAGTGGTACACAGCTCAAAATGTATAACCCACACAGTATATGATTCTTATACAAACAGAAACACACACACACACACACAAACAGTTGCCAGCACACACACACACACACACACACACACACACACACACACACACACACACACAAACAGTTGCCAGCATTGAGATAAGAACCTCTTCCTATCTAGTCACTTCTACCATAGTATTACACAGTTAAAATATGCATCACACAGCTTACATAATTTCACCTAGTCCCAAGGTACTTCTAAGGTGAATGACATCAGAAGGCCTAGTAAAGTAGGGTAATGGGAAGTTTACAGGGTGGTACACAACTCAAAATGGTATAACCCACACAGTATATGATTCTCACACAAACAGTTGCCAGTATTGAGATTAGAACCCCTACCTATCTAGGTTATTTCTAGTATAGTGTTGTGCAGTTATCAGATGTGCTATGGAGCTTACATGATTTCACATAGTCCCAAGGTACTTCTAAGGTGAATGACATCAGCAGGCCTAGTAAAGTAGGGTGATGGGAAGTTTACAGAGTGGTACACAACTCAAAATGGTATAACATAGAGTGATGGGAAATTTACAGGGTGGTACATAACTCAAAATGGTATAACATAGGGTGATGGGACATTTACAGGGTGGTACACAACTCAAAATGGCATAACAGGGTGATGGGAAGTTTACAGAGTGGTACACACACTTGCCAGTATTGAGATTAGAACGACTGCTTATCTAGTTATTTGTACTATAGTGTTATACAGTTATTGCATGTGCTACAGAGCTTATTGATCTGACAACTGACCAAAGATGCTGATAAGGGGATTGACACCAGCAGGACTGACAAAGTAGGGCTGTGGGTGGGAAATGTATCAAAATACTTCTTCCTACAAACATATACACACACACACACACACACACACACACACACACACACACACACACACACGCAGGTGATGTGATATTATAAACCCAACCTTAGTACTGTTACACAATGGGGCTCACCTTTTATGCTAGCACATGCAATTGTTTACAACTGGTATACCACCGTCCACAGCAGGACATAACTGTATGCCATTCAGAGTATCAGTGTGTGCAACTCACTCTGTCTGTGTCCCCTGTGCCTATCTCTCTATCACTGTCTATCTCTCTGTTCCCCACATCTATGTTTGTATGCTTGACATATGTTATTTGTTGCCCATATATATGTGTGTGTGTATTTAATGCAACAGATGCAGATATATAAAATATGGGCCACCTACAGCTAGCTGAGGGTATTCCTGTCTGATGTGTGTGTGTGTGTGTGTGTGGGGACAGTTGAGGTATACATAGCTATCTGTATGCACAGACATATATACACAATACAGTCATATATTCTGATGTGGATTCCAACATGTCCTGTAATCTCTAAGTGTAGGAGCATGCCCAGAATGACCTTCTATAGTTTGAGTGGTACTGCATTCCAGAGATCGGTGTACTACAGTCCAGTGTTTTGTGTGCTACAGCCATACCTCTCAGGAGTACACAGGACTTTCCTCAGGGTACTTGTTTTGTTTAGCAGACATTTTCTGACATATCTGTAGTCTGAAACTGCAATGTATTGTATTACCTAGTGCCAGATATCTTCAGATCATCACAGTGCTTTACCAGAGGGATACTAGTTGTATGATGCATAGACCAAAATTATGAGAGCAGCTATGTAAATTCTTGCCCAACAAGGCCATTTGTGAGGTGTGGCTACAGCCAGTTTAGTAATGATATGGTTGTGTAAACAGTCCAACAACCTGGTGACATACTGGCTGGGAATCTTCTGCTTGTGTGGTATCTTTCTAACCTGAGATGCCATATCCTTGTGTGGGCATACCTCTCACCTGTACATTTTTTGGCAGGCTGTCCAGGTGTTTGGCTAGAGGTTTCCTTCTTTCTATGCAAACTTGTGTTTTTATGGCAAGTCAGTTATATATAATTGAAGAGTGATGTTACAAAATAATGACAGACATTACTGTTTCAGACTGCATAACCTTCAGACAATACCCACTACTGCAAACCCCTCACCCTACCAACTTTCTCAGTATGTAAGGGTGATATTTACAACACATGCCTATCATTGTGCCTGTATTCCACTTTTATTTTTGCCCTTGTCCAGACATCTTGCTGTCGGAGGTTGAGAGTTATGGGTGTGGGTACAGAGTGCATTCAACTGTGTAGATATGTCCAATATCTGTAAAAGCAAACATAAGAAAAAAGAATTATTGAGAATGATCACTGTCAACACTACCAAAAAGCACTTATACTCAAAAAAAAGTGGCACCTCTGCTACACATCCTTCAAGATGTCACTAATATGTGTAGTATATTCCACATAGCACTGTGACCTCCAGATATGTCAGTGGCAGAGCAGTGGATGTCACTGACATGCATAACAGTTGGCACTGCAGTTATCTTCACATGGCCCTGTCAAAGGCAACACTGTACCTGGGCACTATAAGACAACTGCCAGGAGAACGTGCTGGCCAGATCCAGACAGTATTAACCACACATACACATAGCTTATTGAACCCTGCATATTGTGGACAGGCAACATGTTTTCATGTGTATTGGTATAGCCCTGCCAATGTGTGCTATGCTGATATTTTTCTGCAAACATACATGTTACTGCATTTGTGTGAGTATATGGGGGGCACACCTGTCAATTGTACACATTTGTACAGACTGTGCTGATATTTTCTTTACATTTTGGTTCCATTTACCATACTATTGTGCCCTATCTTGTGAACTAGAGGCATATCAGTAAAGAGCCCAGGTAAGATTGTACTGTCATACGTTTGAGTTTCAGACTTCTTACCCTTCATAGCCTTACTGCAACTGCAGATCCTACTGTGCTATCACTGTGTGAGTCTGTAGGGGGGTAATACAACATTGCTCCATTTGTGTGCCTTTACCAGACATTTCTCTGTGGTTTTCTACAGCTGACTTGCTGTGTGGGTATGAAGGGTGGTTATGGTACCCCCACTCTGACATCCATGCCTGTGACCTATGACCTCCCCAGTTAGTTGTCACCACACATATACTGCAGTGGGATTTGCCACCTTGGGTACTACTGCATAGTGTGTGGAGGCCAGTTTTGGCCAGACATTTCCTGGTGTCCCACATAGCTGTCAGTTGTGTGCTGCTATCATAGTAGGCCACCCCATTCCCTTGCATGCATGCAGAATTACCATAGATATGCTAGCAAGATGTACTAATCCAGTAATTAATTGTTAAGAAGACTGACTTACCTTGTGCTTGCGGCAGTTGTGAGAACAGTGCTTGAGGGCCACCTATGTTGGATGCACACAGTACACTGCCTATACATGGTAAGTTACAGGTAATGTGATGTGTGTCATCCATTTTACTGTGTGCATGAGTCAGAGGGAGGTGTCAGTCCCTGGGGTCCCTACAGTGACAGTGTGTGTGCTATGCATTGCCTCTTTTCCAAGCATACTGGGGATGCCTCCTTCTGCCTACAGGAGCAGGCTCAGGGACCTCCTCCTGTGAGTCCCTCTGTGCCTGTGAGGACCTTGGCAATGGTGGTGGGCTGTGTGGCCCTTCCCCATACTGTTCCTGCTGCAGCTGTTTCTGCAGGATCATATTGTGTAGCACAGCACATACTATGAACATGTGTGCACATGTGGCTGGAGAGTACTGCAAGGCTCCACCAAATATGTCAAGGCAGCGGAACCATGACTTGAGAACACATGCTCTATAATGATCATGGTTTGTGTGTGTGCCTCATTATAGCATTTTTGTGTGGGTGTGTGTGCATTTCTGATGGGTGTCATCATCTACAGCTCCAGTGCATAACCAGCATCCCCCACCAGATAGCCATATGGGATGCTCCCACTGGTAAATGCTTGGTACAGCTGTGATGAATGCCAGATGTGGGAGTCGTGGGAGCTTCCAGAGCTGCGAGGACACACATTCATCATAATGCCCTGGGCATTGCACATGATCTGGCAGTTGATGGAGGGGAATCACTTGTGGTTTATATAGACCCTACCCTGTTCACTGAGAGGTGCTTTGATGTGGATGTGTGTGCAGTCTATAGCAAACAGTACCTCCAGGTATTCTGCTGCATGGTGGAAGAGACACATATTGCTGGTCCTCTCCTCATGGGTGTTGGGGAAGTAAATGTGCTCACTGGCATGTGATAGCATGGCATCCAAGAACTGGTGGAGTACCCTGGATGCTTATGCCTGTGAGACCCCCATGATGTCCCCAGTAGGTCTTTGGAAAATATCTGTAGCTAGAATTCTTAAGGCTACACATACCTTTGTATAGACTGGGATGGGTTCCCCTCTGTTGGTTCTAGGTCTGAGTTGAGGCCGGCACAGCTCAGTGATTTGCTGAAGTATGTCTCTGTCTACCCTGTAGTGCTATACTATCTCCAGATCATGTAGCCTCTGGTAAATTACCCTGGGTCTGAACACTCTTCTCCTCCTTGGTCTGTGGTGGTTGTCAGCATTATCCTCCCCTCCGCCTATAGCACATACTGATGGATCAAAGCAATGGCAGTCCCTAACATTTTTCCAGTTAAAATTCCCCCGCATGTGTACACCAATGGTGCACAGTTTGTGGGGAAAACCAGACTGTAAGGTGTTTCCATAGTTTATACTGTAGTGCTGCAGATGCTGCCAGTATGATTGGCTGACTATGATGCATTCCACCTGCCAGCTATGTTATCTGTACTTGACTGCTTTAATTCTGCTATTTTCCTTTTTTTTCTTTTCCCCTTTCCATTTCCTCCCCTTTTAAGCCCCAAGGCATGCCACCCAAACCTGGTGCCCAAATGTAAACAGTCCTGCTATTTCTGTATTTTTTTTTTTTTTAGACTGGGTGCGCACCATGCAAACTCTTTTAGCTTATGTAAACAGTAAGAAATGGCCCTCCCCTGGGCAAGAGCATGCTCCTCAGTTCATGGAATAAGTCAATACAGCCTCAGACACACTCCCTTGCTTAGCTGTGTTTAGCTAAGCTTATCTCTGCACCTTAGGGCTCCAATGTGCTTGCAACATGCCTTACACACCCTCTTTTCATGTTTGTTGCTCTTCCTAGTTACACCATCATGCTAGAACACCTACATGGTTAGGTACAGTTTGGGACTTAGAAGATTTTTGTGATTCAGTACATTTCCCTTCATTTGCATACCCCACTGCCTTAGTTCATAGTTACTGCACTTACACAAAGCCTGTCCCCTTGACAACCACTGTTCCCTGGTATTGTTTTCACTCTGCATGCCATAGACTATAATGGCAAAATGCAGATTTCCCTTGAAATTCAGTTTTTACAATTTTTTTTTATTTTCAACACAACCCCATTTGCACACTGCTGCCCTATGCTTAAACGGCTGAGATTGGCCAGAAAATAAATAAATTTGATTTTTAATTTTTATAAAAAAAAAAAAAAAAGGTTTCCATGCCAATGGCCATATATTTGGCCATTGGCATGCCTAAACACTGTGATACATGTTTTTTTGAGCACTTTCATGCCTCCGTTTTGTTATTTGCTGAAATGTATTTGGTTAGTAACTGAATGCATTTCTGCAAATAACACTGTTCTTGCACAGATACCTGACTGCTTGGTGAATCGCTAATTCACCTCATTTACATGGTTTTCCCAGCAAATGAGGAACATTCTGTGGATGTGGATGTGGATACTCAACAAAAGGGCCTTACAAAAACAGATGATTGGTGCCAGAGCCATGGGCTCAAGCTCAATGCCAAGAAATGTATAGTTATCCCCTTTGGGAAAAAACATGTACCCATGAATTACCACATAGGTGGTAGTACACTAAACACCAAAAGTGTGATAAGAGACTTAGGAACACAGGTGGACAGTGGCCTCACCTTCAATAACCACATCACCGCAACAGTCAGGAAATCCTTCTATGTGGCACACCTCATCACTAAGGGCTTTTCATCCAGAAAAAAGGAGGTCATTGTCCCACTGTACTCATCCCTCATTAGACCCATTATAGAATACAATGCCCCATTTGGTATGTACCTCTCAAAACATCTGCAACAACTGGAAAGGCCGCAGAAATACCTCACTAAAAGAATCGCAAGCCTAAAGTGGATGCCCTATACTGACCACCTTAAAAAAATCCAGCTATACTCTGTCGCATATCATCTACTCAGAGGCAATCTCTGCTTAACATACAAGGCCGTGTCAAACCCAGATCTGTTGGATATGCTACACTTAAAGAAATCCCAATCTCTCAGAGCCACACGCTCCAGAGATCTAACCCTTGTCATCACAATAAACAAAACATGCTGGAGGGATAGGTTCCTGACCCAGAGACTCCCCGGTCTCTGAAATAGACTGCCCATACATGTCAAGCAGAGCGCCTCCTTCGCCCTCTTCAAAGGGAACCCTGACAACTGGATGGGAGAAAGGAAATTCACCCCGGGGATCATGTCAGTCATCCTGCCAGACAGGGGTCCAGGGAAGTAAATAGTGTGGGAAGATATAGCCAGAGAATTTTTATGGCTAGGCTTGTATAGGCCCTAGGGCCAATAGCCTAGTACCAACCTATGAACCTACAATATACAGACATGCTTTAGTGAACTTAAACTATCTCGATCCATAACACAGTTTCTCAGTAGCAACGGCAAACTGTATATCAGTCACAGCCTTTCTGTAAGTCATGAAAACTGCCTCATAAAGCATGATGTACATTAACAAAGTTATGGAAATACTATCCTAATTTAAGCTGCATGACATTCCTAAATGCACATCTAAAACAATCTCTCCAGTAAGCTTAGAGACTATGACAGGATATCTCTGTAAGTCATTTATTAGTAAAATATATTTGCTTTCATTTATGGATTTCAACAGAATCATAACATTTCTAATAAGAAATGAATAAAGGTGAAAGGCAATCATGGTCATATCACCACAGCCAACCATTGTAGCTAACAATGAGTGTGACACATGTGTGGGGCACACTGGTGATGCACACCCCCAAGGAAATAGAGAGATAGAAAAGTAGACATGGGGTATGGGTGAAGAAGAAGGACACCCAAGAGGTATGCTGGAAAAGGAAAATCTGTCTGATAGTCAGAGGGGCATGGGCAATGATTTTTTGATGGGAATAGTCCCCATTTTTTGAAGAATAGAAGGAAAGGTAATGACAGGGAAATATGAGGAGAAGGCCAACACAGCAGGTATACCCAATTAACAAATATCACAACACATGACAGACAAAGGTCAGAATTTAACAGTAACTTGATGTAATATACACAAATGGGAGACTGCAACATGGGCAATGGAAAGTTGACAAACAGGGTGGGGATGCATACCTACCAGCCATAGTGAAATGCAGAAATACAGATGCACCTACAACACATGACAGACAAAGGTCAGAATTTAACAATAACTTGATGTAAGATACACAAATGGCAGACTACAATATGGGCAATGAAAGTTGACAAACAGGGTGGGGATGCATACCTACCAGCCATAGTGAAATGCAGAAGTACAGATGCACCTATTTGTTATTATTCTATGACATGTTACAAACTGTGCGGCAGTTATATCTGGAATTGTATGGCTGATGCCAGTTGTATGTTGTAGGGTAATAAATAAGGATCACAGTACACATTGTATAAATAATTCACTACCCAAGTAGTCTATCAACAGTGCAAGTATAAGCCAAGCAACATTACAGGTGAGCAAATGAAACCCCTGGAATACAAGAAGAAGACAGAATAGAACCTCTGACCATGCATGTGAAGCAAACAACCAAGCACAGTGTGAAACAGCAGTACTGTAGCAAACCAGCAAACTGGCTTGTACATACACAAGTAAGTGTACACAACTCAAACATATGTGTAATGGAAAGCATATGTCACAGATATGTGAAATGTCAAAGGCAACACACAGGTAGGAATATATGTAAGATCTTCATTGACCTAAAAGGAACATATAGAAAAGCAATGTCAATATACACACAGACACCAATGACATGTAATAATACATGTTCACAAATTTATTATTAATGTTAAATCAGGGGTGTAGCTAGGATTTTCAAATTTGTACTGACAGCTCTCAAACTGCTACCCCCCTCCCCAGCCAAGCTACGGCCATTCTCGTAATTCACGGTTCGCTCTTTTAGTGTCGATGAAGAGGCATTCGCTGTAATGCCTCTTCAGTAATATAATATAAATTCACTCAAACTCGGTTCCTTGAATTGAAAATTAATCTGAAATGTCAGTTCTTTGAAAAATGCAGCATGGTAGTTGGGGTAGAGAATTTATGCTTTTGTTTTCTGTAACTAAGGTACAGGTTTTGAACATGAGTAAATTACTAACCACCTGCTACCACTAACTAGGATGTTTCATTCACACACACACCCCTACCTACCTCTTAGTGCAAGAAATATGGACAAAGCCTAAAATAAACAGGGACAGATATTAAATAATGTTCTCGTGAACTTAGAAAGTTGCTAGAATAACAGGATTTGTGCTAGTATGAATTTTTCTAAAGGACATGAAGTCTGAAGCTCAAATGTCTGTCATTATTTAGCAATTTCAGCCTTCAATGATTTTCTAGAAAATCACAAAATTTATGAGGAACAGACAAAAATATGGGGCAAAAATCTGGACATTCTGCAAAATTTGGACAGTTGAGAGGTATGCTACCTACACACACACACACACACACACACACACACACACACACACACACAACCTCTCAACCTCTTACAGCAACAAACTCATAAATAAAACTGAGGCAAAGGCCCAAAAATAAGGACTTTTTTTTAAATATTGCTCTTATAAACTTAGAAAGATAACAGAATAGTAGTAGGTCTTGCATCAGTACGAATTTTCTGAAAGGTATGAAATCTGAAACTGAAATGTCTGCATTATTTTCTAACTTCAGTCTTTAACAATTTGCCACTAATTTACCAGAAAACTGCAATTTTATGAAAAATGGACCAAAAATGTGATGCAAAAATATAAAATTGCCAGACAATACAGCTGGGAACCTGTCAAAGGAGGGACACCATTTTAATATGAGCACAGTTAACTTAGAGCAGCTGACAAAATTAAAGACTCTACATGCATTTCTGAAATAAAAGTAATGTATAACAGTGATCATTACAGTTATTTATAAAAGTAAAGTAAACCCTCTTTCTTCCAAAATTGATATTTTGTGGAGGGATCATTAGGGGAAGAGCAACATTTTGAGCCAAAATCAGGGACAGTTGAGGTTTGGCTATGCCTAATTCTATAAAGCAATTTGCATGTACCTCTCAACCTGTTAATGCAATAAATCTGGACAAGGCCAAATATATTGAGGGAACATATAAACAGTACTAAAAATTGCTCTTGTATAAACTGGGACAGTTGATAGAACAGGTCTTATTTTAGCATGCATTTTTCTGAAGGTTATAAAGTCTGAAACTAGTGTGTCATTATTTAGTGACTTAATTCCTAAATCATTTGCCAGAAAACCACAAATTGAGGAACAAACCAAAAATATGAAGCAAAAAATCTATTCATTCTTTGAAAATCTGGACAGTTGGGAGGTATAGTTCAGCTGGGGGCTGTCTAAGTTTGCCGTCCTTCCCCCTCATAAAACCATGGTCGAATGGAGCCTCCCTGCAGCCATTCCAATGATCCATTACTTTGCTATTTCACTCCATTTACCATAAACACTAATGTGCATACTGATTTACTTCTATGATGATTTGAACTTCATTTGAAAGTTTTATTTTGCATTTTACAGTACAAACACTAAGACATCTGCTAAACAAACTTGGCATTAAAACTTCTCTGCCCTTGAAACTCACATTCATTGAAACAACATTAAAACCCACATTCAAAGAAAAATACATTTTACCGTGGCAGATAAAAATTAATTCTGGGCTGCTTTTAAATCATAGGCCCCTTGCATATGAAACATACATGTGCTCTTTGATGCACCTTCCTATTGCTTTGAACATTTTTCCAGTAAACAATGAAACAAAACTGCCCAATTCAGAACATTTCCATCATAAAAGTCTAGTCAAACTTCTACAGTCCACCATTATCAGTAAATAATATGCACAATCTCCGAAGTAGTAAAAAAGTCATCTAAATAATTCCACGTTAAATAAATCTAACTAATGAAGAGGCTGCTGCTAGCAATCACCTTTATATTTCATGACTTCACCGAAAAATAGTGTCTGATGCCCCTGAGGAATAAATTGTCTAAAATACATTAATAATAAGCTAGTAATATTGCAATAGGAAATGGATGGCAAACTGATTACAGGCTCATAGTTAGTGTCTTAACTTTCAGTACAGCAGCATTCACCCCTTATGGGAGTAGAACCAACAACCTTCTGCATTAAAAGCAAGTACACAACATTTTGTGCTACTAGCAATGTGAGCCGACTTAGCATAATCAGCACTAAACTTCTCTTCCCCTGCAGCTCTCAGTTCCTTGTAAAATCTACACAATACTCAACTACATCTCAACTTCGCAGCACAAGAAGTCTGGAAAAAGCCAAATTTATTGGGGTGGGTCAAAAGGGCAAAAAACAGGAACACATTAAACATTGCTTGTATAATCTTGGAAAGCTGCTAGAATAAAATGCTGTGTTACCATCATACATTTTACTGCCAAGGTCACTGTGCAAAATAGTCAGAACAACATACCACTATGCCAAATCACCTGCTTTGTGAAAGAGAGGAAGACTGAAACTTAAATGGCTATCATTTAATGAATTCAGTTCTCACCATAGCTGTCAACCTTAGCACAAAAAACCTGGACAAAGCCAATAACAGGGTATTACAGTCCCAAAAATAAGGACAAATTTCAAATAGTCATAAACTTAAAAAATTGCTATAAAAAGGTTGTGTTAGTATATATTTATTGCTAGAATAAAAAGTTGTTTTACTATGTCACAAACACAGGGCTAAGATGCAGACTCCACACAGAAGGCACCCCAGCCAAGAATCAAACCAGAAAACCTACAGCTGTGAGGCAACAATACTGCCACTGCACCATCAAATATGTAAGGAAGTAAACATTCAGAAACCTGAAGTCTGAAATTTAAATGCCTGTCAATTTGTTAATCAGGACAGTCTGACTTGGAACAAAAAAAAACACAATTCTCAGCAGAGGCCCAGGAAAAAATAATGCAGACATGTCTTTGTAACATGGGAGGACACAAAGCAAACCCACACAAACACAGGGAGAAGATACAGACCCCCCCCACAAAGAAGGCACCCCAGCCAAGAACCTACAGCTGTGAGGCATCAATGCTACGTTGCTACCACTGCACCATCAAATTTCAAGCATTGCAATATTTAAAAACCACAGATACATACAGATATTGATCAGATCAAATATGAGGCAAAAATCTGCAATTTTTTTACAAATGGTGGTGGGTAGGGAATTCAGGTCTTTAACACCTGCATACACACACACACACACACACACACACACACACACACACAAACACAAGTGAGACCAGCTCGGGAATCCTTGGACTAACCCTCCATGAAGTGAGACCAGCTCGGACCAACATAACAAATCCTCCCCTCCATGAAGTGAGACCAGCTAACATTGCAGGTGACCAACATAATGAATCCCTGGAACAAGAGACAGCATTGAAGCTCCATTCCCATGAAGTGAGACCACCAACATAATGTATTCCTCGGACCAACAGCAGTACTGTAGCAAACCAACAAACTGGCATTTGTACATACACAAGTAAGTGTACACAACTCAAACATAAGTTGTAATGGAAAGCATATGTCACAGATATGTGAAATGTCAAAGGCAACACACAGTCCCTGTGCTAAATAACAAGTCTCAGGTTGTGTTCATAAAATTTGACCGTGTACAGTGGTTAATATGTAACACACAAGTAAAATAAGAACAAGTGTATATTGCAAGCAGTGGGCAGCAGTTTGCGTGCTTATGTTCTGCATCTATAAAATGGCCATACAGTTGTCACAAGTTGATCATGTAAAGAAACAATTACATGAAAATTATAAAAATTCCAGTAAAGGTGATCATATACTTTGCATATGTGCAAGATATATGACAAACCTTTAAAGGTGGAAGGGAGGTGAATTAGATGGGCCACATCGAGGAAGACATGGCATCAAAGTTCCATAGACAAAAAATAAAGCAGGACAACAATAGGGGGCCACATTGCAAATCCATATGTACACCACATAGGGTGGTGTTGAAGTCAGCTCAAACTACATTGAACTGAATGGCCAATGTATGTTACATGGGCAAACTGCACTGCTGACATCAACAAAAGTGGGCATGTATAAATTGCACACACAGTACTGTGCAATCATATAACAGCAGCAGCCATAGGTAAATAAGCTAAGAAATGGTATCTCATAAGGATACATACTGTCATGTCAATGTAAAACAGCATGTGGAATAAACACCTGTGGTTAGGTATCACTGATCATGATTATGACTGAGCAAATGACAGTCCTGTGAGCAACACTACAGTACATTAACATGAAGTCAGTGACTATTCACTGTCCCAAGGTACAATGGTGTTTCTCCACTGATCTGAATATGTTCAGAGACATGTACATAAACCATTGCATATGTATACCATTTGCCAAAAGGTGCAAATTTACATGAATGAGGAATGGATGTGGAAATGTAACATAGGCCAAAGAAGGCATACTGTAATGTTAATGAATAAATTATAATTACCATGATGTATACATGAACATTATATTGGTGGTCTATGCATTCAGTAAAGGACTTCCCAAAAGTAACAGACACTTATTTTTCTTTTGGCTGCTCCCATTAGGGGTTGCAACAGAGGATCATCTGTTCCCAATTTTTCCTGTCCTCTGCATCTTGCTCTGTTACACCACCTACCTGCATGCTCTCTCTCACCACATCCATAAACCTTATCTTACGCCTTCCTCTTTTACTCTTACTTGCCAGCTCCATCCTTAGCATCCTTCTTCCAATATACACAGCATCCCTCTTCAGCACATGTCCAAACCAATGCAATCTCGTCTCACTGGCTTTGTCTCCAAACCGTCCAACCTGACCCTCTAATATACTCATTTCTAATTCTGTCCATCCACATCACACCCAGTTCAATTCTTAACATCTTTACCTCTACCACCTCCAGCTCTGACTCATGTCTTTTAATCAGTGCCACGATCTCCAATGCATATAACATAGCTGGTCTCACTACCATCTTGTAGACCTTCCCTTTCACTTTTACTGATACCCGTCGGTCAAAACTCAGTCCTGACACTCTTCTCCACCCATTCTACCCTGCCTGCACTCTCTTCTTAACCTCTCTTACACACTCATCTTTACTCTGAACTGTGGATCCCAAGTATTTAAACTCACCCACCTTCACCAGCTCTACTCCCTGCATCTTCACCATTCCTCTGTCCTCCCTCTCATTCACACACATATATTCTGTCTTAGTCCCATATGTAGCAGACACATTTATATGAAAAAGCATGACATCATCATTGCCAGCACATGCCACACACAATGTCAGGGGCAAGAATATGTCCTTCTGTTGAACATACATGACATGCAAACCACAGTTCATACACATACCACTGTAGTATGTGTGGAATATGGGCAACATGTTGTTTGCAAGTTGTTGTCAATACCACACATGTATATAGTCGGATTGTTGCAGCAGTAGCAGCATGTTAACTGCTGAAACTCATGGACAGCTGAATGATGAATGAAAGTCTTACATGGTAATGTGTGTCATGCACCTTTTGAAACATAATGCTAAATGTCACACATCTGCAGTGTACATGGCCATGTATCACTTAAGCATGTCAGCAAAATAGTATGAATGCACAAGTGTGCCTATAGAATCCAATCACTGATATGGCAAATACCATGGTGGCAGCAGTACACAAGTGGATCACACAAACAATACTTACAGTGCTGAGGGACAACCCTGATGTGATGAACATCACAAATAATCTCCTGGGCTATTTTTCTTAATGAGTTCTACAGAGCCTGTGTGTATCTTGGAAAAAAGTCCCCATTATTTCCCTCATCTGTGGCTGAAAATCATCAGTCTCCACCTCCTTGATCTGCTCCTAATAATCATCTTGTTGAGGTGCTGGGCATCATCTCCTCTGTGGTCCAGCAGGGATCATGGCACATGCAGGTCTAGCTTCCTCATTTATCATAATCATCATCATCATCATCGTCATCATCATCATCATCATCATCAGAGATCTCTGTCAGTGGCCTGGCATGTGCTTGACTCTGATGTCTGATGGGTGAGCATCCACAGGTCTCATGCTCTGTCAAGATGATTCACAGGACAAGCAAGAAAGTACATATACATACCTGCTACTTCTTGACTACATAACATATGCACTGTGACACAATGCACAGGCAGAAAACAGTATGAAACCACCAAATGTGATGTATGTCAGTAATCAAAACCAGAATAATGAAAACCAAATGTCTATCAGGCTGCACATTCCTATGAAAAGCAGAGCTGACATTAAACTGAAACTTACGTGCACATGTGCAGTCTAATAGACATTATGTGACATGCTGTTGACATATGATGTCCTCATATATGTATAAAGGTATATTAGCATACATTGCAGGAGTCTTCAAAAACAAATTATCAGATGAAATGACATAAAATGATTATGTAGGACAAGTATAATAAACAGATTTGCTGCTAGCGGATGGCTCCTCATGCACACATGTTCCCTATGTTCTATTATCTATACTTATGTATGTTTTCAGTACTGGAACATGTCAGGGCCATTTTATACATCACACAATGTGAGTAACTTACTCAATTCCATGACATGGCATGCATAACACATCTTACTAGTGGAAATCCTGAGATTACCTGAACACTTGTTTACCAGCCATCATTATACATGACAACCATGCGTAAAACCAGCACACTTGCATATTCTGACATTTAAAGAGAAGCTTGCCATGACACTGCACCATGCAACACTCAAATGAGTCTACCTTGCAAAATAACACATGAAAATGACAACATAACACTAGCAGTGTGACCTGCACTGTTTAATACAGAGAGAATATCACAATTTTAATATATCCTGTCTTTTCTTGTACATGTGCCCTTCTAATTTATTTTGGTGTGTGAATGTCAACTTTAATCCAAGTTACAACCCCTATTAACATATTGCTATAATGATGATATATTGCGATGACATTCCGGTGGGAAATATAAAAGCCATATGGAAAAGAACTGAGCAAGACAACATGGCCATTGGCTGACCCAACATCTGTTTTTGGAATACAACACAACACACTAGTAATAATGTAGAATCATAAACACAGTTTTAGCCTGTGGAACATGAAAATATAGTATACGTCATAGAAGCAGTCTTGTCTGTCTACAAATGCATCAGTGCCCTATATACATTTATTACCAGTCACTACCCTCCAAAATACAAACAGCATGATGCTACTTGCTGATTATGTAACAGACAATTTGAAATGTTGAACAGGAATGCCTATGTGCACAGGTATCCCTAAACGCAGTATGAAAGTGTGTTTTAAGCAAACCATCAAAGGTGTTGTAGGCAGATGCAATACCCATGTTGATCTGAAGGGTATACCATAGCCCACCAACAACAGTGTGAACAGTGACACACCAGGCACTCATTCAATATATGAATAGGCAGGCTATACATAACAAATCAATCACTGAGAACTACATCCACACATACAAGTGTACCAACACATGCATTACAAAAAACAGGCAAAACACTTTTAACTTATATGTGAAACATCACAATCAAAAGCACTGTGACAGTTACACATAAATGACTGCCATCTAAGTTATGGCCTACAAGTCAAAACACAACTTTCAGCAAACATGGCTTGCAGCTAACTCATATGTAAAAATAGATTTAGGTAATTCATACTTGCAACCACAGGTATTGTCAGACTATTGCACTTACCATAAAGATGCATGATGGGTATTCCTGCATTACAAGTATTATAAATGGTAATAGCAAAAATATGAGCCTGTAACAATGATCACATCTATTTTGCTTTCAAAATCTGACAAAGTAATCAACATACCTCTCTCCCTGTGCTGCTCCTCCTCCAGCCTGTGCATCTGCTTGATGCACATGGCCCAATTCTGAGTGCACTTTCCATCACCTGCAAAACGTAAAACATGTATATTAATGATGAAGGTATAAAAAATTTGATATAAGTTGCTCAGTGGGTCTACTTCAGTAGACCAAATGTTCACTTACCTGACTTTCATATTGCCAAGATGAAAAAGCCAAAAACTGCATAATACCGATGTCCAGGAACATCGACTTTCTACTTCAGGTAAGTAACCACTTGGCCACCATGTTTAACATTGCCCCTCACCCCCACGGTAATGTGATCTTAGAGTTGGTATATTTAGTTAGGGGGTGGGTGGGTTTGCTTTCCTTCAGTTTTACTTTTCTTTCAGGATGGCCAAGTAGTTATTTACTGGAGTGGAAAGTTGGTGTTTCAGGATGTCAGTATTATGTGGTTGTCAACATTTTCATCTCTGCAATATGAAAGTCGGGTAGGTGAATGTTCGATCTACTGAAGAAGACCCTGCTCAGCTCATGTTCTCTAACTTTTCAATAGAAGAACATTAAAAAAGTCCTTTACATATTGGCAGAAAATTGAACATTGATTGGAGAACCTGAGATTCAAACCTGCAGCTCTCAGTAATGTTCATAATCTAACCCTGACAGCTATCTGCCTAGTTAATCCATCATGCCTAAGATTACATGCAGGAGATGCATTTGAAAAATTTAAGGTATGAATGTGCAGGGTTTAGGTACTAATATGGATCATGACCTATACTTTACAATAGGAACAACGAGCTGCACATTTATGAAAATAAAATTGTAAGCATGAATGCATGTCCATATAGACATTGCATCACAAAAACACAACTGCAAACTTTCATACCACATGCAGTGGAACACTGTCATGAAACACATAGCGGATGTTGACAGACAACTACAAATCGCTGTACATTATGTACATATTAATGTATTTCAGGTGGGACAACATAAAATATGTACAGATATTAATTGTCAAATTGCAAATTATAAGTCAAATCTATCACTGATATCAGGGGATGTTTCTGTTCTACATTCAAAATGTATACCTGGCCATCTCACTCCCTCCAAATATAAGTATCAGAAAGGTGTTGAATTCAAATTAGTAAACAATGGCACACTTATATATGACATTCAAGTTACAATTTTTTTTCATTTTCTATATCTTTGCATAACAGTTTGGTTAAAGCTTTACACATAAAACTGTAATAAAAGAGCTGCTGTTGGCAGAACATTATGGATTACGGAGATATTTGTAGAAATTCAATGAATCAATAAGCTAGTTGTAAGCATGTTCAAAATAACCTTTAATATCAATAAGCACTTTGCACAGCAGTACTTTGAAAACTTTTACAATGATCTGAATATAATGAGAGCTATCCCCTAAGTGGATTTGAGCCCAGACTTATTCAATATATATGCATATTGGCCTCTTGCTTCACAGTTTGATCTAACACCCACCACACTTTCTTTCTTAACAAACTGCTATTGTGTGTATATATCCATATTCCTGCAGATAACAGATGAATACGGAAACATCTGACACATAAATACTATAAGCCATCATGCTCCAAAAAACTGCCAGATATCATCAGGTTTTACAAAGTAGAAGATATGTTTATACAGTCTGACATGCAGTGCTCTTGTGTTAAACAAATGGGATTTTAATAACAATGTTCACTTCGTAAAGTAGACAGACTAAGGAAAGTCTTTATGAGTTAGCATTCACATACACAGGTAGACTGGGCAATACTGTCAAAGTAGTATGGGTAACACAGAAATGCATGGTCATCAGTGGCCTAGGTGCTATAGGTGTCAGTGATACATAACCATACTGGATGCATGTGTTGGAAAACAAAAACATCTAAAATGTTCATTAGTATGTACATGATAAAAAATATTAAAGAAATAAACCCCATGTGAATCAAACCCATAAGTACAGGGAGAATAGTCATCTTCTCTTGTTAAATATCCAGATGAGCTAAGTGTCAGAACAGCTACTGAATGGTTTTAAAAGGTATATGTCTGATATCTGGGACACAGCTATATCTCTAAATTTCTTAGGAATGTTTGTCCATATGTAGGATTGTGACACTTACTTTAGGCATCCACTGGCTGTCTCAGCATTTCAGTGAACCTCCAATGAAAATCCTCAACATCCCTCAGATGCAGGATATCATAGTGGTGGTGAACCTGCACTCCAGTCTGGTGGATTTCCATATGATGTTGATGCTCCCTCAAAATCTGGTTCATATATCAGTCATCACAAAGTTCCATGGTCTGGCTTTCATGTAGTGCTCCATTCCAGCGTAGATGGTCAGCATCTGAGTGGTTTCCTCCTTAGTCCTCTTAGGCACCCAGATACGTCAAAGCCTTCTGGAAGTAGACATTTTGATGATAATGTCAATATATCAGAATTCAAATAAATTACTCACTGAGGTCATCAGTTCTCAGGTAGCAATGGTATAATCTGTAAATGTAGCAAAATCGCAATTTAAAAGTGGCACTTATGAAATGTTATCGAAGATAATGGGCATGTGTTGCATATGGTCTCCTTTAATGATGCCTATTGGGTATTAGTGTGGAGCACCTTCCCCTTATGCTGAGCTTTTGGTTAATGCACTGAATTTTGAGAACTTACTCGGACATATGCAAATGGAATTCCAATACCTTGAATTTTAATGGACCTCATAAATTATGTATGGCACAAACTGGACTTAAAAGCTGTATGCACATAGCTGGTCTTACTATCAGGTATACCTGGCTCATAGGTAGCTGCAAAGGTAATTATGCATCTGCTAGTATTGCTCTGTTGGGATATGTTTTTCTCCTTAGAGACCTATGTTATCATTACTCCTTAGAAATGTATGTGTATATGGTTTGATTGATGTATTTAGGAAACTTGTGTGCAATATAAAAAAATGTATGTGAGTTACTGGAGGGGTGTAGAACTGACCTGTATTTATACAGGTGAGTACATCTGCATCACTGACAAACACTACTTTCCCATATGCAGTTGTACAGAAAATTTTAAACAGCACAAGGAACACTGCATAAGCACGTATTCATGACTTTTCTGTATATATTGCTGGTGACTCAATACACTCTGTTGTATATGTATGGAAACCTACGGATTCTGACATTATCTGTATGTTGCTATGTATCATGTATTTGTAAACTGTTATGGATATGTATTTCTTGATGCTTAATAAAACATGTACTAAAACTATTACCTCAATAAAACAAGATCGGTATTTATGTCTATTTACCATGTACTGAGTGGTCTGCTTATGGATATAGAGGTTTTACAATGCTTTCTGTAAGTTGCTCAATTAATAATTTTCAGATACTCTCTGATAATATGGATGGCATTCACTGCTCAGTACTGATTGTGTTGATATCAGCTCATTATGTATAACAGTTCATGTTAATATGACTGCTTTTTTAATACAGGTTGTCTGCTTAGGCTCAAATTGCATTACAGCTGCAAGATGTATGTGTCAGCCATCACACATTTCTGTTTTACACATATATGTAGTATGTTACTGTGAATTGCATGCACAGTGTGTAGATTTTTTGGCACAATACCGTTGTGCTTGGACCTCCACAACTGTGAGTGGTTTAAATCACACAAACAGCTTCTGCAGATATCACAAGTTATGTTGTTGCCCCAAGTCTTATGTATTCATGTATTATTTTTATATCACATATGGTTTTATATGTTATAGTACTATATGGGACAGGGACTATTTCCTAAATCTGTGCATTGCACAGGACTACAGAGAGTTTAAATTGGCATAAGCTGTCCACATAATCATCTCCATATGTGGGCCCCACATCAATCTAACCATGTGCATATAACTGTCTTCCAGATGGCAAACAGTCCTAGGGGGTGACAATTTTTCCTCGAAGGAAAATAAAATTATAAAAGATGCTCTGCATCACCATGGACAGAGACTCCTGGTAGATGAACAGTAAATACAGTATGGAGGAATTAATTCTGGATCGACCTCCGTAACATTATTAATGCTGTGGGAGGTCACAATAGATCCTGAAAGGCCTGTTGCAGATGGCCCTCTGACATGATCCATCATGCAGTCAACAGGGTATGAGAGGTTAAGGCATGTGATAGGCAGCCATCTGTGACACTCCTGCTGCATCTCCCATATGTTGGAATGTCCTAGATCCCAGTACACCTAGTCTCAGACTCACTTTTGTTTCGAGAGGAATGGGGTTGCCTTGCAATATCTGCACAGACATGTGTGGGGGCATGTATGTTGCACACAGCCTGCACCAGCTGTCTGTCTAGGTGGTACCTGTCAATGATTTCTTGATCTGAGAGTTGGCTTAGCTGTAGCCTTGCTCTCTGTCTAGCCAGCTGCCTTCTGGGATTCTCAGCCAGATCCTCCACCACAGTTTGCAATACAATAGCTTCTTGCAGTTAATTCACTGAAGGTAGCATTTTTTTTTTTTTTTTTTTTTTTTGGTATTGTTACAGATTCCATAGGACTCCATGGGAATAGCTTCTGTTCTTTGTGTTCAGTATTGCATTTGCCAAGGATTTCGGAAACAGAGTGGGTGTTGCAGTTTGTCACATTCAAGTTGCTTTGGGCAATCACAATGTGGTGGGCACGGAATCCATAATTGTCCCATGCTGAATAATTAATTACTCAAACTGTGTATCTTCTGAAATCACATCCACAGGTGGTAAACTGAAATCTTCCTTCAGCATGCTGCACTGTCAGCAACTATCTTTTGGAATCCTGCCAAAAATGACAGCAATTACTTAATCAGTAAAGCAATCAAGCAATCAATCAACCCAATTACCATTCAAAAAACTTTCCAGTTACATAACTGATTTAAATCAAAAGGAATTAAAGTAGTAAACATTAAAATACATACTTTTTCCTTATGTTGTAAAACAATTTTAACAGTGTCCCCATATCTTACCTTCCAATGAACTTGCTCCAAGACTGAAACCTGAAAACTATCACAATTACCTTTATGATGGCTTCTAAAATGTGTTGTTAGTGGACTAATCATATCCTCAGCACAAATATTCCTAAGATGTTCCTTTATTCAAACTGCAAAAGCCCTCTTACTTTTCCTCCACATAAAAAAAATGACAGGGGCATCTAATAACAGAAAGTTCTGCTGTTCTCAAGCAAGTAAAATTTGCCCAAGATCTATATTTTTATAACCATATCAAATATTGAACAAATAAATGGATAAACTGAACAATTACCATAGGGAACCGTGCCCCATGGACAAAGATTCTGAACTGGAAGATTATCCAAATAACAAAATAACTGTGATACAACATACTACCAATACTCTTTCCCACTGAAAAATAAATTAAACAGGCAGCAAGTAAATACTGACACAAGCTAGCATCCATGTTTAATATGTTTTGACTTCTTTTTTCACAGTACTAAGAAGCCACAGTAAAAAAGCCATATTTATATCATGCAGCAGGTCTGAGAATGGTGCATTCTTGTTGTGGACAGACCTAGCATTAGGGTAAAGCATTCAGGTAAGCTACAATTAGGGTAAATCCCACCTACCTTTTCATGAGTACTACTAGCACAAATGGGCACCTTACACAGTGTAGATGACCTACATGCATTCTGTGGTTTCTCCCCTTTCCAAGATCCAACATGAGCAGATATGGGCCGACAATTAGACCACTCCTGACTCAAACTCTCATTGGCTGCAAAAACTGCTGCCAGCCTTTTGAAAATGCTCAAAGTTAATCAAGTATGAAAAACAGGCCTGGGCAACTAAGGAAGAAAGGAGGGAAAATGGGCAGAATCTGACACCCCAGTATAAGCTAATGCAATCCAGTAAGAAAAGAAGGACAGGACAAAGCAGGTAAGGGATGGAGAACTAGTGATCCACTCAGAAAATAATTAAAGCAATCAAATACCAAATTAAAACTAGTTTGAAAACTATAGCAGTCAAACTGTGCCTCGACACCTACTACAAAAATGAATAAAATAATAATAGAATGTTAAATGCACTACACGGTAGACTGTGTCACAGTAGTTATATATAGAAATAAATAAAATATGGTATTAAAATGAAGACTCAGAGGTAAAGTATAAATTATGAAAAGAATCAATTTGAACATAAAGAAATATAGCTAGAATCTGGCAGTGTGAACATTGTAGCTAGGCAATGATCACTGTTGATGTGACATTCCAACCCCATGTATGAAATAGGAGAAGGGAGGCTGATGCTGATGCTGAGGAACTGTAAAAAAGCTAAAAGATGAAGCTACTTCCGGTTCCAGATTGGAGATGTAAGTAAGGTAGTCAAGAGCTCAAAAATATAAACAGTGGCGGCTGGTGACTTCAAGTTAAAGGAGGGCTGCAGGAGACAGCTGAATGGATGGGGCCAATTGGGAAGGGGTGTGGCCAACTAGAAAGGGGTGGAGCTATGCTCAAAACCACAACAACTGGAACTTTAATTAAATATGCTGCCCTGGGTGCCAAACAGTCATTACGACAGTCCAATCAAGACAAAATGAAGTGTAGAAGAAAAAAAATATTTCAATGCATTGGCTACATGACAACTTACTTAATATCCAGATGGAAACAGGTTGTGAGGCATGAAAAAATAAATTACTTTTTAAATACATTACTGAAATGCTAGTCAAAATCAAGTATAAAAAACAAGTAGCACCCAATTCAAACCACTACTCCTTGCACTGCAGTTCTAATTATAAATTTATATTCAGCTTTATAAAATTACCAAGTAACATGCTGAAAGTAGCAATCTCTGTGATACCCCCACTTGTAAAAATGTTTCTTATCCAAAAAAGACCTGCTGCCTGACACAACTATCTACTTGTTTCATGGGGAAGATATGATCAAAGTAAAAAATGAAGAGCAAACAAGAAACAAGCTCAAGATAAATTGCTTAAAGGATTCCTCCACAAGTTATGGACCACACATGATAGATTGGCATTCTGTTTATTTTACGGGTAAGCCTGCAAAGATGACTGCAAGTCTCCAACAAAAAAATGACTGCAAGTCTCCAATAAATGTAATGAGCTTCTGAAAATACTGTAATCCTGTCCTTTTATTACAAATACTGTCATATGCATTTCAATACCCAAAGCTTATACATTATCTAGTTATGTAAATATTCTCTGCTTGGCAACAACAAAAAGGCTTTCAATGCTGGTAATTCTTTAACAGTATGCTTATTAAAGCTTACTTGCATCTTACAATCTCCAACAAGCTTACTTGATGCTCATTAAATCATTGCTACTTAAACAGAACAACAGGGCACTGTGTCAGTATGCATTTCCTGAATAATAAGAAGCATAAATCAACAGTATAAAAATCTGACAGAAAACCAGAACATTCTGCAAAATCAAGGACAGATGAAAAGCCACGGTCGTACTTGTGATCTACCTTGGATGGGGGAATACTCTGCACACTTACACTGCATAACTGCTCCTTGCCTTCCTTGGAGACATCCAGAGCCACTACAATGGGGACTAGGGTGCAACAACTATGTCATAATTTGAAATGTCTCTGACTGACAGTGATGGCTCTGACACTCATACCTCTCAACTTCAGAGCAAGAAATCTGGACAAAGCCATACATAGAACTAGAAGTGGGACACAGGCCCAAAAATAAGGACAATTTTTAAATATTGCTCTTATTAACTTAGATAATAGAACAGTAGTAGATCTTGCATTAGTATGAATTTTGTGAAGGGTATAAAATCTGAAACTCAAATGTCTGCCATTATTTTCTAACTTCAATCTTTAATGACTTGCCACTAATTTGCCAGAAAACCACAATTTTATGAAAAACAGACCAAAAATGTGATGCAAAAATAGAAAAGTTGCCACACAATACAGCTGGGAACCTGTCAAAAAAGGGACACCTTTTTAATATTAACACTGTTAACTTGAGCAGCTAACAAAATAAAAGCATCTACATGCATTTCTGAAATAAAAGTAATCTATAACTCTGATCATTACAGTTATATATAATTGTCAACCCTCCACATTTTCTTCCAAAATTGCCATTTTGGAGGAGGGATTATTAGGGGAGAGCAACATTTTGAGCCAAAATTGGGGACAATTGAGAGGTTTGGATATTCCTAATTCTACAAAGTGATTTGCACGTATCTCTCAACCTCTTAATGCAGGAAATCTGGACAAGGCCAAATATATTGGGGGAATATACAAACACTACTAAAAATTGCTCTTGTATAAACTTAAGACAGTTGATAGAATAACAGGTCTTGCATTAGCATGCATTTTTCTGAAGGTTATGACATCTGAAACTCAATGTCTGTCATTTAGTGACTTCATTCCTAAATGATTTGCTAGAAAACCACAAATTTTATGAGGAACAAACCAAAAATAAGAAGCAAATATCTATTCATTCTGCATAAATATGGACAACTAAGAGGTATAGTTCAACTGGGGCTGTCTGAGTTTGCTACCCTTCCCCCCTCACAAAATCATGGTCGAATGGAGCCTCCCCCCTGCAGCCATTCCAACGTCCCATTCCTTGGTTATTTTGCCCCATTTACCATAAACACTGTAATGTGCATACTGCTTTACTTCTGCGATGATTTAGATTTCATTTGAAAGTTTTATTTTGCATTTTACACACAAACCCTAATAGATATCTGTTAAACAAAGCAATGCAGTCTCACAATGAAAATAGACTTAGCATTAAAACTTCTCTGCCCTTGAAACTCACATGCATTGAAACAGCATTGAAACCCACATTCAAAGAAAATACATTTTGCCAGTGGCAGATAAAGATTAACTCTGGGCTGTTTTCAAAATCATAGGCCCCTTGAACATGAAACATGCATATGCTCTTTGATACACCTTCCTGACTGTATTACATTATATTCCTTGTACAATACAGTACAGTTGTTAGAAGGCATTTTAAATGTATTGTTTTGAACATTTTTCCAGTAAACAATGAAACAAAATGCATGCACCAATGACAAAACTGCCCAATTCATAACATTTCCATCATAAAACATCTATTCAACCTTCTATAGTCCACCAGTATCAGTAAATATGCACAATCTCTGAAGTAGTAACATCAACATTAAAGAAATCTGTAACTAATAAAGAGGTTGCTGCTAGCAAGCAACTTTATATGTCATTGTTTCATCTACAAATAAAGTGCCTGTTGCCCATGAAGAATAAATTGCCTATGTTGCATGCATTAAAAAAATGATAAGCTAGTAATACTGCAATATGGAATGGATAACAAATTGATAACAGGTTCATAGTTACTAGGTATCTTTGCCAAAAAAGACTGCAGCATCCACCCCATTTACAACACAGTATAGTATCAGCAATGCATCTACCTACTGCGGGAGTAGAACCCACAGCCTTCTGCATCAAAAGCAAGTACACTACCTGTTGTGCTATTAACAATGCAACCAGACTTAGCATAAGCAGCACTAAACTTTTGTTCCCCTCCAGATCTCAGCTCCTTGTAAAATCTACTCGACACTCAGCTGTATCTCTGAACTTTGCAGCACAAGATATCTGGAAAAAGCCAAAATGTATTGGGGGGGGGGCAAAAGGCCAAAAACCATGGACACATTTTAAACATTGCTTGTATAATGTTGGAAAGTTGCTAGAATAAAATGCGTTACCACCATACATTTCACTGCCACATCTTGAACCCAGGGGACCCTGTGCAAAACAGTCAGAGAAACATACCACTATGCCAAATCAGCTGAAACAGAGGAAGACAAACTTAAATGGCTACTATTTAGTGAATTCAGTTCTCACCATAGCTATCAACCTCTTAGCAAAACACACCTGAAAAAAGCCAATAATGTGGGAATACAGCTGCCAAACATATTCAGCGAATTCAGTTCTCACCACATCTCTCAACCTTAGCACAAAATACCTGGAAGAGGCCAGTAATGGGGGAATACAGTCACAAAAATATGGGCAAATTTCAAATATCCATGTTATAAACTTAGACAATCGCTAGAATAAAAGGTTTTGTTTTACCATGTACTTTCTGAAGAATATGAAGTCTGAAATTCAAATGCCTGTTATTTTTAAACATTTGTTAACCAGGAAACTAGTCTGACTTGGAACAAAACAAAGCCAAATTTCAGCAGAGCAGGGAGAAACACTCCTGACATGTCTTTGTAAGGGATGAGAGGACATGCAGACTCCACACAGAAGGCACCCCAGCCAAGAATCAAACCAGAGAACGTGTAGCTGTCAGGCAACAATGCTACCAGTGCACCATTGTACTACAAACCTTTGCAAGGAAATATGAAGATACAGAAACCACAGATTTTATGACGAACAGAACAGATATGAGGCATAAATCTGCAATTTTTTACAAATAGTGGTGGGTAGGGAATTCAGGTCCTTGCCTCCTGCATCTAAGGTACAGGGTTCAAATCTGAGTATTTCTACCCACCACTATGTGTTAAAAAGGGCATTTCACACACACACACACACCACACGTTGTTTTGAACAGAACTATGAGATGTGCTTAAATGCGATATTTCCACTAACGGAGCTGTCACTGCCTTGCCGATTAAATATACACACAGGAGCTGCCTTTCACACACACACCTTACCTGTAAATGGGTCCAGAAAGCAAACCAAGTCCAACTCCATTGTCTCGAAGCAGCAAAATCCACGCTCAACTTAACACTTCCCTGCAGGAGCTCCTGAACTCAACTTACCTCACTCCTGATTGGTCCTGTGCTCAAATCCCTGCTTACCTCTCTCCTGATTGGTCCTGTCTGTGGCTCAAACAGTCTGGAGCTCCTCTCTTCTGTGCAGTCATCAACCGCACAGCATCTTGGGCATCTGCGGGGCAAAAAATAACTTCTCTGCATCTGGACTGCTAACTGAGGCAGTCAGAGTTCGCAGAGATTCCTAGGCATCTGCGAGGCAGTCCGCGCATGCACAGCAGTTCTGGTACTCGGTAAAAAAAGAAAACATATATTTTTTAAAGTTTATGTTTTATGTTCTGTATTTCTTTTATTTCTAGGTGGGAGGGCAGCAGTCCTGCAGACTGATAGCTCGAGCCGCCCCTGAATATAAACCAAACAAAATCACACTACCTAGCTGCTTTAAGCTTAGTTTAATTGCCTACTAACATGCAGTGTTTTGGCCTTGCCTTTGATTTTATACTGTTGAAGAAGTCAACGAGTGGAGGGAAGGTGAACCTTGATAGGCTCTGGCAATATGCTGCAATTAGTAGGAAACTTGCTGATATGTTGGTCACACATGTGAAAACACTATGTCTGACCACAGCAGTAACTAGCATAAAACAGCAAATGGAGCAGAATAATTCTCCATCTGAAACAGTGTTGCTAACAAAGTCCAGCAACCAGCTGAAGATTTGTATGGACAATTTTTAAATCTCTCTGAACTTGCAAGTTTAGGAAATATAATCTTCTGTAATGGCACTTACTGAGCACACCATAGCAGCAGAAGAGATGGTCCAGTATCCTTCAGCTACAACAGAGGAAGCAGAGAAGCAGACTGAATTCTACTTAAGTTCACCCAAACTTTGCATGATAGGTTGAAGGATCAGGAAAACTGCTCCAGGCACAACACTATCAAGATTCTTGGACAACAGAAGGGTGTGGAGCAGAAAGATATTCTACAATTTATTCAGGCATGGATTATTTCATCTCTGGTCCAAGATACCACCTCAAAACCCATATTAGAAAGGGTGCACAGATCTCTAGCTTTGGTGCCCCACTCTACTGCTTTCCCAAGAACAGTCATAGTTAAACTTCTCTCCTTTCAACAGAAGAAGGTACTTCACATGGCTTGGGCCAAAAAGGACATGGGGGGGGGGGGATTTAATAAAACCTACACATTTTTTTTCCATGTACACATTGTGCCACACTGCTAACATGGCTGCGGACATTTTTAGATTCAGTAAGCACTGCTGAGTGTCACACACGAGTATGCCAACATGGAAACTTCCATGGCATGCAAATCAACTCATAAGCAAGTGAATCTCATGCATATGAGGCAGGCATAGCGATCCAGCAAGCAGATAGGCAGCTCTACAGACCTCGTGTCAGTGTCCTTAGAGTACTCAGAAAAATTCCATGTAAAAGAATGTAGACAGACAAAAGAGGCTGTAAAAATGTAGATAAATGGATAGAAATGGCATACTACACACAGATATGAGTGAAACTATCCTCTGTGTATCTGAAAATTTAAAGGAAATAAATTATATTAACTTTTTTTTAATACTTTGGAATTTTTGCACTGCATGCCACAGTGCGCAAACATGCTTTATAAAAAAGTTTAAAAAAAAGGGAAAAAACAAAATTAATATTATGTGACAGAAATGTATTACAGGACCTTGCATGGAGTATCTGCAATGGTTCATTGGTGCTGTTGCTAACGTGCCAGGGCTTTGAAGTGTGTAGTTTCCAGGCTGTGACCACTGAGTCTTATGTAAATGAGGTGGAGTTACTGAATAGCATAAAGGGGTAATCATGTCCACATATCCCCTGCATGTAAGCAGAGAACTATGTTGGTGTTTACAGAGAAGGTAACTCACATCAGGGGTGGGTGTGTCCAATAATTTCTAAGCTTATTTCAGCTTAGCTGTGCATGTCTGCACTGTGTGCTGCTGTGCTGAGCATGCTCTTTCAGGGGGTGTGTACACTAACTTCTAAGCTTTGTTTAGCTCAGGGAAGCATGTTTCCATGTGTTTGCATGGCACACCATTATGCTTGATGTGGAAATCTGGGGGTGTGAGTACTAAGTGCTAAGCTTTGCTTACTTACCGGCCTCACGTTTGTGTGGCACATAGCAGTGCTGAGTGTATCTAAAAGCCAATGACAGATTAATTAGCTTTGACCCCTGCTTAACTTAAACTAGGGCCATTAAATTATGTTAATGATATACTAGACAGGTGGAATGCATCATAGGTAGCCAATCACAGAGTCAGCACCTAAAACAGAGCACTATAAAGTATGCATACACCCTACAATCTAATTCTTCCCCCATACTCTGCACCATCGGAGTACAGACTTGGGAATTTTAACTGAAAGTATGCTAGGGGCTGCTGCAGGTCTGCTACATCTGTATGTTCTAGATGCTGAAGTCAGTGCTGCTGCTGACAATAGGCCTAGGCAGAGAAGGAGAAGAGTGTTTAGCCCCAGGGTGAGCTTCCAGGAGCTACATGAGCTGGAGATTGTAGAGTGCTACAGGGTGGACAGGGACATACTACAAGAACTCACTGACCTCTGCTGTCCTCAACTCAGACCCAGAGCCAACAGAGGGGAACCCATCCCAGTGGAAACAAAGGTATGTGTAGCCCTTAGGATACTAGCTACAGGTACCTTCCAATGACCAACTGGGGATGTGATGTAGGACTCACAGGCATCAGAATCCAAGATACTCCACCAGTTCCTGGATGCCATGCTACCACAACCTATTGAGCACATTTATTTTTCCCTCATCCCTGGGGAGTGGGCCAGCAATATGCAACACATCTATCGTGTAGTGCACTACCCTGAAGTACTGGATGCATTAGATTGCACTCATGTACACATCAAGACACCACCCAGAGTGTAAGGTAGAATCTACGTCAACCGCAAGGAGTACCACTCCATCAACTGCCAGGTCATGTGCAATGTCCAGGGCATTATCATGAATGTGTGTGCTGGCAGCCCAGGCAGTTATCACAATTTCCATATCTGGCATGCATCACAGCTATAACAGATGTTTGCTAGAGGGACATCCAACACTGCCATTTAATGGGGGAATGCTGGCTATGCACTGGAACAGTGGATGATGACACCCATCAGCAATGCACACACACCTACCGAAGAACACCATAATGAGGCACAGGCACAAACTAGGAACATCATAGAGCAAGTGTTTGGGCTTCTGAAGTCATGGTTCTAGTGCCTCGATATATCTGGTGGAGCCCTGCAGTACACTCCAGCCACATGTGCACAGATATTCACAGTATGTGCGATGTTACACAGTATTATCCTGTGGAAACAGCTGCAGCAGGATCAGCAAAGGGAAGGGGTACACAGCCCCCGACCACTGCCTAGGTCACCAAAGCCACACTCATAGGAGGAATCATAGGAGAAACCCCCTGATTATATCCCTGTAGGCAGATGTAGGTGTGCCCAGTAAACCCTGGCTTTGGCTAAGAGACAATGCATAGTGCATTCACTGACAACCTAGGACCCTAGGGACTAACACCTTATTCCTACTCACATACATATAGTGAAATTGTTCATGCCAGGCAATCCACAAAACCTGTAACTATTTGTCTCTTGGCTATGTACTGCTTTTATCACACAGAATCAGCCCTGAACTACAGTTCTGTCAACTGCTGTAATTGCAAGACAAGTCTTTAACATACACGCTACTTGTCAGGATTAATATAATACGGTATTGTATGTATGGATCTGCTGCATTTATACAAGGAATTATAGTAGGCTATTTGGACAGCTGTAACATCCACATGGGACTACAGATACCCAGTCCAAAGTATGTGTCCCCTAATAATCACTAGGCCTTGTGGTTGGAATATTTACTACATCAGTCAAGGGAGATGTTAAACAGTGGGCTGGCATGATATTTGAACTACTGTCTATACCAGCAGATCATATGCTGTTGTTCCCTCACCCCCAATACAGCAGTGTTCCCATATAATTGCTTTAACAGTAAGTCAGCAATTGTATATCAGCAGACCAGGCAATTTCAGGGCTGTAACATAGTACTCTAACACACATTGTATGTCCTACATAAAGCAGAAATAACAACGCATATATTTATGCTGTTGAATGAGTGACTCCTCTCTGTCTGGCAGCCTGTGTGGCTCAGTGAATTATTGAAGTTAGCATGGGTGATGGTGTTGATGTTTCTAATCTGGAAATATTCACATCTTTTGCACATGAGGTATTATTATGTTGGTGTTTTCACATGCTGTCATTCTTTGTGTGGTGTAACACTATGGACCTCAGTCACATATTAAGTATAGCAGACAACTGTGGAATGCCATGGACATTTTGAGTGAAGTGCAGTACTGTAGAAGCAGGGACAGATGTCAATGTCTGTAACATACCTCTCAACCTCTTAGTGCAAGAATTCTGGACAAAGCTCGACAAAATGGGGGGACAAAGGCCTATAAATAGGAGCATATTTTAAATACTGCTCTCATAAACTTAAAAAAGTTGCTAGAATAACAGGGTTTGTTTCAACAGGCATTTTTTTCTGAAAGATTTGAAGTCAGAAACTCAAATATATGTCATTATTTTGTGACTTTAATCCTCAGTTCACCAAGTGATTTGCCTGAAAACCACAACTTTTATGAGGAAAAGACCAAAATTATGAGCCAAAACTCTGGACATTATGCAAAACTCTGGACAGTTGAGAGGTATGGTCTGTAACACACAAACTCCCAGACTGGAGTACAGGTAGGTGTGGCCAGGAGTCATGCATAAGTATTGACAGTCCCACTGGGCATGCCCAAACACTTCGTTACAATGAGTGCAAATCTGTTGCCCCATGATCAGAATGACCTGTTATTTATAGATATGTCTATACATACAAACGTATACATATGCATATCCATCTGTCACTATCTCTCTCACAGATATAGTATATCTAACACTATGTAGTGTCAAATAGATATATACTGATATATATAGCTATATATATATATATATATCACAATGATACATAGACTCTCCCCATATATCTACTTAACACATATACATATCATGCACACACACACACACACACACACACACACACACACACACACACACACACACACACACAAAGCTACATTTATATATACATCCCTGTTAATTACATAAATGTGTGTGTGAATGTCTGTATTGTCCAACATACTCTAATAATGATGTGTAAATCTGCACTATCACACATCCATACTGTTGCTCAAAGGATCCAAACTAAGGTCGCAACAGTATGTAGTACACTTACCTACAGACCCCTGTGCCTGCTGGATGTCACCAAGTAGAGAGATGCAGATGAGCAGGTGGTGTAATGTACAATGTTGTCAATGCATGCATGGCAGTGCTCATTGTTCCTACCCACAGGTTTGCCTATCTAACTGCAAGCAGCCACATATGGCCATACTGGTAACTGCACACACATAGCTAGGATAATAACAGTTATCCCACCACTAAGATACCAGATGCAGATAATAGTATGAAGCAATATCACTGCAGCTCATAGATTCTGTACAACACAAGCCTAGTTTGTGTAATGCACACGTACTGTGCCTGCAGTCACATATCAACCTGTGGCGTGTGTGATAAATACTGTGATCTTTCGTGTGTAAGACTAGATAGGTAAGGGTTTTACTCTCAATCCAGGCTACTTGGTGTGTGTGTGTGTGTGTGTGTGTGTGTGTGTGTGTGTGTGTGTGTGTGTGTGTGTGTGTGTGTGTCCTTGCAAAACTACTGCCATGCCCTCATGGCCTATCCACCTGCAATGATTATGCACTTTTTGGCCTTGTAACTTGCTCCTGACTTCCAAACTGCCCTCTTTTATAAGGCCTGATGATGTCATCCACCTTAAGACTACTAGCTGTGAGTGTAATATCAGACTTAAGTCGTGGTGCATGCAATAAATATTGTGATCTACAGTGTGCAAAACTAGATAGGTAGGAGTTGTAATCTTACTCCTGACTACTTGATGCATGTGTCTGTCCAGATGGCATAAATATGATCACCTTGGTAACTTAGAAATAGGTAGGGTTTTGCAGTATTTTATTTGTAGTGTGTGATGTGGCCCCCCCAAAGGACTGACCACAACAAGGCCTGCTGATGTCATCAAGCATAATATGACCTGAACTGATAGTACTAGCACATATGAGGTGTGTTGCAGGCATCAAGTACTATGATCTCTAGGGTATACCATTACATAGGTAAGTGTTATCATCTACATACAGCTAACTTGCACTATGTGTGTGCCTTGACATGTCCTGCATGCAGTGATTGGAAGTGGTGCTAGTCTCAATGTAGCCATGTTTGTGTGTGAGCCTGTTAGAACAGTTTACATCATGTTATGGAACCATAGGATATTTGAACTTCACTAGCATAATGACCATATAGCCCTCACAATCACATGCATCTTTATACCCATAGTTACAGGATCAGCACATATTGCCCCAGTCCAAGAGGGACACAGGCAGATGTCCTGTGTTGAGATGATGGTCTCCCAGCAGGTCACACAGATGGCATGTGCTGAGGTGCTCTGTGTGCAGGGTTCTGTTTCAAGGGTGTGTTTAAGGACTGCTAGACACATCTCTTCCACAAGCATGTAGTACTAACATCATGTACAAGGTTAATGCCCTTACAGTGAGTTATACATCTACTAGGCCACCTACAGATACACAGAATATGCAATCAAGCAGGGTCACACATTACCCCATATGCAGGGCACAGATCACCTCTGAGTAGTCTATATGCCACAGGTGACAATGACACTCATTGCAGACAATCTCTACTGTCACATACTGAAGACGTGAAGTGTACTTGTGAGGGACCATACTGTTGTGTGCAACTGCCAGTACTGCTTGGAAAGGTACATCACCAAATGGCCATTGCACTCAGATATTGGCATGATGAGGGAATGATTGTGTCACTTACAGGTGACTGTTGCCTCAGCTATGCCATATAATTCCTACCATACCACTGTAGAGACATAGTGATCTGAGTCATATTAAGTGTAAACCTGTGTGGTCAGGTCTGTGTCCAGTTCGTTCACCCCTGAATATGTACATTACATGTTGCGACTGATGTGCTACTTACCAGGTACATAGGTCTAACTGATGGAAATGATGCAACATATATATTTGCATGGGGTTTATGATCATTAGAATGTCAATAGGCATGTGTTCGCAATACCCACTTGCAAGATAGTGACATACCACAGAGACTGTATGAGTGCACACAATTTGCAGACCTCAGCCAACATTGTTAGCCACACGCAGTCAGTAGTCACATGTATTGTGGTAGAATGGATTCCAAGCAGTGGAGGACCCAGGACTTCACCCTGTTGAGCACTGCTGCTTACAGATCAGCTATTTGAAGCAGATGTCCCTATGTTGTGTATGTGTGCCAGCAATGGGCCACTTAGTGAACCACACAATGACAGTATCATGGATGCCTAAGTGGGTGCTTTGTAAATGTTGCCTAAGCGTGGGATATAGTCAGATGGCTTGGATCAGTCCAGGGGGTTGTATGCCCTGATGTACCCTCATCCAGGTCAATAGTGACTGCCTCGGAAATGTCCACCACATGCAACTGTCATGCTTTCCTGTCACACATCCAAACTGTGAACAGTCAACTGTGTGTAGAACACATATATGTGTGCTGATCAGCTCCATGATGATCTCCCCTATGGGCATACAGACATGGATACTCAGAGAAAGAGGTATAGTTATGTTGGTCAGTGGATACACCACCTCTGTGCAAGGGTATTACAGTTGCCGTTGTCCACTCAGCAGGTGTGCAGCCAGTAGTGTCGGTATAATTGCAAGGGTTTCCCAATGGTGTTACTCATCATTGTCAGATCACATGTGAGATGCAGCCTGGAATGTTAGCATGTGCAATAGATGCTGTGTATCTTCCAATGTGAGGCCAGTTACAAATTGCTCTGTGAAGATTGAAGTTATGGGACAGGTTGTAGGAATGCCATGTCTCACATGTGATGTGGACAAGTGATTGCAGTTGATGCAGACAGTGTGGATGTACAGGTTAGATTTGAGTACAAATCCATCATATGTGGCATCATGACGTATGAGATCACCGACAATCTGGGCCTGTTCTTTGAGGTCACATATGTAACTACACTGTGCTTTGTGGTTCTGCTTTGTGTGGGTGGCTACTTTTGTCACTTGCCAAGTCTACACATCACAACAACACAATGCGCTTCTTTTAGCTGAACAGTGCCTCCATGTTAGGGGGCACCCTCACCCCAACTGTCACACAGCACTGTCCACCTGTTATTGTACAGCCTGCTAATGGCAGTTGTCCACCAGTCAAGTTTGCTGAGCCATGATGAGCCTGTGTCCCTACTGCCACATAAAGCTGAGGTCACGTAGTTGTGATGCTGCTGACATAATGCATGGGTGTAGAGCTCTGCATACTTGCCTGTCCCATCTGAAGGGGGAGGTACAGTCATGATATGTCAACCATCCCACAAGAGGTAATAAATGGCTGTGTTGACATATATGTCTGTATTGTCTGCAAGGGGTGGTACATGCTGGTAGTGCTAAGGTGACTGATCTGTGTCCAGATCCCATCAGGGAGGACCTCACATTGAGTGGGCTATACTGGTCACCCATATCAGTGAACACATGATGCACTACATTGATTCCCCATGTGGGGATGTCACGGCACTGCTGCAGGGCATTGTAGCTAAGGACCTGGACCATCCTTTGGGCAAGTGAGCACCGCAGCATGACTAAGCAACAGAGTGTGTACATACGACACTTCCCTAACATGTTTGCCTGTGCTCTGTACAGACACCTTGCATAAGTCTCTTCTTGCAACATGCTGGAAGTAACTGCAATACTTACTTGCACAGAGGAGAACTAGCATGTAGTGCCAAGCAGTGTCCCCAGCTCTCTGAGTCATGTCAACTGAAATGCCATGATAGGAGTTAGCATGAATACGACCACTAACACTGTCATACATCTACTGACACTGGACCAAACACTGTTACTTTTGCTTAAGGCCACATAATGTCTACTGATTGTAACCATTGGAGCACATTGACTGTTACACTTTGCAATGGATGTCAGACATATGTCTCACTCAACCAACCATGGCCTGACAATGTGTATCACACTAGTAGGCCATCAGGCCTTGCTGAAAACTGTGTATGCCATGTACATAGTGTTATGTCAGCTGGTGGATAGGCAAGTGTCTGACAGTCATACTCTGGGAAGATAGCATTAGGAGACATATGCTGCAATGATGCCAGTTACCAGTGAAGTTCATCCTCCATTATTGGCATACCCCATCTACATATACCCTCTCTGCAGTCACAGCCACCATCAGTGACCTCTGACTGAGTACATTAGCAGGTGATTGCATATTGGGAGGTGTCACAGAATCCCACACAGAACCAACAGTTATCCAGAATGGCCTAAGACACAGTCAGTTGCACTCTGAGCCACTGACAAGGACTAACTGCCAATGACTGCACAGTACTATCCTGTGGGAAGTCATCCACCCCTGCAAAATATTGTAGCTTCTCCACACCACACACAGTTGAGCCATTACACATAGGGTTATAGGCATAGAGAGTAATGTAGCCTTTGACTCTCGCTGGTGGGTAAGATGTGGGGATGCATTCACTGTTCTACAACCTATACCGACTGTCACTGCTATACTGAATGTGGCAATCATCACACCTATCATTGTGTGAAATGGCACCCTTGTTATGTCACTACACAGGCATATCGTACAACTGTAGCAGCTGAGTAGATTCCATGGTACACCAATACACAGTGTAGATAACCTGTCCTATGGAGTCCGTGTCATGACTGTGCATGTGTAGTCTGTCTCATAAATGCTTTAGAGAGGATATGTATGGCTCCATACAGGGAGGTGTCAGATCCCACTGTGTACCTCCCATGTATCCATGATAGGACTAACACATGTCTCACCTGTTCTACACGCATACATTACTGTGGTATACATAGTACATGCTGGAGAGACAGGTATGTATCACAGACAGTACTCCCTACATGAAACTGCCCCCCCCCTCCCCATGAATGTGAAGCACACATCTGCTGTAACACAGCATGTGCAGGTTACAAAATGGGATGCAGAATATTCCAATCATAACTGGTGTTGGGCAACTGTCTGTACTGGACAGAGGATATTTGTAGATGGGTCATCTCTGTCAGGACAGCTTGTAGATGTGTGTGTTCTCAAAACCCTGGTGACACGTATCAAGGGTAGCAGACCTGTTCACAGATTAGGGATGCATGAGTACACTGAATGCCGCCATTGTCCTTGTTAGTCTGTTATGCACATATGAACCTATGGAGCCATGCACTTATAGTGCTGTACCTTGCTGAAGACATATTTGTGCTGTGCTGCTATGCCATCCTGTGCTGCTTTATTGCAGCTGTGTATCCCTAGGTTATCCCAAAAGACTCTTGAAACAGAAACAGAAACAGTTCTGTGACACACCTTTCATTGTGTAACTATACAGCCATTAAAACATCATACAACATAAGGTACACAAAAGTATGTGGCATACTATTGACAAATGCCAGCATACAGTATCTGTTGTTAACCACTACATGTGGCATGACAAAACAAGACAATATTACACAAGTACTTTTTAACTAATATAGTCACCCTGTGCATCAGACACATAGCTTCATTTCCCTGTATCGATGGCAAGGATGACAGGGACGTGGTACAGGTATCATCACTTGCACAGGGTGTTGTGTGGGGGGGGCATGAGGCCTAGGTTGACCCAAATGGTTGACAACATGTGCATGATTCAGGAAGGGAAGCAGGTAAAATGGACAATGGAAAGGTGCCGTGCGTGCCTCTAGGTGACCTGCATTTGACAGTGGTGTGTGTGTGTGCGTGTGTGTTTCTGTGTGTGTGTGTGTGTGTGCATGTGTGTGTGTGCGTGTGTGTGTGTGTGTGTGTGTGTGTGTGTGTGTGCGTGTGTGTGTTTCTGTGTGTGCGTGTGTGCATGTGTATGTGTGTGTGTATGTATGTGTGTGTATTTGTGTATACAGTCAAGCTCAGGGCTAACCCTAAGCATTCTAGCTTATCAGTGGGAGTGGTAAGCACAAGGTAGCCTATCTACTACAAGATCCAGGTACAGATTCTTAGTTTTAGCACGAATTTGCTTAGTTGTGATCAGCACTTGTTCAGAACTTGTTGTTAGCACTAAATAAGCTACAAATTACTACAGCACTCAACATTCCTCTTTACCTAGACGAAAACAGTTTTTGTACTTACTTTCCTCACTTGCGTAGAGAAAAACAGCTCTTATACTCACTTTCCTCACTTGTCTAGAGTAAAGTAGTTTTTTATTCAGGCATGTCCAAGGGTCAGCTCCCAGTGTTCTCTCCTGTCTATCTGATGAATCTGGGCATTTTGGGGCAATTGCCTCATGCACACAGACAACCCTCTCCTCCTACCACCCAATGCCACAAACTGTGAGAGATGCACTTGTCCATCCATACTGGAGGTAAAGCTCTCTCCAACCAAGACTGAACTTGACAGTCAAGAGGAGAAGGTAAACACTTGCACCACACCACACTCATCACATAGTCCCACTAAACCTACACCACCAAAATCTACACATAGAAACACAAAAACATTCACAGAGGCTTTCAGTAATATTCTGCTCAAGCAACAGAGACCTTCAAAGAAGAAACACAAGCAACCTCCACCCCCCAACACAACTCAAATGACACAGCCCACAGACTCAGTGTGGCAATACACCACAGCCCATAAGGCAAAACAACATACCCAACACACTAGTCATAGGTGACTCTATAGTTAGGCACACTGATGTCCCACTCACCAGACTAAACAAGTAGAAGGTTACTGTCCGCTGTCTGTTGGGTGTCAGGATCCGCCACATAACCCATGCACTCAGATCACTCCACAACAAGTACAAATATGACTGTCATTGTCCATGTTGGTGTGAACAACCTGAGACGTACCTCCCTGGACTACATGAAAAAAGACATGAAAGAGCTCTCTGATCTTGTAGACCAGGCAGGTATGACCCTAGCCCTGAGTAGCATCCTGCCATCATCCAGAATTATACCACAGTACAAGGACAAAATTATTGACATCAACAATTGGCTAAACTTCTGGTGTCATTCTAAGGGGATCTGTCTGCCTGGGACAACATGGTTGACAGACCACAATGCTTTGCCATAGATGGCCTGCACCTGTCACCCCTGGGATTCTGGATACTGGCTAAGGGTCGTGCCACCCCTATCATGCCTTTTTTAGGCAAGGCTCAAATGACAAATTTACCACCATAACAGGAAGAGGCAAGCAAACACTGAGGGCAATGCTACGCAATGCTAGAAGTCTAAATCTCAAAAAGCACTCACTCGAGGCACTCCTTAAAATGGAGAACATCAATATCTGTGCAGTGACTGAGACCTAGTTCAAGGCTCAGAGAGCACCCCTGCATTACTAGGCTATAACTCATACCACACTTTTCAGCCATCTAACCTGGACCAGAACACTAAAGGCGGAGGTGTGTCCATATTCATTAAGGATATCCACACCTCTAGGCTAGTTGCACAGCATAATGCATCTGAGGTTATCCAAGTGCAACTAACTCTGGACAAAACTGCAATCCAAATTGTAGCTTGCTACAGAACCCCCACCATACCCCAGGATTCCCACTCCTCTTTTCTTGATATACCGGAAAATATTAGGGTTCAACCAAACATCCTAATAATGGTTGATTTCAACTACCCCACCTTTAACTGGGAAAGCTACTCATGTACCAACTCCTTCGCTCAATGCTTTCTGGAATTCATAAATTCCAATGGTCTGGATCAACTTATCGACACCCCCACCAAGGGCAACAGTATCCTAGACCTAGTCATTACCAACATGAGTGACCGGTGTTCCACACCGAAGTCAACTCCTCGTTGGTCAGATCTAACCATAAGCTGATCACCCTAGATATCTGCATCCCGCCCCCACCCACCATTTAGGAAACCACAGTAAAAAATTTCTCCAAAGCCAACTTCATGCTTCTTAAGACAGAAGTGGCAAACTTCATGACACCCATGCAGATAGACAATACAGTTAAGACTGCTGAAACCTGCACAAATGCACTCTATAAGCACTTACACGAGTGCATGGATTGTGCTATACCAAACAGAACCAAGACACTATCCTCCAAAAAAAGATAGCCAATCTGGTGGTCCACTGCCATAAACAAACTCTACAACAGAAGGAAGAAACAGTTGCAAAAGAGAGTAAAATCCCATGAGTAGAGGGGCTTCCTGATCAGCCTCAGTAAGACACTGAGATCCCTTATAAGGTCCTCCAAAGCTAGCTACGAAAACAAAATCGTCACTGATTCTAAGGCAACCACAAAGCATTCTATAGCTATGTCAAGAATCTCAATGGTAACACCCAGATCTGCTCTGAGTTACAGCACAACGGCACGAAAATTACAGAACCAACTGATATTGCCAACATCCTGACAGATAGGTTCAGTGATAACTTTACCCCTCTCTCACCCCCTAAAGGCCCCATATCTATACAGGAAGAATGCAGATTCCCTGTAATTACATCTATGAAGGCAAAAGCTGCACTCTCTAAAACCAAAAACACAGCATCTATGGGACCAGACAACATCCCAAGCTGCGTTTTACATGAGCTTCAGAACAAACTGGCTTCCCACCTAAGCACCATGTTCAATCATAGTCTCACATCAGTCTTTGTGCCCACTGAATGGCACACAGCAACAGTTATCCCACTCCACAAAGGGGGAGCCACCACTGATCCTGGGAACTATCTCCCTATTAGCCTGATGACCCTGGCCTGCAAGGCCATGGAACGTATCACCATGGAACTCATAAACAAAGACATTGGTAACCTCCAAACTCTGGACCCCACCCAGTTCAGGTTTGTGAAAGGCAGATCATGCCTTCTGAACCTGATTGACTTCTTTGAGGCAGTCACCAAAGCCGTAGATGAGGGTAAGGTGGTTCACACAGCCTATCTTGACCTCACCAAGGCTTTCAACACCATCCCCCATTCTGGAATTATAGCTAAACTCACTAAAGTAGGTATAAATCTCTACATCATAAGATGGGTTGCCAACTGGCTCTTTGACAGAACCCACACTGTAAAAGTTGCAGACTCCAAATCTGACTTCAAACCAGTGACAAGTGGAGTACCACAGGGTTAAGTCCTGGGACCTCCTGTTTGGTATCTACTTCTTTGAAGTACAGGCTAACACAAAAGGCCTCTGGCTAATGAAGTTCACAGATGACTGCAAACTAGGAGCCATAGTCAAGTCCCCAAAGGATGTGCACATCCTACAGAAGGGCCTCACTGAGACAGATGCCTGGTGTCAGAGGCATGGCCTCAAGCTCAATGCCAAAAAGTCCATTGTCATCTCCTTTGATAAAAACTCTGTACCCATGTACTACCACATAAATGGCAGTCTACTTAATGCCAAATGTGTGATAAGCGATAAGAGACCTTGGGACCCAGGTGGACAGTAGTCTCTCCTTTGATAATCACATTGCCACAGTAGTCAGGAAATCCTTCTATGTGGCACACCTCATCACAAAAGGGTTCTCATCCAGGAAAAAAGAGGTCATTGCTCCCCTCTACCCAGCACTCATTAGACCCATTACAGAATACAACACCCCTTTTTGAATGTACCTCACAAGACATCTGCAGCAGCTGGAAAGGCCACAGAAGTACATCAGAAAGAGGATTACTGGCCTCAAACAGGTGCCCTACACTGACTGTCTCAAAACACTCCAGCTTTACTCTGTAGTATATCACCTACTCCGAGGAAATCTCTGCCTAACATATAAAGCTATGTTAAACCCAGAGCTGTTGGACATGCTAAACCTAACAAAATCCCAATCCCTCCAAGCTACATGCTCTAGGGACCTAAACCTTGTCACCACAATAAACAGGACATGCTGGAGGGATAGATTCCTGTCCCAGAGACTTCTTATACTCTGGAACAAGCTACCTATCTATGTCAAGCAAAGTTCCTCTTTAGCACTCTTCAAGAAAAATCTTGATGAGTGGATGGGAAATAGGAAATACACCCTGAGGATCACTTCTGTGGCTCTGCTCGACAGGGGCACAGGAAATTAACTTTTTTGGGTGGCGTAAGCCAGGGAACCTTGTTGGATAGGCTTACTTAGGCCCTTGGGCTGATAGACTAGTACCTACCTATGAACCTATGTGTGTGTGTTGGACAGCATTGGACCGTACATGGTAAAGTTGACAGTTCACCATCTGCAGCCCTAAACATGGGAACTGGCTTTGCCAGGAGTTGCACTGGCACCTCCATGCCCAAGTTCAGAAGCAGTGCTAGTAACTGACAGTGACTGCTGGGCTGCTGGAACCATGTCCCCCATGGGAATGCCCAGGTCCATGAGACCATGGCCTGCCATGTCATGGTATGCACACCACACTCTCCTCTGTAGCACTGGATGTACTGCCACTACAGGAGCGTGATTGTGCATGGCCACGTGGACTCTCAGCAGATGGGGTTCCTGACATACATTCATGATTCCAACACTCAACTCCAACCACATGTTCCAACACAGATAATGAGCAGTCCATGACAGACACTGTCTCAGCCCACCTTCTGTCCACTGCATCAGTCAACTGATCCAAGGTGTCCCCAGTGCTGTGGAGGCAGTCACGGATATCATACTGCGCTGCATCCATAACCCTAAGCATACATCTAGTGTTCCATTCAGAACATGCCTGTGCCTCCATGACAGCCAAAAAAAATGCATTGAGTGACCTGTGATGATGTGACACTTGCAACAGGTGGTGGACAAACAGCAGGCTTCCTATGAGCACCCCTGTAAATCCACCTGTGTGGGACCTCACCAGCTCTCTGGCTATGGCTAGTGTCTACACTCACTGGAGCCATAGTTGCCACACTTTCCTGTTCAATGTCCCCACCACACATTCCTGTTAAATGTCCCACCCTCTGACTGTCCATTATCTGTGGCCTCTGGGGACTGGGTATGTGTGGGCATACTGACTGTGTGCGGTGACAATGAAGGCAGAAGATGGATGTCTACTTCAGGGACAGATTCACCCCCCCCAACACCCCCACTTGTGCCTCACTGTGACCACCATCATCATCAGAGTCCTAAGAGACACTTACATCAGGTTGTGTATGGAACAGACACCAACTTCCCTGGTCACCTGTGATAAGGAAGAAAAAAGTGGTACACGAATACCTGCACTATTGTGTATGAAAAATCAACCAATACCCATAATAACAAAGACACACAACTGGATTATCAGTCAAACATTTTTCTACTCTTTCATCCACAAAAGATTTAGAACAAAATACACATTCAACTCAATATCTTTAAAACCATCACTTCAAGTAAATCAAGTAAAACATGAACAGTAAAATTCATATTTTAATTAATCAATATGAAACTATACTTGATAAAACAACACATAAAAAGCCAGTACACCCATCTTAAGAAATATATTGAAATACATGTTTTATGCCTAATTTATTTTCCTTTCGACCTTTTGTTTTTTAAAAGGCATTTTAGAGTAATTGCCTCATTTAAACCAGGAGGCTTATCTGTTCTTAACTGTCACTGCCAAAGTGTTTAATTTTGTTGAACTACACTCTGGTGATTACCCCCTCTAAGATCCTTAGGCATCTGTTCCAGACTGGAAAATAAAAACATTCTACTATGTTTACACACAAAAGTATGTTTAAATAGGCATTATTCTGGCACTTAACTATAATAGAATATAAATTTCCCTTAACAAAACTTTGTCAGGCATACCAGGAGCAGGACCATGGCCTTGGCCAATACCTGACAAATGTGTGAAAAGTTGAGGCTGAGATAATGTCAGTACCAATGCATGTTGCAGCACAACAAGGTAATATGTCCATATATCTCACATTTACAGTAGCTACTGTGTTACTTGTTGTATTGGTCATATTCTGAGTGTGAGAGTATAACTGAGGTTAAACCCTCCCCCCCAAAGAACAAAGACTTGAAACCCAAGTAAAAGTATGTACAGCCTGACATGCTGTCTCTACAGTATTACAATGCTGATAACAGTAAGCTTACCTGCATGACTCCTCTGCTGTGGAAACTGTGGCACCGACCTCCATGATGTATGGTGTGATGAATGCCTGGGAGCTGTCATGTGTGCCTAGGTTCACCAGGAATTCCTCAGTGGCTGAGAGTGGTTGCTCCACTACAGGCCCTCCACCGGTGATGGAACAATCTCTGGCTGCACCTGCTGCCATTCATTGAGCAGCATTGATCATGTCTGTTGTGCAGTGTCAAACCTGCTCATATGTCCTCCCCTGATGGCCCATGCCATTCACATCATGGACAAGGTCTGCCCACAATGCAGCCTGATGTTCCCTGTTTTACTACCCCCAGGACAGTAGATGTGATGATGTTGCATTAGCCTTTCCAGTATAATTTCATTTTCTGCATCAGAGAAGGGTGCATGGCATCTAGGGTACATGATTCCTGAAAGACAACAAAAGGGGAACACATTATAAGATCACATGCATTGAAGTACACTGTGTAGAGATACAGCAAGGACAAACTGGCTGGCACTATCCACTGCTTGCTCACACATGTCATACTCCATAATGTAAAAACATGCTAAGTGTGTGGATACAACTGAGATAGTAGCAATAGTCAGGTATTCCTGTGTGTGCCATGACAGATACTGCTGTATGTTCATACACCCAACACTCGGGTCTACTGTGGTGTGTCCCCTATGTGCAACCTCCCAATAATATGGTATAAGAACAGTCCCACACAAATAGCAGTGTATTATTACAACCACTATAAAGGGACAGTCCAAGACCAGTTTGCCATACTGACAAATGACAATGCACCGTTGATGTATTGTATGTCCTGTGTAGGTGTAAGACAGCAGGAGATCAATGTCATGTCATTATCACAGGTCTAAGACAGGCTTAATGCTGTAATCCCTATTCCCCATAAGTCTATTCACCCATATGCATCATGTTGTACACAAAAACAGTTAGATATCCGATGGAGTGCAGTACTCCTCTGTTAATATGTGGTGATAGTAAGGTTTTCACAATGGTGTGTTCTGTGGGAGGAAAGTCTCATACAGAATGGTTCCCCATAGCCAGCTGCTTGCCTTTTAAACATGCTTCTCATCAGCAGGTGATTGCCTTTAAACCCATCTGTGGTTCAGAAATGGTAATTGCAGCCAACACAGCTGATTTGCACTATCATCAGCCTATAACATGCAACCACTGTGCAATATATAAGGCCTTCATGTAGATTAGGGCCCCTTTCTGATATGTTGTACAGGGAATTACTGAGATGAGGAGACTACATCATCACAGAGGGCAAGTCTGTAGCAGAAACCTTTACATAGAGATGTGTGTGTTATAGGCTGCAGCCGCTGCTGCAGGTAATAGACACAAGCAGAGAGTGTGAACACATTGGAAGACAAGCTGTACGAGTAACTGTGGGAGCTGTATCAGCCCTGTTGAAGAGGCAGAGCCAGAGTGAGACTACCCTTTCCACTCCAAATAAGGCATGTGTTTAAGGTAAGTATGTTAGGCAGTGGTATCACTAACAGAGTACTAGACAACATGTTTGGTATGTCCTTGAGTAAGATGGGGGATAAATATAAGAACACGCCCATCATTTGGGCAACTGCCAGGCCATGTGTTACAATCTGGTAGTAATTTGCAGCATGCATGAGAATAGGCCTTGTTACAAGCAGGGAATTCCAATGTGTATGTTATCTGTGCAGCTGTGATAATCTGCACAGTGACGTTGTAAGATTTTGTGGTGCACTCTGATATTATTGGCCCTCATTTGCAGTACCTGTGTTGACATTTTCTGTGAATGAATATTTATGCGTGAAGTGACACTTAATGACATACAGTTTTGCTATAGGGATATGTGAAGTGTGTTCTTACCTGCAGGCCTGAGACTTCTATAAGTGAAAAGCAGACAAGTCATTTGAAATCCATTGTGTGGATAAAGAGTGCATCACTCAGTCATTAACTGCTGCCTTCACAAATACTGTACATTCACTTCTACACACCACTAGGTTTGAACCCAGGAGTGTCTGTGGCAAAATGCACTGTTTGCAAGGTGATTAACAGATTAAACTACTGAGTCACTGCTAGAGCAAGTGTTTTTGCAAGATATATGTGCACACATACAAGCTGTGACATATATCTTCTACATCCATCAGTATGTGAATGGCTTTATATGTATGCATGTCTGCACCAGGGTCCTAGTTAAACATGTATTTTGCCATTAATGCCTTAGTATTTGTCTTTCTACATGCTGCTGCTGAAGAGCACATTTACCTGCTATCACAGGCCTCACCTGCATCCATTATTATGTCTTTGGCTGTCTAGTTGTGTACTATTGCACCAGAGTCCATGGTACACTCCCATTTTTAATAATTACTTTTTAATCAAGTTTGCGCACCATGCAGCTCCGCTGAAACACATTTAATGACTGTAACTGGCAATTACTATGTTTTCTTTAAACAATCTGCTTTATTTAAGAGTTGTGTGGCATGGCGGGTTAATGCAGTGTTCTGCAGGTCCAATGGCCTTGGGTTCAAAATACGGGACAGGTATTTATTTTGTAAGTGTGTATTGCAAGTTTAAAAACACAAATAGGTAATATAGCTCTATTTAGCTGAGCTTAGCCCTCTCAACCTCTTAGCACGACGCAGCATGCCATGCAGCAACGAGCTAAAACAATATGAAGAAAATAAAATTGGGGAGATAGGAAAGTGGTGAAATAAGGTGCAAGCAGGGGGAAAACATAGTGAAAGGCAGATAGGGATGTGCAGGAAGGGTGTAGGAAAGAACCATAACTATCCATTTCTTGTAAAGCAACAACTGTGCACTTTGACAGAATTTGTGCATGACTTTAAACTCTCCACCCCAGAGAGAGGGGTGAGGGCAAGATAACTTAATTGTCAAGCCATTTGGACCAAATTATGTGTGCCCAGTGGACACGTGCAAAATGGAAAGCTATGTATGGGATGATATTTATTTTTTGGGACAAGTGCCCATTTTTTTTAAGGTGAGAGTGGAATGTTGGGGAAGGGACATAGGTACATCTGGGGGAGGTAAGTTGGGTAGATAAGGATGCATTTGCAGACAGACAAGACAGACAAGACAGCAGACAAGAGTGGTGTGTGACACATGAGGGAGGTGAACACCTTGGGTAGGGAAGGTGTTGTGGAATCCAGGTCCCATGTGCCTACAGACGGCAGCAGCATGACTCACATCCACACCCATGGGACTGTCAGCATTGCTCCTTCACTGCCCCAAGGGTGGCAGTGCTGGAGGCTGGGCAATGGGGTGAGGCTGCCCCACCAGGTTGGCCAGTATGCCCTCAATCCAGTGCAGGTGGCAGTCAAACCCACATTAGACTATCCTGCGCACCAAGACCGGCAGCTCATCCCAAGTGACAATACCCCCTCCACCACTGCTCCCAGAGGATTCCTGGCCCCATCCCATGAGGCAGTACTACCCAACGCCACAGGTAGTGCAGGGACAGCAGAAGGGGCACCACCAGTCTGGGTCCCAGATGTGCAGGGACCCGGTGCCATGGCTGGTTTAGGAAGGTAGTTGGATCAGCAGGAACCAGCCTACCTTGATGTGCTTTGGTAAATGAGGTATAGCAATACGTTAAGTTTAGTAATAACCAAGCCATTGTTAGTATTAACAGAATGGAACATCAGTTTAATTAATCCAAATACATATTAATGTATATTATCTGTAACACATCAGTAAATAACATAACAGTCAATATAGTAACAGCATGCCAGTAAGAAGTAAACCATAAGACCAACAAAATAGTTAGTTTAACAAAATATGTTAATAGTGAATCATAATAACACATAACAGTAATACATCACATTTTGCAAAAATATAGTAAGTTTAACAAAATATGTTAATATTAAATCATAAGAATAAATAACAATAATAAATAAATGAAGGTAAGGGGTGGGGAGGGAGAGAAAAACAATCCATTACTGACAATGCAGATTATATGCCTGCAAACACTGACAATAAATACTCTACAGTGTCAATTCTGAGTACAGTGAGTACAATTCTCCTATAGCTGCTGTAGCACATACATACCTTTCAAGCTATTAGCATGGGTCAGTATGGGCCAAATAATAACAGATGCAGGTACAGAACTACACAGAACACTTTCACATAATGTAGACTTCTATAACTACCAAGGTGTTCTGTAAGCAGATTTGGTAATACATTGCATTCCAGGTAATCATTTTTCTGGTAATCCCGTGACAGACGGATTAGGCAGTTTTAATTACTTTAAGTGAAATTGTGACACATGAGAGGTTTGTGTGCAGTACATAAACTAGACATCCGTCATTCCTTAGTTGGCAGACATAGGAATAGAACCCAATAGCTGCGACTGCAGGGGACATCTGCAAAAAATTTAACATTGACTGCAGCAGCAGACATGCAAGGAACACAACCATTCTTGGAATATGCAGCCTGATGTATTTAGGAATCAACAATGCTGCTTAACACTTTATTGGTATTGTTAATAACTGTCTGTGAAATGTTAGCACAATCATTATCTGCTCATAACATGGGCTACCTTAACCATATACCATTTGTTCCTGGAGTGGGAGAAAAAGAGAACATTATGTGACTTAATTTTTTTGCATTCTAGAACTATTACAGTGGTATACATGACTGCAGTGACAGTAGAACACACATGCATGCCATACAGCTGTACTGCATTTATTGAAACAAATTTGTTTAGGCATCAGCTATGCTGCTTAGCACTTTATTGATATTGCTGATAAGTGTCTGTGAAATGTAACCACAATCATATCTGTTCATAACATGGGCTAACCCACCCATATACCTTTTTGTTCCTGGAGTGGGAGAAAAAAGACAGCATTAATGACTGATTTCATTTTGATTTCCAGAGCTATTACAGTGCTATACTTGGCTGCATTGGCAGTAAACACACATGCATGGAATACTGCTATACTGCATTTATTAAAAATATTTCTGTAGGACTCAACAATGCTGCTTAACACTTTTATTGGTAGTGCTGATAAATGTCTGTGAAGTCCACACAATATCTGCCCACAGAGTAGTCTAGCTCACCCATATACCTTTATTACCTGAAGAAGGAGGAACAGAGAGCATTATGTGACCGATATTGGCCTGGAGACAGCCTTGGACCGTACTATGAGTTAAACAATACAGTTTGCAGGCCATTAGTTTTGCATTCTACAGCTATTACAGTGTTACACTTGACTGCAGAAACCTTACCATAGTCAAGCAATGCATACAGCTCTACTGCAATGGTTATTTCAACACAATCCTGCTGTATACCATTTTGCTTCCTGTTATTGGTGAGTACAGTGACTACAATTTTCCTGTAGCTGATGTGGCACATACATACCTCTCAAGCTGTTAGCATGGGTCAGTATGGGCTAAGCAATAACATATCCGGGTGCACAACTATACAGAACACTTTCACAGGACACTACCCTGCAGAAACTGTGCCTGCAAACATTTAATCTGAAGTCAGACCAGTACAAACTGCCAAGGCAGCCCCCCTCAAATACCTTATCTAAAATATCTCTCCTACCTGAAGGATGCTACCCTGCAGAAACTGTGCCTGCAAACATTTAATCTGAAGTCAGACCACTACAAACTGCCAAGGCAGCCCCCCTCAAATACTTTATCTAAAAAGTCTCTTGTACCTGAAGGATGTACCCTGCAGAAACTGTGCCTGCAAACATTTAATCTGAAGTCAGACCACTACAAACTGCCAAGGCAGCCCCCCTCAAATACCTTATCTAAAAGGTCTATCCTACCTGAAGGATGCGACCCTGCAGAAACTGTGTCTGCAAACATTTAATCTGAAGTCAGACCACTAGAAACTGCCAAGGCAGCCCCCCCTCAAATACCTTATCTAAAATATCTCTCCTACCTGAAGGATGCTACCCTGCAGAAACTCTGCCTGCAAACATTTAATCTGAAGTCGGACCACTACAAACTGCCAAGGCAGCCCCCCTCAAATACTTTATCTAAAAAGTCTCTCGTACTTGAAGGATGCTACCCTGCAGAAACTGTGCCTGCAAGCATTTAATCTGAAGTCAGACCACTACAAACTGCCAAGGCAGCCCCCCTCAAATACCTTATCTAAAAGGTCTATCCTACCTGAAGGATGCTATCCTGCAGAAACTGTGTCTGCAAACATTTAATCTATAGTCAGACCACTACAAACTGCCAAGGCAGCCCCCTCAAATACCTTATCTAAAAGGCTGTAAATTCAAATATGCTGCATGTGGAACAGTAGCCTGACTGTATCCCAAAGTACAGATTACCTGAAAATATACAATATAGCATGCTGTAAGTGGTTAAGTAGACATTAGAAACAAAGCCCAGCACTGATTCACACAGGTTTCAGCCCCATACTAAGTAAATGAAGCATCTATAGTGCTCGTAGCTTTACGGAGCTTGTAGCTTACAATAAATTCTGTAGTTAAAGTAAATGCTTGAATACTTGCTTGCTCGGTGGTTAGTTCTGTGTGCTAGAAGGGATTTTATTCTTACTGTATTTTTATTTTTAGACAGCCCCTCTCAAATACCTTGTCTAAAAGGTCTCTCCTACCTGAAGGAAGCTATCCTGCAGAAACTGTGCCTGCAAACATTTAATCTGAGGTCAGACCACTAAAAACTGCCAAGGTTAATAACTTAAAACTGTAATCCTTTTAATTGTACACTGCTGACCTGGGTATAAAGCACCTATAGTCTGTCCCCCATAACAATTTGGCTTCCTCTTTGTTCTAATTACTACCCCCCTTGCACTCTTGCACTCAACAACAGTATATTCTAACCTTAAAAAAAACTTAACATTATATTACCACTGTTGCTTCTCACCTAAAACCCTAAAAATGATATTCTAAAGCTTATATTCTAAAGCTATTGAATTCCCTAAAAGTAGTTTAAAACACAGCAATGAATATCCAGAACCACACCTCAGGGTAAGGTATCACCTAACAAATGACTGAAGCAAATCCAAAATAAGAAAAGGTGAATACTCCATGACAATCAAAGTAAGCCAGGAGGATTGTCAACTCATATGACTATAAATCCAAAAATGTATATGAAGCTTAAAAACCTCAGCTTTGGCCAGCTAAGAACTTGCTGTATTCAACTGGACGTATAAGAGAATTTAAGTACCTTTATCTGCACTTTTTTTTAAAAAAAAATACAGTATTTAAATGGATTTTAATTGTGTGTTGCAGGAATATTAACTGAACTGGAAGTTAGTCAGTGTTTGCTGAATTTTGTTATTTGCTAGTAATTACAGGTGTGGGGGTAGCCACATTCTTTGATTTCCTGTCCTTGCCTATTTAAATGGTACAGTGTGAAATATTTTCTGCTTAAAAACCTCAGCTTTGGCTGGCTAAGAACTTGCTGTATTCAACTGGATGTATAAGAGAATTTAAGTACCTTTATCTGCACTTTTTTTTCAAAAAAATACAGTATTTAAATTGATTTTAACTGTGTTTTGCATTTATATTAAGTGAACTGGAAGTTAGTTAGTGTTTGCTGAATTTTGTTATTTGCAAGTAATTACAGGGGGTAGCCACATTCTTTGATTTTCTGTCCTTGCCTATTTAAATGGTACAGTGTGAAATATGTTCTGCTTAAAAACCTCAGCTTTGGCCGGCTGAGAAGTTGCTGTATTCAACTGGACGTATAAGAGAATTTAAGTACCTTTATCTGCACTTTTTTTTCAAAAAAATACAGTATTTAAATTGATTTTAACTGTGTGTTGCAGGAATATTAAGTGAACTGGAAGTTAGTCAGTGTTTGCTGAATTTTGTTATTTGCTAGTAATTACAGGTGTGGGGGTAGCCACATTCTTTGATTTCCTGTCCTTGCCTATTTAAGTGGTACAGTGTGAAATATTTTCTGCTTAAAACCTCAGCTTTGGCTAAGAACTTGCTGTATTCAACTGGACGTATAAGAGAATTTAAGTACCTTTATCTGCACTTTTTTTCAAAAAATACAGTATTTAAATTGATTTTAACTGTGTGTTGCAGGAATATTAACTGAACTGGAAGTTAGTCAGTGTTTGCTGAATTTTGTTATTTGCTAGTAATTACAGGTGTGGGGTAGCCACATTCTTTGATTTCCTGTCCTTGCCTATTTAAGTGGTACAGTGTGAAATATTTTCTGCTTAAAAACCTCAGCTTTGGCCGGCTAAGAACTTGCTGTATTCAACTGGATGTATAAGAGAATTTAAGTACCTTTATCTGCACTTTTTTTTCAAAAAATACAGTATTTAAATTGATTTTAACTGTGTGTTGCAGGAATATTAACTGAACTGGAAGTTAGTCAGTGTTTGCTGAATTTTGTTATTTGCTAGTAATTACAGGTGTGGGGGTAGCCACATTCTTTGATTTCCTGTCCTTGCCTATTTAAGTGGTACAGTGTGAAATATTTTCTGCTTAAAAACCTCAGCTTTGGCCAGCTAAGAACTTGTTGTATTCAACTGGACGTATAAGAGAATTTAAGTACCTTTATCTGCACTTTTTTTTCAAAAAATACAGTATTTAAATTGATTTTAACTGTGTGTTGCAGGAATATTAACTGAACTGGAAGTTAGTCAGTGTTTGCTGAATTTTGTTATTTGCTAGTAATTACAGGTGTGGGGGTAGCCACATTCTTTGATTTCCTGTCCTTGCCTATTTAAGTGGTACAGTGTGAAATATTTTCTGCTTAAAAACCTCAGCTTTGGCTGGCTAAGAACTTGCTGTATTCAACTGGACGTATAAGAGAATTTAAGTACCTTTATCTGCACTTTTTTTTTCAAAAAATACAGTATTTAAATTGATTTTAACTGTGTGTTGCAGGAATATTAACTGAACTGGAAGTTAGTCAGTGTTTGCTGAATTTTGTTATTTGCTAGTAATTACAGGTGTGGGGTAGCCACATTCTTTGATTTCCTGTCCTTGCCTATTTAAGTGGTACAGTGTGAAATATTTTCTGCTTAAAACCTCAGCTTTGGCTGGCTAAGAACTTGTTGTATTCAACTGGACGTATAAGAGAATTTAAGTACCTTTATCTGCACTTTTTTTTCAAAAAATACAGTATTTAAATTGATTTTAACTGTGTGTTGCAGGAATATTAACTGAACTGGAAGTTAGTCAGTGTTTGCTGAATTTTATTTGCTAGTAATTACAGGTGTGGGGTAGCCACATTCTTTGATTTCCTGTCCTTGCCTATTTAAGTGGTACAGTGTGAAATATTTTCTGCTTAAAAACCTCAGCTTTGGCCGGCTAAGAACTTGCTGTATTCAACTGGACGTATAAGAGAATTTAAGTACCTTTATCTGCACTTTTTTTCAAAAAAATACAGTATTTAAATTGATTTTAACTGTGTGTTGCAGGAATATTAACTGAACTGGAAGTTAGTCAGTGTTTGCTGAATTTTGTTATTTGCTAGTAATTACAGGTGTGGGGTAGCCACATTCTTTGATTTCCTGTCCTTGCCTATTTAAGTGGTACAGTGTGAAATATTTTCTGCTTAAAAACCTCAGCTTTGGCTGGCTAAGAACTTGTTGTATTCAACTGGACGTATAAGAGAATTTAAGTACCTTTATCTGCACTTTTTTTTCAAAAAAATACAGTATTTAAATTGATTTTAACTGTGTGTTGCAGGAATATTAACTGAACTGGAAGTTAGTCAGTGTTTGCTGAATTTTGTTATTTGCTAGTAATTACAGGTGTGGGGTAGCCACATTCTTTGATTTCCTGTCCTTGCCTATTTAAGTGGTACAGTGTGAAATATTTTCTGCTTAAAACCTCAGCTTTGGCCGGCTAAGAACTTGCTGTATTCAACTGGACGTATAAGAGAATTTAAGTACCTTTATCTGCACTTTTTTTCAAAAAATACAGTATTTAAATTGATTTTAACTGTGTGTTGCAGGAATATTAACTGAACTGGAAGTTAGTCAGTGTTTGCTGAATTTTGTTATTTGCTAGTAATTACAGGTGTGGGGTAGCCACATTCTTTGATTTCCTGTCCTTGCCTATTTAAGTGGTACAGTGTGAAATATTTTCTGCTTAAAACCTCAGCTTTGGCCGGCTAAGAACTTGTTGTATTCAACTGGACATATAAGAGAATTTAAGTACCTTTATCTGCACTTTTTTTCAAAAAATACAGTATTTAAATTGATTTTAACTGTGTGTTGCAGGAATATTAACTGAACTGGAAGTTAGTCAGTGTTTGCTGAATTTTGTTATTTGCTAGTAATTACAGGTGTGGGGTAGCCACATTCTTTGATTTCCTGTCCTTGCCTATTTAAGTGGTACAGTGTGAAATATTTTCTGCTTAAAAACCTCAGCTTTGGCTGGCTAAGAACTTGTTGTATTCAACTGGACATATAAGAGAATTTAAGTACCTTTATCTGCACTTTTTTTTCAAAAAATACAGTATTTAAATTGATTTTAACTGTGTGTTGCAGGAATATTAACTGAACTGGAAGTTAGTCAGTGTTTGCTGAATTTTGTTATTTGCTAGTAATTACAGGTGTGGGGGTAGCCACATTCTTTGATTTCCTGTCCTTGCCTATTTAAGTGGTACAGTGTGAAATATTTTCTGCTTAAAACCTCAGCTTTGGCCGGCTAAGAACTTGCTGTATTCAACTGGACGTATAAGAGAATTTAAGTACCTTTATCTGCACTTTTTTTCAAAAAAATACAGTATTTAAATTGATTTTAACTGTGTGTTGCAGGAATATTAACTCAACTGGAAGTTTTGACTCTGCTCTTCAGTTAGTCACACCCACCCTCCCTGTTTTTGTTTTGGTGTTAATCTTAGTGGCCTTGAAACTGCCCGCCCCTCTTGTAAATTTGTGTTTGGATACTCCTTCTGTGCCCATCTCATTTGCTCACTCAACTGAGTGCAGTGAGATCATATTCTGATTTCAGGCACTCCTACTGTGTACAAAGAGAGCATCTGGGAAACAGAAAAAAAAAATTTAAGCTTGTTTCCTGCCTTTCCTGTTACGTGGTATGGACTATTTGTAGGCTTCTGAGCCCCAAGCACTTCTGTGTTGGAGGGAAGCCTTCTAGCTTAGTTTTTTTTTTTCTTATAACTAGCCAGTTTTCTAGTTACAGCACTCAAATCTGTTTCTTTGATCTCAGCACTTGTTCAGAAAAAAAAATTTTCATCTGCTTTTACTGTACTTGTGTTTCTACCTACTTTATTTTACTTTTGCATCATCTTAAAAGTACTCAATTGTATTTATTACTGCTTGGTGTAACTCATTCTAAGCCTTTTGGTTTAAACACTTGGGCTTCGGACCAGTTGTTTTGCACTGAGAGGGTTTGTGGTCTGCACTGTAGTGGCAGAACAGGTAGCTTACATCCTTTTAGGTTGGGAACTGCTGATTGAGGGCTCAGTGTCTGTTATTCTAAAAGTGTATTAATTCTGGTTTAAGCACTTGGGCTTTCAGGCCAGTTATTTTACATTAAGAGGGTTCGTGGTCTGCACTCTTGTGGGAAGAGAGGCTGGACTCCGCCCTTCTGAGCTGTGAATTTCTGGTTAAAGGCTTATAGTGCATGCATATCTGAACTGCTTCTTACTGAAGTTGGTGCGCCTTGTTTGCTGTGGCATAGACTGGATTCGGTTCTGCTGGATCTAGCTTTGTTTGTGTAACTTGAGCACTAATCCAGGCATTCTCTAAAGTATTCAATTGTATTTATTACTGCTTGGTAGTAACTTGATTAAAGTGTAGCTATCATTCTAAGTCTTTTGGATTAAGCCCTTGGGCTTTAGACCAGTTGTTTTACATTAGGAAGGTTTGTGGCATGCACTGTGGTGGCAGGACAGGTAGCTTTCATCCTTCTAAGTTGGGAACTGCTGATTGAGAGCCCAGTGTCTATTATTCTTAAAGTGTATTAGTTCTGGTTTAGGCACTTGGGCTTCAGGCCAGTTATTTTACATTTAGAAGGTTCGTGGTCTGCACTCTTGTGGGAGAAGAGGCTGGACACTGCCCTTCTGAGCTGGGAATTTCTGGTTAAAGGTTTATAGTGCCTGAATATTTGAACTGTATCTTACTGAAACTGGTACACCTTGTTTGCTGTAGCATAGACTAGATCCAGGCCTGCTGAATCTAGCTTTGTTTATATGCTTGTTGTTTGTTTGTTATTTCCCTGGAACGCTAATTCCACCTAATACGTGGCTTCTCAGCGCTTCTGTGGATCACTAGTGATATCTGCATTGCTTACTGTACTTATTTCCTTGTTTCACTTGAAAGAAAGTTACTGTTTGTTGTTTTTGCATTTAAGTTACCTGTAACACATTACACTTAAGTTACCTGGCACTTGCGCGCTAAAGCAATTATATAAGTCAGCACCAAAAATTAAAAGCACTACACCCTCACTCCCCACTGGCCCTTGTTTTCAATTATTAAGGAATTCCCAATATTATTCTAGCATGTCCAAAGGTTAGTTGTCAATCTCCTCTCCGGTCCAGCTGGTGAATCTGGGAATCTTGAGGCAATGTTACAACTGCCTCATGTACACAGACAACCCTCTCCTCCTCCCAACAAATTCCAACACATGTGAGAGATGCAACCATATAGCCAAACTGGAAGCTAAGCTCTCTCAACTCAGTACTGGCATAACCAGTCAGGAGGAGAAGGAAACCACACTCACTACAATTCCAGTTTCACATAGACCTACCACGACAGCAAACCAAACACATAATCACACAAAACATACTCGAGGCTCTAAATAAAGATCTGCCTAAGCAGCAGAGACCTCCAAAGCAGACACCCAAGCAACCACTACCCCAAAACAAAACACATGCAACACATATCTCACAAAGCCAGTGTGCCGAACAGTCACAGCCCTTAAGACTAAACAACACACCTGATACACTTGTAATAGGTGACTCTATCGTCAGGCACACTGACGTCCCGCTCACCAGGCTGAACAAGGAGAGGGTCACGGTGAGCAGCATGTCGGGCTCTAGGATCCATCACATAACACAAGCACTCAGGTCACTCCAAGGCAAGTACAAATATGACTCAGTCATTGTCCATGCTGGTGTGAATGACCTGAGACGTACCTCCCTGGACTACATGAAAAGAGACATAAAGGAGCTCTCTGAGCATGTAGCCCAGGCCGGTATGACCCTGACCTTGAGTAGCATCTTACTCTCACCAAGAATGATGCCACAATATGAAGACAAGATGATCAATTTCAACAATTGGCTTAAGTACTGGTGCCATTCAAAGGGGATCCAATGCCTGTCAGCTTGGGATGATATGCTCGACAAGCCACGATGCTTCACTAGGGACGGCTTGCACCTGTCACCCCTGGGCTTTCTGATATTGGCAAAGGCTCTTGCTACCCCGATAGTGCCTTGTTTAGGCAAGGCTCAAAGACAAACCCACCTCCATAGGTATCACAAGGGATAAGAAACTAAGAGTAATGCTACTCAATGCCAGAAGTCTAAACCTCAAGATGCACACTCGAAACTCTCCTTAGCATGGAGAACATCGATATCTGTGCAGTAACAGAAACCTGGTTCAGGGCTCCCAAGAGCACCCCAGCACTACCAGGTTATACCTCATACCATGCTTTTTGGCCCCAAAACTTGGACCGAACCACAAAAGGAGGGGGAGTATCGATATTCATCAAAGATACCCACACCTCCAGGTTGGTGGTAAAGCATGAAGCATCAGAGACTATCCATGTGCAACTAACAGTGGGTAAAACTGCCTTCCAGTTTATAGCCTGCTACAGACCACCCTCCCAAACCCAGGAACCCCACTCGGCCTTTCTGAGAACACTGGAAAATATGAATGTCTCTCCAAACACCATTATATTGGGTGACTTCAACTACCCAAACATAGACTGGGAGCATTACTCTAGCTCCAACACCCTACCCCAAAGGTTCCTAGAATGTATAAACTTAAATGCTATGGAACAACTTGTTACCACTCCCACAAGAGGGGAAAACATACTGGACCTGATCATCACCAACATGGGGACTCTATGCTCCAGACCAGAAGTGTATCCCTCACTGGTAAGATCAGACCATAAACTAATCTCACTGGATATTCACATCCCGACCCCACCCCCTGCCCAGAAAACCACAGTGAAAAACTTCTCTAAAGCAAATTTCCCACTCCTCAAAATCGAGGTGGAATCCTTCAAAGCCCCTGGGCCTGTGGAAAATACGGCCCAGACCGCAGAATTTTTTATAAACGCATTCTATGAACACCTTCAGGAATGCATGGATCATGCGATCCCAAGTAAAACCAAGACCCAATCCTCCAAAGGCAGACGTCCTGTCTGGTGGACCCCAGCCATAAACAAACAATACAATAGAAGGAGGAAGCTACTAAATGATAGAGCAAAATCCCAAAAAGGGAAGGCATCACTGATCAGTATTAGCAAAAAACTACGGGCACTCATAAAATTGTCTAAGGCCAGCTTCGAGAGAAAAATTGCACAGGACACTAAGGATAATCACAAGGCTTTCTTTAGTTATGTTAGGAACCTGGGTAGTAATTCCCAGATATGCTCAGAATTAGTCCAAAATGACAAAAAATACACTGACCCCACAGACATTGCCAACATCCTAGCTGACAGGTTCAGCGCAAACTTCTCCCCCTCCCCACCAAAAGGGCAAATATCTATCCCAGCAGAGTGCTGCCCCCCTGACATCTCAGATGCTCAGGTAAGATCCGCCTCTCCAAAGCAAAAACACAGCATCAATGGGACCAGATGGTGTCCCGGGCTGCGTCCTACATGAACTCCAAGAAGAGCTAAACCCAAACATAAAACTACTGTTCAATCTCAGCCTTACTACAGGATATGTGCCCAAAGAGTGGCGTACAGCAACAATGGTCCCTCTCCATAAAGGTGGTGCCTCAACGGATCCTGGAAACTATTGCCCCATAAGCCTGACTAGCTTGGTCTGCAAAGCTATGGAAAAGATCATCATGGACCTCATAAATAAAGATATTGGGGACCTACAGACACTGGATCCTACCCAGTTCGGCTTTGTTAAGGGCAGATCCTGCCTCTTAAACCTGGTTGATTTCTTTGAAACAGTCACTAAGGCCATTGACAAGGGGAAGGTGGTCCACACAGCCTACCTGGACCTCGCAAAAGACTTCAATACAATACCCCACTCGGGCATTATAGATAAGCTCACCAGCTTAAATATAAACCCCTATGTCACTAGATGGATTGCAAACTGGCTCAAGGACAGAACCCACATGGTTAGAATTGCTGGAGCCATGTCAGACTCCAAACCAGTTACAAGTGGTGTCCCACAAGGCTCAGTCCTGGGACCTCTCTTGTTCGGTATATATTTCTCGGAGGTACAGACCAACACGGAAGGACTGTGGCTGACCAAGTTCGCAGATGACTGCAAACTGGGCACCATAATCGACTCTCCAGCCGACACAAGCATCCTCCAAAAGGGCCTCATAGAAACAGACAACTGGTGCCAGAGCCATGGCCTCATGCTAAATGCCTAAAAGTGTACACTCATCCCCTTTGGCAAAAACAAAGTGCCCACAAATTACCACATAGGTGGTAATCCATTAAGTACAGAAGACGTAATTAGGGACCTGGGGACCCAAGTTGATAGCAATCTCTCATTTGACAACCACGTGGCCAAAGTGGTTAGAAAAACATTTTATATAGCCCACCTAATCATGAAGAGATTCACATCTAGATCAGGGGAGGTCATCGTGCCTCTTTACTCATCCCTCATCAGGCCCATAATTGAGTACAATGCCCCTTTTCGGATGTACCTTACCAGACACCTGCAGCAACTGGAAAGACCCCAAAAGTGCCTCACCAAGAGGATCAAAGGGCTCAAACAGATGCCATATGCTGCCCGGTTAAAGAAACTCCAGCTCTACTCAGTGGCATACCGCCTGTTCAGAGGCGATCTGTGCCTGACGTATAAAGCCATGTCCAACCCGGAATTAATGGACATGCTGCACCTCAGAAAATCCAAATCCCATCGAGCCACGCTCGAGACTTGAACCTCAGTACTGAAATAAATAGGACATGCTGGAGGGACAGATTCATAACCCAGAGGCTCCCTTCACTCTGGAATAAAATCCCAGTCCAGGTTAGGCAGAGTCCCTCATTGACTCTCTTCAAGAGGAATCTTGATGAGTGGATGGGAGATCGTAGGTTTACCCCGGGTATCACTTCTGTGTCACTGTTAGACAGAGGCACAGTATACTAACCTTGAAAAAGGGCATAGCAAAATAAATTTAAAATGGGTGGCGAAAGCCAAACACATTCTGGCTAGGCTTATAAATGCCCTAGGGCAGATAGCCTAGTATGAACCTATGAACCTATGAACCTATAAAAGAACAACTACTTTATTGAAAAAAGTAAGCGCTTTTGCGTCTCTCTGGACGCTTCATCAGACTTAAGATGAAAACCAACATTCAAAATCACTTAAATACCACACTACTTACATAGTAAACCAATGAAACATCTCATATCAGACACCTGATAAAATAAGGCTATATCCTTAAAGGTATATAGCTTGTATGCAGTTGGAAACACATAGTCATAGAGACCTTCAGATATGTCACTCTTGAATGAATAACAATTATAAAAAAATGGAAATAAAAATAATACATCTAAAACTAAAAAGTGCATATGAATATATATAAAAAACATACATATAAATAAAAACATAAGCATTCAAAAGTGTGTACATTAAAACTCCATGATACCTATACCATCAAGATATCATAAGTAATTTAATGTCTCAGAGGTTTATCTAAAAGAAATGGCTTCAGTGTAATCCTATCATTCAAGCCATGCCCATTATCTGCAGATAGCTTAATCATCCATCTAGCCTCCTCCTTTTCAGTATAGTTACTAATGTTCCCTAATCTTTCTGTGGCATATATAAATTCTAAAACCATGAACCCAAAAGTATGTGTCATGTCATTTTGTAAAACATGATTAGCTAGAGTGTTGCATTCATTCTCTCTGTTGATGGCATATAAATGTTCCCTGATCCGTTCTCTTAGTGTCCTATTCGTTTTACCAACATAGAAACATTTACATTTATTACAGAGAGCCAGATAAACCACATTCCTTGATTTGCAATCAGCATAATGGTCAAACTCATACTTGATACCTGTATCTGGATGTACAAAACCATTGGTATTCATAATAAAACTACATTGATTGCAACTACGACATGCATAAGTTCCCTTCCTGGAGGAGGTTAACCTATTAGTTCTTCTCTTCTCATAGCAAAGCAATCTTTTTAATGATTTGGTGTTTCTATAGCTGAAACTAGGATTGGACCCTACCAATCTTTGTATATTGTCATCCAGTTGTAGTATCCCCCAATGTTTCTTGATGACCTCTACTACAGAACTATCGCTGTTCGTATAGGGAATGCCTATTCTTTTCTTTCCTTGTCTATTTTTTCTACATTCTGTCCATGTTTCATTATTTCTCTTAATATATGGTAGGCCTGATTGATCACGTTCTATTTCTTGTAACACTTTAAGATCTTTGCTGTGATAGCCTCTGTCTATAAATTCTTGTTCCATCCCTTCAATTGTATCAAAGTACACAGAGTCATTACTTGTTAAGCGGGAGTACCGCATAGCTTGATTCTTAACTATATTCCTGTGGATGTGTGGGGGGTGCATACTATCCCTGTGTAGAATGGCATTTCTCCTGCATGGTTTCCTATAAATCTCTGTGGTGATCATCCCCTTCTCTTTCAACAACAGAACCTCCAAGAATTCTAATTTATATTGAGACTTTTCACTAGTTAATGTCAAGAAAGTCGTCATACCATTAATATATGTACTGAAAAGGAGGAGGCTAGATGGATGATTAGGCTATCTGCAGATAAAGGGCATGGCTTGAATGATAGGTTTACACTGAAGCCATTTCTTTTAGATAAACCTCTGAGACATTACATTACTTATGATATCTTGATGGTATAGGTATCATGGAGTTTTCATGTACACACTTTTCAATGCTTATGTTTTTATTTATATGTATGCTTTTTATATATATTCATATGCACTTTTTAGTTTTCAATGTATTATTTCTATTTCCATTTTTTTATAATAATTGTTATTCATTCAAGAGTGACATATCTGAAGGTCTCTATGATTATATGTCTCCAACTGCATACAAGCTATATACCTTTAAGGATATAGCCTTATTTTATCAGGTGTCTGATATGAGATGTTTCATTGGTTTACTATGTAAGTAGTGTGGTATTTAAGTGATTTTGAATGTTGGTTTTCATCTTAAGTCTGATGAAGCATCCAGAGAGACGTGAAAGCTCTTACTTTTTTTAATAAAGAAGTTGTTCTTTTCATATACATATGTGGATTTATAGTCATATGAGTTGACAATCCTCCTGGCTTACTTCGATTGTCGTGGAGTATTCACCTTTTTTTATTTTGGGTTTGCTTCAGTCATTTGTTAGGTGATACCTTACCCTGAGGTGTGGTTCTGGATATTAATTACTTATTTGCTTTTGACCACACTAGGGGACATGACAGAAGGAACCTGGCTATTATTGAACAAAACTATAACTACAGGTACTGATACAGTTGATTTTAAACAATTACTGTCTGTGGATGGCAATCCATTGTTAAGACTTTCATATGGTGAACTAACCAGAGCAGCTGCAACACAAAAAGGCCAGACAATACAAGTTAATGCACTGCAGTTAATGAGGAAATTAGAAGATGTTCTGAGTAAAAGCAAGAACATTCAGTGGCAAAATAGACATATGGAAGCCTGTATTTCATTTAAGATAGTACCCAAAGGGCTTCGGATTCTCAAAATGCCAACTTTTGGCTCTGTTTACCCAGAGTTACTTTCCAAATGGCAACAACTGAACTTAGAGACCAGTTACAGTTATATGAAGCTCCTTATAGGACAGTATAATATTATTGAAGAAGAGCTTCACAAAGAAGCTCTAGATCTAGAGCACATAAGTTCTGCTTTGACACATACACAAAGAGATAATTTCTTTGCAGATTTAGCGACCACTCTAACTGCTATAGATAATAAACTGTTACTGGACAGAAAAAGAAAATTAGAAAGAGACTGCCTCGATTTTTCTAAGGGGAATGTCTTTTCTTGGTTGAGGGAATCCACTCAACCCATTAATGCTGTGACAACCACCAACACTGTACAACATTCGAATGAGTGCCTTGACTATCCAACCCCCCCCCCAGTTTCCAGTAACATGACGTCATTTCCACTTGCAAGAGCTGAAAAAGAACCGCGAATTGAAGCACGACCCTCTGAAGCTCCAGCTAATGAATAACACACACTACAGGAGCAGAGAACGAGCAAGTTGTGCATAAAAAAAAAAATCACAGGTTATGGAACAAACTCCTGTACAAGGAGAAAATCAAGCAACTGGTCTCCATTTTCCACTGCCTTTTCGGGCAACTGACCAGCAGGTATGGAGCTGAAAATACAAGAGCAGGAAGAGGAAAACATTGGACGAGCAGTTCGAATTTCAAAGGAAGACATTGAGACCCACACCAAGGAATTAATCCTTAATCTTTCACAGTATGTATTAACTGAATGTGAGAAATCTGTTTTGAGTAAGGCACTTTCTTTTATCCCTTCACAGAGTATAGATATGAGTGATTTAGTTGTAGATATTATGTGCTTTACTAGGAATGTAGCACTAAGTATGCAATTTGAAAGTACCACAGTAAATTAAGATAATTTTCTCATTTTTAGGAAACCATCAACATATGTACCTAGTTTACATCCATTGCTAGAGAGCTTTGAAAAATCATGTACCAATGATCTAGTTGCATTGTTTCAAAATAATAATAACAAGTTGAAACTTGAATTTTTTAACTTAACTAAAGATGAGAGGTTGGCATTGAATACTTTATAGAATAACACTGATATAGTTGTGAGACTAGCAGATAAAGGGGGCGCTACTGTGTTATTGGATAGCAGCTATTACAATGACACCGTCACTGAAATGCTATCAGACATTACAACTTATAAAAAGCTTACGATGTCAGATTTAGATAAAGTTATCAGAACAGTACATGCAGACCTGTATGATATGATGATGTGCAATGTTATGGATGATAGTTTATATAGATATTTTTTGATTGAGAAACCCTTAGTACCAATGTTTAGAGGCCTTCCAAAAATACATAAATCATCTAACAAACCTCCCTTGAGACCTATAGTGTCAGGTAAAGGTTGGTTAATGGAGAGTATGTCAATTTATTTGGAAAAACAACTGAGACCTATAGTAGACTCTACTGTTTCCATGTTACATGATACACAACATTTTTTAGAGACTTTAGCACTGTACAATCTTGACAAGAGATTAAATGATTTGGATTATATGGTGACGCTAGATGTGAAGTCATTATTTACCAGTATACCGAATGATGTAGGTATAGATTTTCTAAGACTATACTTAATACAAAAAGGGATGACTAACAGTCAAATTATGAAGATCACCATGTTATTAGACTTAGTTCTAACAAACAATGTGTTCACTTTCAATGGGAACTATTACCTACAAACAACAGGAGTAGCGATGGGCACACCATGTGCCAATTCTTATGCCAACTTGGTATTGGCATATTGGGAGTCTACATATGTTTTGGAACACATGATATACTCTAAATACATTAAATACTACAAGAGGTTTGTAGAGGATGTTTTTTTTGGTACCGGGGGGGGGGGGGGTGTGTGCTAGAAGCCTTGGAAGAATTCATTACATATATTAATGGTACAACGACTTTCTTGACATTAACTAGTGAGAAGTCTCAATATAAATTAGAATTCTTGGAGGTTCTGTTGTTGAAAGAGAAGGGGATGATCACCACAGAGATTTATAGAAAACCATGCAGGAGGAATGCCATTCTACACGGGGATAGTATGCACCCCCCACACATCCACAGGAATATAGTTAAGAATCAAGCTATGCGGTACTCCCGCTTAACAAGTAATGACTCTGTGTACTTTGATACAATTGAAGGGATGGAACAAGAATTTATAGACAGAGGCTATCACAGCAAATATCTTAAAGTGTTACAAGAAATATAACGTGATCAATCAGGCCTACCATATATTAAGAGAAATAATGAAACATGGACAGAATGTAGAAAAAATAGACAAGGAAAGAAAGAATAGGCATTCCCTATACGAACAGCAATAGTTCTGTAGTAGAGGCTATCAAGAAGCATTGGGAGATACTACAACTGGATGACAATATAAAAAGATTGGTAGGGTCCAATCCTAGTTTCAGCTATAGAAACACCAAATCATTAAAAAGATTGCTTTGCTATGAGCAAAGAAGAACTAATAGGTTAACCTCCTCCAGGAAGGGAACTTATGCATGTCGTAGTTGCAATCAATGTAGTTTTTTTATGAATACCAATGGTTTTGTACATCCAGATACAGGTATCAAGTATGAGTTTGACCATTATGCTGATTGCAAATCAAGGAATGTGGTTTATCTGGCTCTCTGCAATAAATTTAAATGTTTCTATGTTGGTAAAACGAATAGGACACTAAGAGAACGGATCAGGGAACATTTATATGCCATCAACAGAGAGAATGAATGCAACGCTCTAGCTAATCATGTTTTACAAAATGACACGACACATACTTTTGGGTTCATGGTTTTAGAATTTATATATGCCACATAAAGATTAGGGAACATTAGTAACTACACTGAAAAGGAGGAGGCTAGATGGATGATTAGGCTATCTGCAGATAAAGGGCATGGCTTGAATGATAGATTTACACTGAAGCCATTTCTTTTAGATAAACCTCTGAGACATTAAATTACTTATGATATTTTGATGGTATAGGTATCATGGAGTTTTAATGTACACACTTTTGAATGCTTATATTTTTATTTATATGTATGCTTTTTATATATATTCATATGCACTTTTTAGTTTTAGATGTATTATTCTTATTTCCATTTTTATAATAATTGTTATTCATTCAAGAGTGACATATCTGAAGGTCTCTATGACTATGTGTTTCCAACTGCATACAAGCTATATACCTTTAAGGATATAGCCTTATTTTATCAGGTGTCTGATATGAGATGTTTCATTGGTTTACTATGTAAGTAGTGTGGTATTTAAGTTATTTTGAATGTTGGTTTTTATCTTAAGTCTGATGAAGTGTCCAGAGAGACGTGAAAGCGTTTTCAATAAAGAAGTTGTTCTTTTCATATACATTTGTGGATTTATAGTCATATGAGTTGACAATCCTCCTGGCTTACTTCGATTGTTGTGGAGTATTCACCTTTTCTTATTTTAGTTTAAAACACAGTTTAAAACACAGCAATTAAACTAAGACTTTAAATACTTACCATACAGCTCCAGGAAGCCTTAGAAAACACTTGAAGTCAGTGTATACCCCACTCCGCTCTCCCTTGCTTCTCTCAGCCTCGTTCTGCACCCCACCCTGCCCCAAAATCTCACTCGCCCCCAGTACCACAAAATTTATAGTTATATAGTCACACCCCCTGCTATTAGAACCTATCAGCTTTAACCTGACATATTCTCTCCACCCCCACTCTATTACCTCTAAAATTACCATTCTATCTTCTGGTGTTGTACCATCCAAACAATATAGATCCTTAACTGACACACTCCATCACTCATAATGTCATATTCCTCTTTACTATCCATTTTGCTAGCCCCTTATCCACTTACCTTGTATGAAAACTAGTTTCCCACTGGATATCAGTACCCAAAAGGCCATACTATCACCCCAGCTATAAGCCCTTCCACCTTTCACCAATCTTACAGTACAGTGTCCAGCCCTGCACCTTGCTCACTCTATCAACTTACCAATCCCAGACACATAGTTCTAGATTGAAACACTATTATAAACTCATAAATAAACTTTTGAAACTCATCACTAGATTTAAACCTAACCTAACACTTGGTGGTGACATCCACCCCAACCCTGGCCCATCGATCTCAGTCAAATCTACCCCCCCTCATTGCAATCCAAGTTATAAACCTACAATTGATAGGCCAACTAACTCTCTCCTGACCTGTCACCTTAACATTAGAAGCATTAACAACAAGTTGCACAAAGTCCATGCACTCCTAGATGTCCACTCCCCTGAGATTCTCTGTTTATCTGAAACCTGGTTAAAACCTGGTATAACACACAATGAAGTGCTACCACCTGGGTATAACATACACAGGCTGGATCATGCTTCCAGGAAATGAAGTGGGGTAGCTGTTCTATATAAATCTGCATTGAACGTCACCATTGAAGCTATACAACCACCTCAAATTAACAATTCAGAGATTCTTGCCACCAAACTACAAATCAATAAAAATAAATGTATCTCTATCATCTGTATGTACATTCCCCTAGGTAATAATGTAGCTACACTTGAAGATACTCTTCACTGGCTAACATGTCACTACTCCCAAGAAGCCCTACTACTCGGAGACCTTAACATAGACTGGAATATCTGTTCCTCAGACTCCCCAATCACCCATGTTAACCTACATGCATTCTCACAAATCATCACAACCCCTACCATTATAGGTAAACCGAACCAAAAAGAAAACATACTTGATTGGGTACTTATAAATAGTCATCCCCAATTGTACACCTCTGGGACCCTCCCTGATAACCTAAGTGATCACTTTCTCACCTATATTATTAAGCACAAAGTCATCAATCCCCAACAACCCTTACTTAGAATGGAAGAAACAAAAAATGCTTTAATCCCACCAAATTCCAACAAGAGCTAAACTCATGTAAATGGTTCATTCTAAAACACCTCCCCTTAGATGAAGTAGTCGCATACTTTAATGACAAATTCCTAGAAATCCTTGATTCTCATGCACCTGTTTGCTCAACAAGAACTAAGGCAAAAACTGCACCATGGCTTTCCAAAGAGTCTAAACTAAAAATCACCCTTAGAAACAAGGCATGGGCATTATGCCATACTACTAAAGACCCCCAAGATCACATTAAATATAGGCAAATAAGGAACAACACTAAAAAAAAAAACATTCTACAAGACAAAAAAACTACTACTACTATAATCTACAGGAAATAAATCAAAACAACCCTCAGAAGTTCTGGGAAGGTTTAAATAAACTATTACATCCTGGACAAACTTCCACCCCAATACCTGGAGCCACCATTGATAAACCTTTTTTTGGAAGTCTCTGACAGTTTTAACCATTTCTTTGCTGAGACTATTCAAGCCCTAGTGAGTCAACTACCTCCCAGCTCCCCTAGCCATGAAAGTAACAACCACCAGAAACCAACTCACACTTAGATTCCAACCAGTCGCCACCTCACTCATCTGTATCTTGATTAAAAAACTAAAACCAGCTACACTCCCTGCTGAGTATCTACAAAAAGCAGCTGATGCCATTGCTTACCTCATCTTGATACTAATCAATCGAACAATAGCAGAGGCCAAAATCCCTTCTATTTGGAAATATCCTATGTAATCCCACTTCACAAAGGAGGTCGCTCTACCGAGTTATCCAATTATAGGCCAATAGCACTACCCCCCCCCCCCCCGCGGTGGAGGTGCTGTGGTAGCATTGTCGCCTCACAGTAAGACGCTGTCCAGTTCAATTCTCAGCTAGAGTGTCTTCTGTGTGGAGACATGCATGAATGGGTGTACCTTCATTGAAGGTTGTGCATCAGGGCTGGTAACTCGGCACGTAAAAATCAACTACCAATCATTAGCAGACCAGAGTTCTGCTGTGGCAATCCCTAACCGGGAAAAGCCGAAAGACACAAGACAAGCAATACTATCCCCACTTGCAAAAATTATGGAAAAATTTATCCATAGATAACTGATGCACCACCTAACTCAGAATAACCTCATGGCAGACTCCCAGTACAGCTTCCGACCTCACCACAGCACTACTTCAGCCCTTCTAGCCTTCTCTACCATAAACCATAATTGCAATACAAATAACATATCACCTGCCCTCTTCTTGGATCTCTCCACGGCATTTGATATGGTGGCTCACCAGTTACTAATCCACACCCTGAAAACTTTCTGCCTAGATACTACAGCCACTCAATGGTTCCAATCTTATCTGAATGATAGACAGCAAGCTGTCCTTTGGCAATACAAACTTTCTAAACTCCTACCTAACACACTAGGTGTACCCCAGGGATCTATACTAGGGCACCTTCTATTCTCCATCTTCATTAACGACCTTTGTACTGCTATCCCTAAAGTCATCTGTGTCCAATATGCTGACAACTCCACCCTGATATGCTTGGCCACATCTCCAAATGAGCTGTGGTCAGCTACACAAACCACCTTCAACACAATAGAAAATTGGCTTTCTGGTCATCGTCTGATCCTAAATCCCAAAAAAAAAAAACGGTTGTTTTTCTCACCAATACACAGGTCTACAGCATTCACTTTTACTATTAAATCTAATGATGGCACAATAATCTCCACAGACTCCTCTAAAGAACTGTTAGGTGTTATCGTTGATAATAATCTTAAATTCGACCTACATGTTAATCAATCCATTAAGACAATCAAAAAAATAGGCTCACTTTACAGGATAAAAGCCTTCTTAACCCCTCCTGCTAGATTTGCCATAGCTCGCTCTCACCTATTTTCATCTCTTCTGTATGCATCCCTGCTACTCTGCAATCTAAACAAATCTGTCCTTAACAAACTCTCTATCTGCTACAATAATACTGCCAGATTTGCCACTGGCCTGCCAGGACATCACTGTATCAACCTAAACCAGCTTGTGTGGCTAGAATTGCCCAGCATGATCAAGTATAACCTTATGATTACTGCCCATAAGATCCTTTACAATCCAGACAATACTCATTCTCTTAAAAATATTATCACCTCCTATCACAATCCCGACCTCTTTGATCCTCTAATAGATTACTAGTCCAGACTATCAAAACTAATAACTCCACCGGTGACTCTCTCTTCACAAACTCTGTAGGCAGATCCTGGAACTCTCTCCCACCCAAAATTACTTTGCTCACCTCCCTGAGTCAATTCAAGACTAGATACAAACAACATCTGACACTAAACTGGCTATGTCATTGTAGTAAACCTGACTAACTCTCCTTGACAATGAGACAAAAACAGTAATTTTAGCCTACTTGTGACACTAATCCTGACCTATACTACATTTAACTCTAAACTTGTTTAGGTATGTAACCACTGTAAATAGTGCATCTGTAACTTACTGTATGAGTTAATAACAGTATTTTTAGCTGACCTGTGTTACTTAATGATGACCTACTCTCAGGATTTTTTTAACCCTGGAACTTCTATAATTTGCTTGGGTATGTAACCTCTGTAAATATTGTATCTTAAACTTATCTGCTTGCTTAGATGTGTTAACTACTGTAAATACTGTATTTTTAATCTAAACTGCTGACCTTGGAGCTTTTTCCCCCGGGCCTCCGCTGAAAATGGACATGTAATGTATCCAGTCAGACTGTCCCAGTCAACAAATGTAAAATAAAATAAAAAATAAAATAAATAAAACAATCTGGACTTCTATAACTACCAAGGTGTTCTGTTAGCAGATAACTGTATTATTGCAATACAGTTGTTATTGTTCCTTTATTGCACTACAGTTCTATTTGCCCATTTATTTCACTACAGTTTTTGTGGTGTATATTTTATTACAGTAAATGCTTTACTCCTTCTTGCTTATTACACTACAGTTAGCATAATAAATCCGTAAATACCACACTCATGGTGCAACCTGGCCAGGCACCCGGCATGGGACTCAACATTACGAAGCCTCTCAGCTGGAACCGTTGGGAGAGAAGTACACCATTATGCATACCAATTTTGCAGACATTCAACTTGCATATTGGTAAAACAGAGGAAAACATACTTACATATTTGTGGGGCATTCCCAGCTCTGGCTTCTTAGACCCAGGTGTTTCCAAGGTTCCCCTCTTTCTCCTCTTCAGGTCATTATAATGGTGATGACACTGCTCACCTGTGTGGGAGATACCAGTAACACTGGTGGGTTCCTTGGCCAACCATTCCCAGGCTTCTGCCTTACACTATGAGCCCTGGAAACTTCCCTGCAGCAGACTGGGTTCATGATTTTTTACCAGAAGCTCAACAAAGACTCTCTACTCCTGAACACCTCATCTCTGCACCCAAAAGTGCACACCTTCACCAGCACCACCTGCATATCACCAGCTGATCAGACTCCAAAGACCGTTACAAAATTCCCACCTATTGCACCTAATAGAGGCTGGCTGTTTTGTTGCCCTTACACATCATTGAGTAACATTCAAAAAAGCTCTGCATTGATTAGCATCGCTCAGGCCAGCTAAGCAGAGCTACGCAGTGTGAAAACTCACACAACCAAGGTTTTAGCTAAGCTTAGCACCGTGCAAACAAAAGTAGCCATTAGCATGTTTAAGCAGTGTTCAGCACAGCAGTGCCATATTTCACAAATTTGCTTTTAAAATTAAACATATATAATAAATTAAATTATAGACATCTTATCACTGCTACGGACTCAAACCCAAGACCTATTAAACATTAGGCTGTATCTCATATCTCTACCCATTTAGCTACTTGGATATTATGAAAACTAGTATACCTTCACATATAAAACTGGGTTACCTGTTAGCTCTGTTAAGCATCTCTGTGTGCTGCACAAACATGCTTAAATAGACACAGACATAAATAATTAATTACAGTCAATACCTATTTTTAGATGTCAAGCAACTGTCACCTATGCATGTATGAGCACCCCTCAGCTCTGTGGCACTCTGCACAGCACCATGCAGACAGCAATTAAAAAAAACAGAAAAAAACAGAAATATTTACAATAAGAAAAATACATCATCATGATAATTAATGACATCTGGTTTCTATTTTTAGATGTCTGGCAGGTGTGAGCTGTCTATATGTGAGAACAGTTTGGCATTGCTGTGCGTCATGCCATGCTGCACAAACATACAAAAAACAGAAAAAATTTAAAATAAAATATTATACATTTGACCCAATTTACAGTATTTCGACAGTAGTGGGGAGCAGTACAGGGAGCCTCAGCCTGTATGCATCCACAACCACTGGTAGCCTCTACACTTCTCTCTACACCGATTTAATATCCCTGTACCTATGCTCTCCCTCAGCAACTCATTATCAATATGCATGGCACACTGCCAAGGGAGGCCATGGTCATGTACACTGATACATTCCATGTAGGCTCTACATGGTGCCTACCCAGATGGATTAATCTGCCACAACTTTTAAACAGGACAGAAATGCTAAAAGATTAAGCATTTCTTCTTCTGATCCCAAAAGATCAACACCAGACAAAGGAGACACCAGGATTTTGGCATCTGTAACATTAGCCAATCTCTTCAGAGGTGATTGGACATAAATGGAATTACAAAATAATACTGAAAGATATGGAAGTAGGTCCACTCTAATTACAGCACTATGGTGTTATTTTTCTAATGTTCTTTAAAGCAGCTTATATAATTTATTACATTTTTGCTATTTGAGTAATACCTAATTGTTTTTTGCTTCACTGAAAGAACCCTTCTAGGCAATGTTTAGGTGAGGGGACTTCGGAAACATTAGTCACTCCATTACCTTGGGAGTCACTCACTCCAATGTACATAGTTGTCCAGTAATGGACTACAGGTTTAGGTTTGGTGGTTATACTTATTGCCTTGTCCACTTTTTGTTCTTCTGTTGATAATAATTGTCAACAGTTTGTCACTTATTGTTTTTTGTCTCAATACCTTTAACTGGAGATCACCTTTGTTGCATATTTTATTAGATGCAGGCCTCTTAGTCCATTTTATTAGATGCAGGCCTCTTAGTCCATGTCACAAAAAGGCATATTAGACTCTAGGACAAAAGCAGGAACAGTTCATTTACTTTTTTCCAGTAGTTTATTAAGTAATTAAAACAGCTGCAAAATACTGTGTTAGAAACATCTTCAGTTTAACAGACAATACAAAACATCAAGAAATACACAACAGTAATATGATATACACCCAAAACTAGTAGATACTAGGTATATCTCATCTACTGACCATAACTGATAACTACTTACAAAAGTGTAAAAAAAGTGCAAAGGTGTTATACAAATATGTAGATATTAGATTGTGGTTAGGTAACTATAAATGAACTATTTGGTAATCTTAATCCTTATTTAAATAACTAACAACAGAGTATGTGCAAACAAACAGTATAAGGGATGTTCTAAAATTTACAGAGCTTTATAACAGAATATCTTGCTATACATTCAGAGACTTTAAGCCTAAGACAAGAGAAGACCATAAGGGTGCTACATTCCTTCTCATGGAAAACTAGCAGATTCATTAATATAGTCAACAGTCCCAGAGAATAACATGGCAAGATTGCTATGTTGAATAATTCAAGACTTAAGCTTCTCTACAGACAGACGTTTGGGATGTTTCCACTCAGAAGTAATGTAGGCTTGCACCACAGCAGCCAGTTGCATAAACCATCTAGTCAGAGAGGATAAGAAGGAACTATGGATTTTGGGTAATGTAACCCACACAAAGAAACAAATCTGAGGACCATTTATCTGCTTCTGCCCTAGCTGCTTCCTTAAACCAAATATTGGACACCTGCATGCATTTCCACATCTTAGGAAGCACATTGAATGTGAGATCCACAAGTCAGACATGCTCCAGTGCTGTTTGTTCCATCTGACAATTCAGAACCAGGAATCCAATAGCCATAAACTATCTTCAATCTTTTCTTAAACATGTGGTGCATACTTTTGGCTCCTAATCTCTTGCAGAAAATATGAAACACTTATAGTTGCACAAAACCATACATTCGAAACCTAGATACCTACAGAGGAAATAGAATCCTTAAACTGTGTAATAAGCAAATAATAATGGTGGGAAGCATGAACTGTACTAGTTGAGGACAGGAGATAGCCATTAAGAGGAGAAGAGGACCGATGTGTATGTGTAAAGAAAGGAAACCTAGAAACTTACTTGCTGACATTTACAAAAATTCTTATGCAGGAGATTCCAGGAGTCATGTAAACCCTCAAAACTATGTATTATTCTCTCACCATCTACTATAATGGTTAAGTTATATAATTGTTTCATACCACTATCTTCCAGTTCTCATTGACTATGGGGTGCCTGTTCTTCATAAAATGAGGGCTACCCCACAAAGGTACTGCTGACCCCTGTATTGCAGACCAACTTATAAGTTTGGATAGTACTTTAATTGTCGTATGATAATTGCATGATGTATGACAATTCCTCAAGTATTTTTGTAAATGTTTGGAGTACCATCTGAGACCCCATGATGAGAAAGTATGTAGGGGTCTGAATGGAGAGATGAAAAGTCAGCAAGCAAAGGAAAGTAGTAGTACTGAAACTGAATTCATCCTCAAGTCTTGGTGAGTACCTTCACAAGGTGGACCCTGTTTTTCACAAAATCTCACCAAGGCAACACTGATATATAGACTGTATTTCTATAGCATATATCATGGACAAAAGTAGGTCAAAAGCTAAAAAAGACAGCTGGGTGCACAAGACCCAGGATAAAAAAGTGCCCATTCCTGGTAGGTGCACTGGTGCCAGGAATGGAAAAAATGACAGCATAGAATCCTCAAAATATGTAAACATTCCTACAATGGGGCCAGGCCAGGCCAGGCCTAGGGGAAGGATGGCCCACCTGTTGTAGAAGGAAGTAGCAGTCCACAGAAATCACAAATATTGCTTGGCCAAAGAATTGAGGATAAGAAAGAAATTATGTATTGTTACTATTATGCAAAAAGCCCAGAATTTCCAGACATACAATATACAAAAAGATTAAGAGATAAGTTAGAGGAAAGAAAAATACTTCCGCAAGAAAAACTGTCAGAAACTTCAAATAAAACTTTGGAGTCATTAATACAACTGATTTTTGAAAAACAGTATATATATCAAGAAACTTTGATCTATTTGGAAAAAGAACCATCTGAAGAAGTACTAAACTGTAAAGAACAAAACCTAGATATTTTTGAAAAGCATAAAAAAGAAATATGGACGTTCGAAAGAAAGAGAGATTTGATATGGTGTAATATTTATGCAAAGGCAAAAGCCAAATTAATCAACATAAAGAAGGCAGCCCGAAAGATATTCAAAGAGAAATGCAAGAAAAGGCATCCATATATGGAAAATAAATAAAATAATATAACAAACAGGAATGTAGAAAAGAAGATTAGTAAAGTAGAAGTTAAAAAAAATTGAAGTTGAAGTTATGGAATGCCTGCAAAGTGAAGGATTTGATGTTGAAAGTTTAACACAGGTTGCATCACAGCAAGATGGAACGAGTCCCCAAAGTAAGGAGAAACAGGAAAATCAGGTGACATCTCAAGAAGAAACATGGACATGAAAAGAAAGAGATTTTAATATGGTGTAATATCTACAGTATGTAAAGGAGAAAGCAAAACTAATCAATACAAAAAGAACAACAAAGATATTTGAAGAGAAATACAAGCAAAGGAATCCAGACATGGAAAACTTTCTAATACAAAACATAAGAAGAAAAAGGGGAAAAGTAGAAAAGGAGATCAGTAATGGAGAAGTTAAAGAAATAGAAACTGAAGTCATGAAGTACCTCCAAAGTGAAGGATTCAGTGTAGAAAATCTAATTCAGAAAGCACCACAACAGGACAGAGCAATAGAACTCCAAAATAAGGAGAAAACAGTGGTAAAGGAAGCAATTGGTCAGGTGCCATATGAAGATATTTTGGAGTCTTTTACAGAAAGCAGTACAAACATCCACTTGAAGCTGGACAGCAAGGGAAGGAACAGAAAACTGTGGAAACTCTGACACAGTTAATGTTGAGGAGTGATAGGTCAGTGAATTCTCATATGACAGTGCAATTAATGGCACAGGATGAAATTGAAGAGAATGTGTCACAGGAAGATGCAATAGAATGTTCTATAGAATGCCCACAGGGAATGGAAAACAAAAAATGTGCCCTTAGTCTAGTAGAAACCAAGCTAAGAGAAGAGTTGCTTGACTTCATATAGACATATTAAGATCAATAAAAGAAATAGACTGCAGAAGGTCAATAAAACCCAAAATGTCAGAAGTTTGATAAAACAAATGAACACAGTAATTAAGACTGTCCATTGAGATTCATGCGATATAGCAGAAGTAAACAGGATATATTACTTTGCAGCTAAATTAATAACTGATAAAGTTCTACCACAAGAACATAGGGTAGTGAAGGAGAGAAAGGTGAGAAATTGAATACCATCATGGAAGTATTGAATAGAGAAAACTATAAAGCAACTAAGACAAGAAATGTCACTACTGGAAGAGTATAAAAGAGAGAATAGATCAAGAAAAATACTCAGAATGATAGATGTGATAAAAGCAATGCACAGTATTAGAACAGATCAGGCTCTGTCAGGCACTATCGCAAATAAAAACTAAAAATCTCAGCACAGGAGGAAAAACTTAGAAGATACGTAGAGAAAAATAATGGAAAAGTACAAAAGAAGCAATTTATTGATGACCCAAAAACGTTTTGTAGAGAATTGGGAAATAAGGGTAAAAGGAATTGAAAGCCCACCAAAAAAAAAAGAACTAGATACATTTTGGAGAAGTATCTATGAAGATCCTGTGGAACATAACAAAGATGCTAATTGGATAGAAGAAGTAAAAGAAAGAATAAGAAGTTTAAAGGTACAGCATGTGAAATGGGATGGAGTAAGAAACAGATATACTATCAAATGTTTGAAACAAAGTTATGAAAAGCCTCTAATTGGAAAGCCCCAGGCCCAGATGCAGTATCTAACTTCTGGTTAAAAGTATTAACATCTTTGCATGAAGATTTAGCCATGAGTAAGAATTATTTATATGCGCACCATGAACAGACACCAACTCGGCTAATAACAGGAAAAACAATGCTCCTACTTAAGAGTGAACCTGTAAACTACCCTAGGAATTATAGATTAAAAACTTGCCTTCCAATGACGTATAAACTATACACAGGAATTGATGCCAACAGAGTTTATAGTCATTTAGAAGAAAACTCAATTATGGCAGCAGAGCAAAAGGGCAATAAAAGAAAGTCATATGGAACAAAGGATCATTTGTCGTTAAATAAAGTCATAGTGGAGAACTGTACAAAGGGGAAGAATCTAAGTATGGCATGCATTGACTACAAAAAAACATTTGATAGGATAGTATCCCACATTCATGGATAAAAGAGTGCTTAAAATGTATGAGATACATCCTACACTGATCAACTACATTACAGTGACCATGAAACAGTGGCAGACCACTCTGCAATTAAACCATGATAAAACACAAATTATTATGCTAGGGATAAAAATTAATTGGGGGGTTTTCCAAGGTGACTCTCTGTCACTGCTGCTATTCTCAAAAGGCAAAAATACACAGGAACAGGTGAAAGGTGCAGTACAAGAAAACTGCATTAGCTTAAAGTAAAAAGAAGTACCGAACCAACACGGCTGGGCAAAAACCTCTATTTATTAAACAAAATAGAAAGTAATAGAAAGTGAGCACTTTTGCGATAACACTATTGCATTTTCAGACTAATAAACAAATAGAAAGACATGAGTTAAAAAGAAAACAAAACCAATCAGCTATCATATGCAAATCTGATGAAATAATTAAAAGGTACACACACACAAACAATGCAACAATTGTTATAAATACAAGGGAAACAATACAAATAAAATCTAAGTTTAAAAACAACATTAATGTTTAAGCGGGCAAGCTTTCAAGAAAGGTTTAAGGCTAGAAACACCATTTGAACCAGGCAGTTTCTCTGCATTCTAGAGCAAGATCTATTTCTGCTCAACCCTTTCTGTTTTATTAGATGTATCGCCCCCTCTAATACTAACATCCAAAACCTGGAGTACAAAGAACTAAAAAGTGTGTTCTTAGCCATGCAAACCAATGTGCTGTGCTAAGACATTTGTGTCTTTCTGATTCCTAATGTCCCTATAGTGTTCGAGAATCGTGTCCTTCAGTGGTCTGTTAGTTTTGCCTATGTAGAAGGCATGATAGACCTGGCAACTTGCAAAATAAACAATATTTGGAGTTCTGCAGTCAGCATAAAAATCAAGTTTGATTTTGAAGTTAACGTGAGGATGTATGTGAGTTAAGCCCATAAGTATATACTTACAGGCTGAACATGATCTACAGGGAAAGGTCCCATGCCTGGTAGACTGAGGCCCTTTGATATAGAGTTGTGATTTATAGCAAAAACATTTCTTCAAGGACTTATTATTTTTAAAAGCAAAATGTGGTGTGCTGTCTATAGTCCCTTTCGATTCATCTATTGTGTGTAGGATATTCCAATTCTGTTCAATAACCTCACAATATTTATTGATGTCAGTAGAGTAAGGTAGAGAGACTCTAAAATTATCTCTTACAATTACAGTTGATTGTGGAGCATCAGGTGGAGTGTAGTTGCCAAAATGGGCTCTTCATTTCCCTTCCCTTCTCTTTCTTCCCATGCAGCATTAATTTGAGAATCAATCTCTCCCTCTTTGTAGCCTCTATCTAAAATGTCACGCTTGAGAGAGTCAAGTGCTAAACCCAACTGAATGTTATCATTGTGCAATCTCATTACTCTATAAATCTGCCCTTTTAGAACATTCCGGGTGACATGCTTGGGATACATGCTATTTTTGTGCAGGAAGTTGTTTTACAAATGAGAAAGTGAATTTGCTCTGTACATTACTTGAGCTTGTACTTGAAAATAACGTTTTCGTGTTCAAGAATTAGTTCTTCTTACAGAAGGCTGGCGTGGCTATGGGCGCAGCCTGTGCCAATAGCTATGCCAACCTTGCATTAGTGCAATAGGAAAAATCCTGCCTGTTATATAACAATGCTTATGAAGAAAACATAGCCTGGTATGTATGTTTTGTGGATGATATGTTTTTCCTTTGGCTTGGCTCGTCAGAATTGTTGAATGAATTTATTAACTACTTGCATGGCACTACTGGTTTCTTAAGATTTACCTGTAAATATTCTGCTGTAGAAATGGAGTTCTTAGATGCTAAGATCAACAAAGGAGACCTTAATAGTATATATACTAGTGTCAACAAAAAAAAACACTAGGAAGAACAACTTTTCAAACATATTTGAAAAAATAGAACAGTTGGCTAAGTTAAATTTTAAATGTAAACAGAAGAAGCTAGACAGGGACAAAGTGGAATACAAGGATAAAGTAGCTTACCCTTTTCCCAAATCTTATGAAACAGTGAGTGGTAACAATTCTAGGGGAAAGGACAGGGAAGTCAACTATACAGGGATCTAGGGATTCCAATTTTAGAGAAATAGAAGTTAGTGGTCAACTAGATAATGATATTGATTTAGACTATGAGCAAGAGTACCCCCAGAAGATCTGAAAGGTTACAGAACAAAACTCAGAATAAAGATAGCGGAAATTAAGTTTTTTTTAGAACATCATCATGGTCTGAGGGAGTGGAGGAAGAAACACAAGGGCTGAGATGGAGGATGGGAAGTTACAACAGATAGGTCCCTGTGCAACACAAATAACTGAAGGGTTAATCTTAACAGCATTTGACGGTAAATTTCTGAGCTGCCAAGGCTTTACTATTTTCAGTTACTCAAGGTTTGAAGTGGATGAATGTGTTTTTTCACTTATGAGTAAAGGTATTAAATATGTACCAGCAAAAAGGATGGATATAGCTAGGACCCTAATTGAGTTGAAAATGTACGCCTAAAAATTAAATTTTAGGGTAATGTTTAAGGATATCAATAATGGACATCCTGATGATGGACTTTTATTTAAAAAGAAAAGCTGTTTTAATCCTCCCCTATACCCCATTATTGGTACCTTTGAACAAATGTGCACAAAGGATATTATTGAATGTTTTCATACCCATAAAAGAAGGTATTACAATTTAACATATGAAGAAACAAGGTTATTGAGACTGCAGTTATTTCTGATGTCTGTTTTTTATCTATTTGCTTTTGGAACTTATTAAACAAAGTTTTCTACAGACTGGGCTTGGCAATTCATTACAAGGTGTTTTATTTTGTTTTCATTGGGTATTACCTCATAAGTACATTGCAGTTTTATTCAGTTGGTTATTTAGTGTGCATTGTGATTGCTAGGTTGTCTGTGCCCTCTGGACTTTTACCATTCTGGACTGCAGTGTTGTTACTGTTGGAAACAGTATGGAAACTGGTGCTTGTGCTTTAACGTTGGACAACAGTGTTTCCAATCCATTTAATGGTGTGGTTTCTATGCAGAATGAGTTAATTCAACTCATTTCTAATTTGAATAAATGAGTTTTGGAACTGCAGCAGTCAGTTGAGAGACTACAATTCCCAGAGACCTCTGTGAGGCACCAGGCTGGATCAAGCGTGATTGGACAAGTGAGATCAGGTGGTGTCAATGCTTCCGGGCTGACGTCAGCCACAATGGAGGACTACAGCCAAAATGATATACCGTGCGGCCAAGGCTGTAATGAAATAACAATTAGGGGACACCCTAAAAGCTTTCAGGACAGGCTCAAAATGGACTTTAATTTTGAGTCAGATTTCAGCAATTTTGATGGTGAAGACATTAATAGGAGGCTACAAGAACTTGAAGTGAGGTTAACAAAGGTACATAACCTCCAATGTGACAATTTTATCTTAAAGAAAGTATTAGACACAAGAGAGTACCAAGGGGTTTGAGGACTTACAAATTCCCTCATGGTTTGAAAAAGGGACAAACTGAATGTGTTGAACTTATTGAGATGTTTGATCAACACAGGATGGAGTTAATGAAGTTTATAATAAAACTGAATAACAAGAAAATTAATGAACTTATGTGTGAAGTTGGCAAGATTAATGATAATGTGATTAATGATATTCACTTTTCTGTGTATTCTGTAAAATATGACAACATATTTGAAAAAATAAAACAGTTAGCTAAGTTAAATTTTAAAAGTAAACAGAAGAAGCTACACAGGGACAAAGTGGAATACAAGGATAAAGTAGCTTACCAAATCTTATGACACAGTGAGTAGTAACAATTCTAGGGGAAAGAACAGGGAAGTCAACTATACTCGGGATCTAGGGATTCCAATTTTAGATAAAGGGAATTTAGTGGTGAACTAGACAATGATATTGATTTAGACTATCAGCAAAATTACCCCCCCCCAGAAGATCTGAAAGGTTACAGAACAAAAATCAGAATAAAGATAAGCGGAAATGAAGCTTTTTTAGAAAATCATCATGGTCCGAGGGAGTGCAGGAACAAAACACAAGGGCCAAGATATAATATTTTCAATTACTCAAGGTTTGAAGTGGATGAAAGTGTTTTTTCACTTATGAGGAAAGGTATTAAATTTGTACCAGCAAAAAGGATGGATATAGCTAGGACCCTAACTGAGTTGAAACTATACACCTGAAAATTAAATTTTAGGGTAATACTTAAGGATATTGATAATGAATATCCTGATGGTGGACTTTTATTTAAAAAGAAAAGCTGTTTTAATCCTCCCCTATACCCCATTATTGGTACCTTTGAACAAATGTGCACAAAGGATATTATTGAATATTTTTATGCCCATAAAAGAAGGTATTACAATTTAACATGTGAAGACACAAGGTTATTGAGACTGCAGTTATTTCTGATGTCTGTTTTTTATCTATTTGCTTTTGGACCTTATTAAACAGAGTTTTCTACAGACTGGGCTTGGAAATTAATTGTGAGGTGTTTTATTTTGTTTGTTTTCATAATCAATAAAGAAGGACATAGATGGCTCGGGAACATTTTTAAGTTCTTGAAAATAAGCCACAAACACACAAGGTGGATAAAAACTCATCTAATAAACCAAATACAAAAACAGACCACCAACATAGCCTTTAGAGAAAGACTTATATACTTTACAAATTCAGAAACTTCTGAGTTTGTGAAGTATATCAGTGTTTCTCCAAAGGCTATGTTGTTGGTTTGTTTCTGGTTTATAAGGCCTTGAAAATATAAGAACAGGTTGCAGATGTGATTGGTGCTGCTTCTTTCTCTAATAAAGCCAGCCTGCTTATTCAAAATAAGATCAGGCATTATCTCTTCTAACTTCTTGGCCAAAATTATAGCATAAAATTTAATCTCCACATTAAGGAGGGATATCGGCCTGTAACTGCCGAGCTCAAAATAGTCTTTGTTGGGCTTGGGAAGAACTGTGATTACAGAAGACAGAGAGGAAGGATTAACAGATTGTGTGGTCTGAAAAAAGTTAAAAAAACAATCTCCAGTCTTGGGGCTGAGTCCTGATATAAAGCCTTATAGAGTCTGGCATTGATCCCATCTGGTCTAGGGACTTTTCCTAACTTCATAGAATTAATTGCTCTTGCTACCTTGTCTCTTTTTACAGGAACTTCAGGAACAGTCTTGTAAGGGTCAGAAAGGATAGAAAAATTAATTCTCTTAAGCAGTGCAAAAAGGCAGTCTTCTGTAAAACCATTTAGACTGGGGACTTTATATAATGTTTAGAAGGACTGAAGGGCATCATTAATTCCCTTATTCATACTCACTACTTGTTGGGTGTTTGGGATTCTCACACCTGAGATAACAGACATCCTTTTTCTGAGCTTAATCTTTTCAGCCAGCACTTTGTTAAGACTACTTCCTTCAGCCCAAGATTGGGTAGCTGCTCTTTCCATATAAAGCTGTACCTTAAAAAGTTAAAGTTATATTGTGACTTTGTCGCAGGACTTTATATTTTTGAGGGATATTGGGTTACAAAAAGAAGTCAGCCTGCATTCCTCACATGCTGCATTCACCTGAACCTTCAAAGCAGCTTGAATCTAAGCTTTAATCTTAGTGTTTTGAAGAATTAAAGGGTCCATTTTCCATCTGCTTCTTGGAAGGAAGAAGTCTGTGGAAGCAAAAGAAGTGGGGTCGCTTTATGGTTGGTGTTTAGGGTTAGTATGATCTGACTGTCTACAATAAAACTAGTTTGCCCTGCAGAAATTAGGTAATAATCTGTATGACTGCTGGATACTCCCAGCAGTGAGCTATATGTAAATGAATTATATCCTGAGTTCATTTCTATCCAAATATCAACCAATTGCAAGACTTGGCTAGCCTCATGAATGGTCTTTTGTGATCAAATATGGATTTCACTCTTAATGGTAGCTCTGTCACACATAGAGTTCATCTCTCCATTAAAATCCCATAATCTCATCAGGGTCACTTCCCACTGCTTTCACAGTGGTGAAGAGCTTGCCAGAAAAGCCAGGTCATCTCTATTGGAACCATATATGGAGCTCATTGTCCAGGTTTCTTCCATAAAAGTGCACACTCCCAATACCCATCTCCAATGCTTGTCTGAAATTTTTTGCTGCAAATGCTATTCCAAAGAGGGGTTAACTCCAATAAGCACTACTGTTTTGGATGTAGGGTGTGGACTATAAAGCAATTCACCTCTCCATACTGAATGATATTTGGCTGCCTCGCATTCCACGGCAAAAAATATATCTCACTTTTTTCCATAGCCATTGTCTAATCATTGTGCATAACCAAGGAGAAAAATTACCTCTGACATTTAAAGTAAGTAAATGTAATTTCATGCAAATGTATATACAAAAACAATTAAGAAAAATTACCGAGCAAAAAACATTTATGCTACTAACAGTATATTAAAAGAGCAACACTCTTCCCATTCACCAGAAACGTAAACCTGCAATGGAAAATAAAATTAAAATTTATCTTAATATTATGTACTATAAGTACTTATGGCATGCATTACACATGTGGATAAACAATAGGCCAGGTAATAGCTGTGGTCTCACTAGGGAAAATAAAAACAAAAACACAACCAGTTACCGATTACTCCCATTAGATCTCATGTGTGGTCTAGGTAGGAACACTTCACTTACTCGGCATTTATGTTGAAGTTACTTAGCATAAACATTAATGGTATTCATTTTCTTGTTAAAAGGACCATACTAGGTACATGGGTTAGACAATATCTTTCTAATATTTTATGGTTACAGTGAACTCATCTTTCAGATTCTGAACATCAGAAGGAAAGTTCCTGGGGTTATGAGTTGTGGGCTTTCTAATCCCACACTTCATCAAAACATAAAGTTGTAATGATAATATTCCCCAAGATTTTATACTTAATACAATCAATAATACTTCCACCTACAAAAATAATTATCAAGAAACTGAACACACTAATGTTAAATTTCTTATGGGCACCTAATAGACCTAGGATTGCATTAAAGAAACATACTAATAGCTGGTCTCAAGGGGCTATTTCTTTTACAGACTTTAATTTATATACTATCTCTTCTATTGTAAAAGTTATTACTTTATTAATAGATCAGTCATATGTCACAAAATGGAAAGATTATTGGGAGCTAATTAGTATACACTTCATGAAAATCTCCTTAACACATAAAAATATGATTGTAAATAACTCCATGTTATGGTTACTAAAGGAATTTTGTACCTCACCTATTACACCTAAACATATGGTTTGTTACCCATTAAATATTATTATTAGTTATCGTAACTTTATATTCATGCACCCTAAGTATAGGGAATGGAATTTTATTGTATTTCCTATAATGTATACTCAGGGTATGCTTTTGTCATCTACTTCTGAAGGAACTCATTTAGCTATAGATAATGATCTAAAGTACTGGTATCAGTTGATATCTGATAATAAAGTTAAAAATCTAGATTTCTTAAAACAAGAATTTGATCTAAGAGAAACTTGCTGGTTAGAGGTTCAGACCTTTAGACAACATCTCATTAATAAAATAGATTTAATGTCTATAACTGTTAAAGAATCTATTCCAACACTGATTGATTACTTCATATTAAATTTACAACATAAAGTTTCTGATAAAGGTAAACTTTCATACATACATAAAGTTATCAGACAAGAAACTTTTTACAGTGTAGATTCATACTGGAATTATTTCACTTCTATTAATGGGGACCCACCAAATCAACAAGATAAACTATATTGGAATCTGCTTATAGAACTACGTCTTCCATTGTCTGGAGACTTTATACATGGAAATTTTTACATAGATCTTTTTATATACCTTTGATGATGAATAAAATAAATAATAAAGATAATCTATGTAAGAGATGTAATGTAGAAATTAATGCTGACTGGGCTCATATGTTTTATGACTGTATAAAGTTGAAAGAATACTGGAAGTCAATTAATGAATTTTTGCAGGCTATTTTTACAGATAATTTCATTATTTCTAAATCTCTTATATTATTCAACACACCTGTACCTCAAAGTGTTAAAAAGGTTAAGCTTCCCTTGTTATGGTCTATTCTAGCAGTGGCTAGGAAAATAATAACTAGAAATTGGATTTCAGATACACCTCCTTCGTTCAATGAATTTAAAAATGTTACGAATATAGTGTGCCATATGGAAATAAACACAATTAGGACTAGAACAAATAGAAAAACATCTTATTTTATTGTATGGGATAATTTACAAAATTTGTTAAAAAATTTTAATTTCAATAGCATGGTATTTTAGTTTAATTAATTGATCTGATTGTAGTGGATGTCTTTGTAAATACTTTAGTTGTTTTGTTGAATATTATAATAATACCTATTTTAATTACTTGTATAAAATTGTTATGATATTTCTCTTATATGTTAAAACAATAAACCTGTTTTGAAAAAAAAAAACATAAAGTTGTGGCTACATTGATTAAGAGGAATACTGTGCATTTACAAGTTTTAGGTTGTTTTTCTTTGCTACAGGAGGAAGTGTCTGGGATGCAAATAAAAATGAATGGGAGGTTAATAACTGTAATTTCTAGTTATTTTCATCCATCTATTAATCTTTAGGGTGCCAAACAGTTGCTGCATTATCTTCAAGATTACATTTCAAACTCTTTAATAATGATGTGGGATTATAATTGTATATACTGCTACCAAACAACAAGATAAAAACTAGTAAATCCAAAAAGGCAGCCTGGAAGTCCGTGAAACAGTTTATTGAGATCAAGTAAACTTAAGCGCTTTTCGTACGTACAATATACGAACTTCTTCTTCCCAAAGAGACCTGGTACTTTATTTTAACCTATTGAATCCTTTATATACCCATCATCCTCCCCCTTTTGCACTTCCACTAAAACTGGCAGAGTATATCTTTATTCATTGTTTTTAAATTCCTGCTCATTGCTGAGGATACACTTGTGTCCACTACTGGAGTGTGACATGCTGAAGTTGCATCTCACTCCATTAGACCCTTGACCATTTAGTGTTTGGCATTTATACCCATGTTACACAAAGCTTCCAGAATTTCCTAAGCAACTTATACATGCTACTCAGGAATTCATGGATGCTTATAAAATGGTAATTACTATCCCCATGTACTCTGGGATACCTACAAAGGGTTCATTCATGCAAAATTAAGGTCATGGACCAACAGATTATGGAAACAATGAAACACAGACCTGAGATCACTGCAATTTAAGTATATCTAGGAATTGGCCACTGGAGAGCTCAGAAAACCTTAACTCTGTCTTGAGACTTTAAACTCAATAAAATCCCAAAGGAAAGACATCATTAGCAGGAAAACAGAAATAACCCTAGACAAACTCTGACTTCTATAGTATGAGATATCTTCACAGGTATACTCCAGGCTAGCTAGAAAATGCAGACTGAAGGTAAAGGATAATATTCCTCTATTTTCCCTATCTAATACTGCTTCCAGCAAGGACTTTGCACCTAAGGTTATCCCATAATTTTTCAAGCCTGTTATCAGCTTTCTCTTCTTTTGGGAGTGAGGATATTATAGGCAGTCCTTCCTTTCTTACTTTACCCACCCTTGATGCAATCCAGCAACATGAGTTCATGCAGCTAAAAATATTGGAGGCAATTAAAAAAGTTAAGACTAATAAGGCACCAGGCTCTGAAGGCCTCCCAGCCAAAGTTTATGAAAAAAGTCCCATCTCAATCCTTTAACTTGTGTGGGGAATGTAACTTACTACATCTGTAAACAGATGTTCCTTTCTCCTGGAAACAAATCTTCTGCTTCTGTTACTAAAGACCAGAAAAGAGCTTGCACACCTCTATAATTATAGACCTGTATCCTTGTTAAATTTGACAGCAAGATATACATGGTCATATGAGCAGTGATGATAGCTTCTCTTCTCCCATCAGAACTCCCCTTCACAAAAACCCACCTTAGCAGGGTGAATAAAAGCTTTTATTCACCCTGCTAAGGTGGGTTTTTGTGAAGGGGAGATCATCCTGAGATCATATTCTTATGGCAGCAGACTGGTTAGAACAATGACATCTCACCAAGGTCTCAAAGGCCCTTTCTCAGTTGATACAGAGAAAGCATTTGATAATATTCAATGGCCATATTTTGTTAAAGCCGTGGTACATTTCCACTTCCTCCAAATTTTATAGCCCCAATAATAGCATCATATTGAGGATCCTTTACAGTATTTAAGATACGTCCATTTATTTCATTGCCACTTGAAATTTTTAATGATGGCAAACAAGGTTGCCATTTAGCTCCCATACTGTTCATTATGGCAAGAAAACCACTTACCCAGGCATTAAAGGATACTCTTAACCGACTAGAATTAGGTAATATCTCCTCAGTTATTATGGAGGTGTTGCTCTCTATGCAAATGATCTTCTATTGCTTTTCTGATGGAACATGTTTAACAATTGGCAATGGTTCTTGAGATATGGTACACACCCACACTTTTCCATGGCCAGGATGAATCGCCTTCAGATTTTATGGTAGGATCATAATGTGTGTGTGAAGCTTCAGCTTTATTTTATTAACACATTAAGTTAATTTGGAGAGTATGAAGTTATCAGATATACTGCTTCCAGCAGTGCACTAGGCTTCTTTCCACAACTGCAACACTGTCAAGCCATGAACAACTCAACTCATATCTTTTTCAGCTGCTTCTCACTCTAATGAAGAGCAAACACTGTACTATTCTAACAGTATCCATATCCACACTAATGGATACACTGACGAAAACATAGTACAGTTTGCAGCAGGAATAGAAAGCTAATTTACCAACAGGAACAACTAAAGAGGACTTAAATAAATTATGTGGCTCTTTAGGCTTCCAGTGAAAACAATAACTTCACCCAGATGGAAGCTTTTTGCATGGCAATGCATACATCACTTATTCTTAATGACAGACAAAACTCCAATGCACTGTATAGGCTGTAATCCAACATGCTAGAGATATGATTTGACACAATATCTTCCATCATTGGAACATATCTTTTTAGACTGTCCATGGCAGTAACAAATCTGGGCACAGTGCTGGGACACAACAGAAAAATGATTTGTAACTCCAGAAACAGAGAGATGGCATTTATTACTGTATGTGACCTTGTCAGACTTACAAACCTCACACCCGTCAGACTTACAAACCTCACACCCGTCAGACTTACAAACCTCACACCACATTTTTGTTTGATGGTTTTGACAGCTAAAAAAGTCATCGCTAGGCACTGGAAATCATCAGTTATACCCCTGGTATCAGAATGTCTCAGTCTAATAAAAGAAATCTGTAAGACAGAAAAGATGATAACAGTATGAAAGGACAAATTTTCCCCATTTCTTAGTAAAATGTGATTCGTAGTCTGATTTCATATCCCAACAAGATATCTGTAGTCCTCTCTTATTTTATTTTGTCTTCACATTCACATGAAAAACTATCCCAACTACAAAGTAGGATTTTGACATGACACGATGCCTTCTTTTGGGACAGCCTGGTTTAGTAAACTATGAGGTGAATGGGTGAGCTCCTCCCTGTTTATATTTTTTAGATTTTATCCCCAACAGAAGTGTAAGTTTTATTTATTTACTTACAGTCTATTCAATATAGTGGTGTTTCAGTTTATATTTGTCATACCTTATAGTTTCATTCCGCATCGTTCCTATAATAACTTAGACATCAGCCATTAAATATCTCAGTTTCCAAACTGATTCATGTAGCAGTAATAGTAATGGTCATTAGTTTCACTTGATGTCTAAATCTGCAATGGAATATTATCTCAGATTTTGTCAGTTCATGTTTTTCAGTGATAATGGACTGTATTGAAAGTTATAATGTTTTGATATATGAAATTAATAAAGAAATTTAAACAAAAAAAACTAAAACTTAAGTGTAAAGAATCTTCTTTTGGCTTTTCCCAGTTAGGGGTCACCACAGTGAATCAACTGTCTGCTCATGATTGGTAATGGAGTTTTTACAGTGTCATGTTGCCAGCCCGGCACCCAACCTTCAATAGAAGGCACATACATGCATGCACTCACACCTAGGGCCAATTTAGAGTATCCAATCCACCTACAGCATGTCTTTGGGAAGAAACCAGAGCACCTGGAGAAAACCCACATGACCACAGGGAGGACATGCAGACTCCACACAGAAGACACCCCACCCGAGGATCGAACCAGAGAACCTCTTGCTGGGAGGCAGCAACGCTAACCGCTGTACCACTGCAGCTGCTAGAACCAGAAAATAAAATGCAAAATGAAAATTACACCCTGTGGAAATAAAATAAAAGCAAGGAACCCAGAAAAAGAATAAAAGGTTAGTGATAAAGCCTTTATACAGCTTAGGATAAAACAATAAAAGTTATATGAATGGAGTTAGAAACAATTAAGTTTAGATCAGTGGCAAAGTCCATTGCCTGCAATAAAAAATAATAAAGGTATTAAGTTACTTCAAGAAAAATCAAGAGAGAAAATGCAACAAATATTAATAAGAGAAAAATATGCACAAGGCATGCAGAAGTGCAAGAAAGTCTGTTAAGAACAATGGAACAGTGAAAGAAATGATCTGGGTAAAATCAGTAACCAGGCGCAGAAGAATACAGAGATAAAAACTATGCGACCTCAGGAATAAGAAGGGATGACAATCATTTCCAGGAATATCCAGCACTCCTGAATGGGAAAAAGCCCAGGCAGAGTGACCAGAAGTCAGCAATAAAAACATGAAAAAACATCACTCACAGTTTTCAAAGTGTCCAGTGACGAGGGGGTTGTGTGACACGAGTGCCAAGGGGTTATGTTTTCTTTAACTCACAGTAACACCCAGTTGGTCAAGACTGAAAGCAGTATCACCTCCTGGAATAAACATATGCAACAGCCAAAACAGTCAAAATTAGGAATCAGGCCAAAGGGATGGAAAAGTCAGGTCATTTGACAAACTATGGGAATGCAAAAGGCAGGTCAGTTGGCTGGCCATAGGCATTAACAGGTCAGCTGACAAACAAGAATGACTCAGCCCCACAAGCAAAAGTGCAAGAACAAGCCAGTAAATATCAGATGACCAGTATTAACTTTCAGTAAAACTCAACAAACTCCTCACCTAATGAGCCATAAACAGCAGAAGCTCCAAACTACACATTCAAATGTCTTCTTACACAAATGGCCCAAGACAAAGAAGATGGGAATGTCATATTTGGTGTGCTGGCGTCATTCACAAGCAGCCAAGAGTCGTCCAGTTGGCAAAAAGCATGCTGAAACTGAACAGTCTTCAGGCCAGGAATGTCAATACAAGATTAAAACATTAGCTCACCCAAAGACAGTCCTAAACATGCCTTGATTTGGCATCTTGGTGGTTAGTTTAGCTTCTTTAGGCAGCATTCTGCAATACTCAGCTGAATACATAAGCAGTCCAGCCTCGAGCAATGAAAAGACAGCACCACTTTCCTGGATAGTGGGTAGTCTCAGACCAATTATATAGAGATCAATAAAGATGAGGGAGAGGAACTGTTATTTAAAGCTGCCAGATGAAGGATGTAAGAACTCAACAGCTGATTATCAGCACTGCACACAAACACCATGCCAGTAAAGCCAAACAGAAAGCTACAGTTAAAAGCTGTAAATGTAGCTAATAAGGTGCATATGGATAATGAAATGATGCAAAATGGCAGCTAAAATATTACAATAAGTGTAGCTCACATATTGCATCTAATAACTGAAAAGCTGAGAGCCCATGATGAGTCCATATGTTTCGAATGGAACATTCATTAATGTCTAGAGGGGGTGGCAAAGCAGAAAGAACTACAACATGGTAGTATAGGTAAAAGTGGTGATAACTGAAATAGTGGTTATAGCAGCAAGGTACGAAGATGGTAAAGCAAATACAGGCAACAAGACAAAAAAACAATTGCTAGACCCACTCACTACAATAGCAATCAGTGTGCTGCCATCTTGCACATGCTCACAATTCCAGATCATGGAAATATTATTAAAATATTTACAAAATCAAGTAACTGCTATGCAGTGTATACTATTATACCTTTACCTTGCAGCTGCAGGGCTACACAGACTTCTTGGAAGCAAAGTGTTTCCCAATTTTTAAATCCAGTTTACAATATGTCCATACTGTTGAAAACTAATTTATATGTGATGGACAGGGGCTATTGTCTGCTGATTTGTACCACTGCCAGTTAATATGTGATACTCAGGCAATGGTCTCATTTTTTTGTACTGCTGACCACCAATTAATATGCAATTAGCCTCTTAAAATTTCTTCTTTTATTCACATCTATCCCTACCCAAGCATAAAGTATTCTACAAAATAGCAATCTTCCTGAAATCTGTCTTGTCCTTTATCTCAGACAACTTCATACTGACAGCAATTGCATCTGCATAATTTGTAGCATTCTTTACTATACTTACAGTTTCAACAAAAAGTATGATGCGATTAGTTTTAAGTTCACTTAAGGTATACGCAGTTCAGTTGTATAAGCTCATATTCCCTGTCAGTAGTAAAATGCACAGTTTGCATCCAGGGGACATATAATGTATAGTAAAACCTAAATACCAAAAGAACAGCTGGGTTATACTAGATGAAGCCTAGACCTCAAGGAAGAGGTGTATGAATGAAACTTAGTCAATAGAAAAGCTCAAACGTGAGTTTGCAAAACAAGCTGGGTCAAATGAAAGAGACTGAGACATCAGTGTGGGAGGAGATCAAAAAATATGAAAAATACCAAAAGAAAATGCTGAAAAAAGTGGAAAGTTTGCTGAGGATAATAATGCTTTTTTAAAGCCATACTGAAGTGATCCTGCCTTTTGTTGAAACTAGCCTGAAGTCATCTTGCCTTCCATTAAATGTGGAAAGAAGGTTTCAGTCAGGGGCATAAGAAGATATTAGGTGAGACATCTCAAAGAGGATTCTTATTATACAATTTTGGCCTGAAATAATGATGTTGTGTAGTGAAAGATGCAATTCAAGATGTACAGATATTTCATTTTGCAATTGTTGTATTGAAACAGTAAAGAGTGGAGACACATCATAAAAAACAAAGAACAACAACCTAAAAAGAAAGAAAGGGAAAGAGATGTACTTTTAGATGATCAGGGCATTGGTCAAAAACTGTCCATCCCCTAAACAGGAAAATGGGTGAGGGGTCTAAACAGAGGCAGGGAAAGCTGACCCACAGTTACTGCAGTTGTTCATATCCAAACTGGTATGTATGCTACAACTGGAATTGCTGACCCTAGTAAAACAGTTACCTGCTGAGAAATGATGGCTAACATTGGCATGAATGTGTGGATGCATGGCAAAACATTGAGAGGGAATTGCCAATAAAAGTTATTGATAGATAGTGGGGCATCTGCACCATTTACATAATTACCTCTTCCCAAATATTGTGAACATTTTACTTACAGTATAAGGCTTCGGTTTACCAGTTTATTTCTGGGTTTGTCTAAATAATGAAGTCAAACAATAAATAGGACATGCTGGAGGGATAGGTTCCTGTCCCAGAGACTTCCTATATTCTGGAACAAGCTACCCATCTATGTCAAGCAAAGTTCTTCATTAGCATTCTTCAAGAAAAATCTTGATGAGTGGATGGGGAATAGGAAATACACCCCAGGGATCACTTCTGTGTCTCTGCTGGACAGTGGCACAGGAAAATAACTTTCTTGGGTGGCGTAAGCTATGGTACCTTGCTGGCTAGGCTTATGTAGGCCCTTGGGCCGATAGCCTAGTACCTACCTATGAACCTATGTGAAGTGATATCAGTGACAGATATACATGAACCAGAATTACTTGGTTTGCTGCAAATGGGAAGAAATGGAAACTGCATGATATTGCCCCTAAGTCAGATCACATAGCAGCAACAACTCTATTGCAATTGGAATGAACAGAAGATGGATGTGTACAAATAATATAAAACCAGTGTGTGGAGGTATGGGGATTAGATAAGCAAGACTGTGGAAAAGCTCATATTCTACTTTTGGTGAAAAGAAGTCTGCATCTTCCACAGAGACAGTATTCACATTAGTTGTAAGCTTTAGAAGCTGCAAAACTGATCGCTAGAAATGTGTTACAGAATCTCAGAATCCAAAAGTTTCTATACCTGCCTGTGGGATTGACAGGAAAGCCTGTGATCATAAATTCAAGGAGAGTGACAGGGTAAAGTGGTTAAAAATTGTGTTAGGAAGATGTGAATGGGGTCACTCTTAACAGGAAGAACAGACAGTGGAAGTGGGGGTACACAGAGAAGGCTTATAAGGATAACTAATCCTGGACATCTAAGGCATAGGGATAATTATTCCTACTATTGAGGAGTGCTTCTTCACAGAGAGGGTTGTAAACTCCTGGCATAGACAGTCAGACTGTGTGCTGGAGAGAGAATCTACAGAAGCAGAGAACAGACATTAGGACAGGTGGAGAAAGGGAAAAGGGGAGAGCAGGAATGGAGGGTTAACAGACAATTAAATGTGCTTGAAGGACAGCTCAGACAGCAAACTGAATGTAGAAACTAAATAATGCCTGTATCTCAGAAAGTGCTTCTTTTCACAGAAGGTTTTTAGATTCATGGAATGGACATGGCAGAGTGGTGGCAAAAAAGGAATGTACACTTACATTCAGGAGGGCATACAACAGGTAGAAAAACTGTGATGGGAAAGGTGAGAACAAGGTAGAATATTAAATGCACTTAAATGGCAGATTAAATAGACGCAGTTCCTCCTTATAAGCAGATTTACAGTAACCAACTATAATGCCTTACCTTTATGAAAAGTAAATGATGTGCTTTTCAATGATGATACCTCAGACTCAAGAACATTGTTTCAAAGACAATAATGTCAGCTTCAATTAGTATATAAATGTACAAGGAAGCAAATCAACCTTCAGATTGTTTATGCGTTTTTCCTGTCTTGAATTAAGAAGCAAAGGAGGAGCTAATATAGCACTGGCATGCTAATGGTGCACATGTATGTGTTACACTTGCAAGGACTGAAACAGGAATCACAGCTCTTACCTTCTTTATTTACATTTTTTATCATAATCATGATGTTATGCAAATACATAACTCCATAGTTTGTGATGGCTTACATATTTTTCCACTCAAATGTAAAAATGAATTTAAAGTACTGTGTTGCATTGATTTCAAGTCACATAGTCATCAGTTTTCTTTTTCCCGCAACCAGTTTTCTCTATTTCCTAAAACACCTCTGTTAATAAATTGCTCAGTACCAGTGAAATGAAATCAATCTGATTCCAACATACTACAAGGAATGTTGCAGAAATGATTTCCTGCAGAAAAATACATGACACTTTTAAATATATTTCTTCCATATTGATGTGTTCTCTCTTTTAATGTGTATGAGGTGAGTCCAGCTTCCAAACAACAAAAATCATAAGCATTAATGTAATATATTATTTGTTATCTTAAATTACCTATAACCTGGGATAATCCTACACAGGCAAACTGTTTATCTATAATCAAACAATTTATATGGCATATAATCCGCTCTAAAGAAGACAAAATCACTTGGATAATATTATGATATTATTTTGAAGCTTTCTATCTGTAGCTTTATCTGTTTAATCACATTTAAGAGCCACTGCTAGTCTTTTGCCACCAATATCACCCAGCAAGAGGATGTCATTCAAAATATTCCAGTACTCTTGTATCATTTCAACTATACGAACAAAAGTACACTAATAGTCCACAAGTAAACATACATTGTCAAGATTACTGCTTCTAGAATTCTGTTTCACTGTGACAAGCCATTTTGTCAGCAATTCAGAACTTTTTTTATTTTGTCTGCATCAAAACATCATGGCCTTAGCTGCAAGCTAAAACCTAGCATTTATCTTATTTTATCCACCTTGGATGCCTCCTCTTCTCTGCTGTTATGTTTTAATCTGAGCATCTAACTGCACCATATTGATTTTTTAGTTTAAAAGGGTAGTCACTTTTCAGATGCACCACATAATTGCTGTTACAGTTTTCTGTAACCTCCAATTATTACTTTAACCCCTTCCAACCCTTTTGGTTTTAAATCTAAAGATGCTATATTAACTGTAAATCTTGGATTATATTTATTTTAATTAAGCTGTCTCAAGGTTTGTGTGGTAGTATTTCATCTCCCACCCCTTTACAGATGAATTCATTTATATAATGGCTTAATTTTAATGTTTCACAGGAAAATTTTAAAGTGTCTGTAAGAAGAAAAAACACCTCTTCTCTGGTCTCAACATTGTGGCATAGAGGGATGGAGTCTTGACAGACTCAAATGACATTTGTTTACCTATTAACTTGGATACTGGTAAAACTAAGGCAGGTGAGGCCAGTTATGAGTAGTATATACAAGTTCGCCTTTCCTGTGGGACATGAGTACATATGAAGTGCAGACAGTGATTCTAACAAGATTTTTAAAGTACTCTCAGTGACAGTAATTGGCTTGGGTGGCTCATCATGGACATATAAGCCTGGGATGGCATCCCAAGAAATGCAAAGTTAATCAAAGAGCAGTAACAAAAGGAGTGCCTTCCAGCAAAGTCACCAACCACCATGGTGAGGAAATTAGGAGCAAATGACAGGACTCTCACACAGTGATGACCTATTTGGTACCTGGATCCCATATCTGTAGTGAAATTAATGGATTTGTAGGACTTTTCCCTCAGGCAGAAAATGAATGGTTCATAAAGCTCTTGCCCTGAATCAAGAAAGAATAGCCTGTCAGCTTAGAAAGAAAACAAATAGATCTAACAAAGTCACCAAGTTGATGGGCAGCCAGAAATCACAACGTAAACAACAATCTGGATGACAAACTTCACCAGTACAACAATTTTATTATTACAGGTCAAGTGCCTTTGTCTCTGTAATTATGAGACTTCATCAGAACACTGTTCACATAGTAGATATCCCTTTTACATGAGAACACTGATCACATAATAAACACTCCATTAGATCTACATAGTTCTGGACAGGGGGAGGCCTGAAGCTAAGTGTAGGGAGGGATTAAAATATATATATGTGTGTTTGTGTGTGTATGTGCATACTACACAATGATAGATATATAGATAGATAGATAGATAGATAGATAGATAGATAGATAGATAGATAGATAGATAGATAGATAGATAGATAGATAGATAGATAGATAGATAGATAGATAGATAGATTTGCCCTTTTTCCACTGTTGTGTAATATTGGAGTTGGTTGATATAATTAGCAAAGGGTGGGAGAATTGTTTTTTGCATGTTATTTATTTATTTTTTCTTTATATTTTGTTTTTTGACCTCTGTTGCAGTCATTAATGTAGATTTGAGAGGTTTGCTTTTGAGGAATCAATATACATACAGTTACAGACACAAAAACACTGATATGTTCTTCAGGGGTCATTTGCATATATTCCATGTGCCTTCACTACAGGAGGATTAAAGTATTATATGGTGAAGACAATAGCTTGACTGGGTCTTTCTTGCAATTTTTACAATGTCCCGTGTTAGGGATTTTAGCCGCTAAACCACTCTTACCTAAATATAATCCATTCCAGGGCACACCAAATGTGGAGAAAGGGGAATCCTTTCATTAGGAACTTTTGATGATGCTGTTTGTTGGTAAAAAATCATAGCCTATATATCCTACATACTCATGTACACACATCCACACACACACATATATATAGACATAGATATCGATAGATCTAGCTCTGTGTGAGTGTGTGTGTGTGTGTGTGTGTGTGTGTGTGTGTGTGTGTGTGTGTGTGTGTGTGTGTGTGTGTGTGTGTGTGTGTGTGTGTGTGTGTATATATATATATATATATATATATATATATATATATATATATATAAAATATATGTATAGGTATACATATATATATATATATATATATATATATATATATATATATACATACATACACACAGACACACATACACACATAGACACACACACACACACAATGTATATACATAGATTTATTTCATTTTCCTACTCTCTATATATATATATATATATATATATATATATATATATATATATATATATATATATATATATTGATATATTGACATGGGTCTACTTCAAAAGAATGAAATTGCACTTACCCAGAATACTAAATCTCAAGATGACTTCAACAAAACCACAAATAAATGAAGACTTTGATCACCAACTAAAACAACTCTGGGTAAGTAACTACATGTCCAGCACCACAAAAACATCAAACCAAATCAATTTAAACCCACACATGTGGGGGGCTGTGCCCTCACACCCTCCCTAACTATATATATCAACTCCAAGATTGCACTATAGTGGGGAAAGGGGCAAAGTTCAGCATGGTGACCAAGTGGTTCCTTTCCCATGGAACTTTTTCATCTTCCGAGTCTTTGTTTATTAGTGGTTTCGGCAAAGTCGTCTCAAGATTTTGTAATTCAAGTAAGTTTAATTTCAGTCTTCTGAAGTAGACCCATAGACATATAGGTATAGATAGGTATATGTCTGTAAGTATATCTACAATAAGTGTCATGTGGCAGAACTAGATGTCACAAGTCATTCACCACCAAGTTCTTTGATCATGTAGTATAAGATGTTTCATTTTTTATAGCTTCATAGATACTTAGTAAACTATTGATTTGTGAAGCTCTTAAGAAGTGCAGCCTTACATTCTCATGGTAGTTTTTGGTCCTTACACCCTGTGCACAAATGACCCAGACATGGCAGAACAAGGATATTTTGGGGGATTTACATGTTGCCATATACATGAAGGACAGGGGTGCTACACCAGAAATGAATTTGTGGTTACAATTCCATTCATCCAAATTATGCTTGAATAGGGTAAGAGAAGAACTTTGCTTTATGTGGCATGAAGGACGGTTCCAGAGAACCCTAAGTATGATCCCTTGAATAAGTGTTTATGCCACCTTTGGACTTGTGAATGTGTAATAGGTGTGACAGGACAGAGTATGATGAGGGTCTATATACAAGGCAGAAGTTATGATCTCGGTAGCCTCTATGATGCCGAACAGGCAGACATGGCTTTGAGGTAGCCTGCATAGTTTTTATGATTTAAGTCTTTGGTTTTCTTAGTAAGAAAGCATTGTGGCCATCCCAGTTGTGACTAGTGTTTGGACAAGTACATACAGAAAGGGGCATTATACTCAATAGTCGGCCTAATGAGTACCAAGTAGAGCAAAATGATTGCATCTCTGACTCTGAATGCCATACTTTTACATATAAGTTGCACAATGACAAAAGATTGGATATGTGGTAATCAAAGGACAGCTTGTTGTCAACAAAGGTTTGCAGATCCTCAACTACAGAATTGATTTTCAGAGGTGTGTTATCAAAGTAATACTTACAAGGTGATTCATTCTTGGCAATGGATGCAGTTATACATTTCTTGGCATTTAGTTTTAGTCCATGTTTTTCACATCAGCTAGTTCTTTGGGACATGTCTTCTTGGTGGATCATGACACCAAGTCTGCAGTCATCTGCCATAAACCCTTAACATTAGCTTTTCCACTAAGAAGTAAATGCTAAACAGGAGTGACCCAAAGACTGAACCCTGGAGTTCATCACATGTGACATGTCCTTTGGAGCCATCTACCTTAATTCCTGGGTTCTGTTTGTGAGCTAATTTTCTATCCAATGAGTTACATAGGGATTTATATTTTACATGAATAGTTTATCCATGATTCCTGAGTGCAGAATGGTGTTGAAGGCATTTGTGATGTCTAACTATGCTGTGTATACTGCTTTGACCTTATACAGTGCAACAGTGACATTCTTGAAAATGTCTTCCAGGTTAAGCAGGCAGAATCTGCCCCTGACAAATCTGAAATGGCCTGTGTCAAGAGTCTATAGATTATCTATATCCTTATTTATTAATTCCACAATGATCCTTTTCTTTACCTAACTGATGATGGTGGTGAGGCTTATGGGTCTATAATTACCCAGGTTCATTGAAGCCCCACTTTTGCTTAAGTGAATGACTGTTGTTGTCCTCCATTCATCCAACACAAAGCCTATTTGGAGACTGATATTTAATAGCATCTGTCGGGGGTCTGACTAGTCATGTTTTAGGCTTACCAGTAGGCAGTCTGATATGTTGATCTGCCCCATAAAATTAGTATTCTTGACTTTTATGGGGCAAATTTGAAGGGGAATATAGATTGGGTATGTGATCTGGGAATATTGGTAGGTGAGAGAGGTAAAGTTAGAGGGTGGCCACGGTGGTGCAGTGGTTAGTTTTGCCACCTCCCAGCAAGAGGTTCTCTGGTTCAATCCTCGACTGGGGTGCCATCTGTGCAGAGTCTGCATGTCCTCCCTGTGGTTGCGTGGGTTTCCTCTGGGTGCTCCGGTTTCCTCCAACATCCCAAAGACATGCTGTAGGTGGATTGGGCACACTAAATTGGCCCTAAGCGTGAGTGTGTGCGTGCCTTCTGTGGAAGTTTGGGCACCGGGCTGGCAACTCGACACTTTAAAACTCCACTGCCAGTCATGAATGGACAGTGATCCGCTGTGGCGACCCCTAACCAGGAAAAGCTGAAAGAAGAGAGGTAAAGTTTGAGCTAACTTTGTCTTTTAGTAGATTGGTAATGTCCTCCGGGTCTGAATATGTCATAACATTTACTATTAGATATCTGCAGTGCTGAGCATTGTTTATGAAGCTTCTAACATAGTTTTAAAAAGTTTTGTGGTTATTTTTCACCTGGATGGCTGTTTTTACCTCACATCTGGCTTTGTTACTTTGATCGGGGCCTTGAGTTCTTTGTTTAGTTTAGTAAGAATGTTTCTGGCATCTTGTAAGTTAAAAATAGTTTTGTGTGCAATGAGTAATTTTTTTCTTTTATTATAGAGCCTGTTTTCTTTAGGGTGCCACCACAGAGCTTATTTTTTACTTTGGCATTGTATTTATTTCTGAGCGGCACAGATGTATCTAAGCAGCCATTTACATGTAGAAATAGAATTTAGCAGTTAAGAATTCTGCATAAGCAGTGAGGTTGTGAAAATGGAAGGGACTTCTGCTGAATGTAGCAAGATCATCATTCAATTTTAGTAGATTAGTATCTTTATAATGTCTGAATACTGAACTACTAGAAATTGCTTCAGGATTCAGTCTTGTGGTGAATGTGACTGATTTGTGGTTGGATTTAAACAGTGAAAAAGTCACAACTGGTGGAGATCAGTGTTGCCCCAATTAATAAGGATCAGATCCAGGATTTTGCCACCCCTGGTTTTGGTGCAGACTAAATAAATTACAGAGTTTGCAGTCCATACATTTCTGGGCATATGGTTGATTATGTACATCTCCCACTTTATTTAGTTGAAGTCTCCAAGGAGAATGGTGCTTGGCTTACTACAAACTCCATACTAGTTAGGTAGGAGGTGTAGGTTGAGGGGGTTCTATAGATAGGTACGACATGATAAGGGTTTGTTAATAGCAAGTTGGCTGTGGAAGAGTTGGAAGTCATAATGTTGTGTAACAATTCTAGAGGTGAAATATGTTTTATAAATACACATACATTAGTGCCTTTGTCTAATGCTAAGGGCCTGAATGTGTAATAGGCACTGAAACCCTACACTAGTGAAGTGTTTCACTGGTGTTGAACCAGGTCTCTGTGATGATACATAATCACTGTTTTACAGGGTAAGGAGTGCTTGTAGGAGGAGGAGTTTTTAAGACTGTTAGCACTAATCAGCAATACCTTATTGTTATCTAGATCCTGTTTTGTTATGATGGAAGCTTAAGATGACTGCTTTGTCTAAAAAAGACACTATGGGGTGTACAAGGATTTAAACAATATACAAAAGCTTTGGTGCGAAGAGGTGTAGACCATTCCTGGCAAAGCAGTAATGGCTGTCTACTATCCATCCTTGTCTGATATATTGTGTAGCCCCTTTGAAGAACACCACAATCTTTTGTTCATATTGTGGCATCAGTTTTGATGATGGGAAAATTCTGCTGAAGGCTAGGTCAATACAAGCCTCAGACATATTCTTAGTGTCTTTCTTCATATAGTCCAGGGAGGTCTGTCTCAAGTTATTTATACTCACGAGTACTATGAATAAGTTAATACGTGTACTTGTGGTGCAAGGACTTAAATGCTTGCACAATGTGGTGAATCCTAGCATCTGATAGGTAACTGACCATAAGCCTCTCCTTGCACAGCCTGGTGCATTGGTATGTCTGACAATGGAGTCACCTGTGACTAGGATATGGGATTATTTGCAGGTTTGCCAAATGAGCTTTTAAAACAAGTCAGTGTGATTTTTATATCTATGTCTCATGGTGGGTGCTGCCTGTGTTACTTGTTTGTAAGGTTGTTGATGGTACTTGTTTCTTAGGCTATTTTTAGGAGGCCTTTGTGATTTGAGTAGGTTACTTTTAAGAGACTCAGCATATGAAGGTGATGTATTTGGCCTGTCCTGCGTGTGTTTTGTTTAGTGTTGTGTTTTGTGGTAATGACAACTTGCTTATTAGTTTTTGAGGCTTCATGTGAAAGCTTTGCCTCCACTAACATTGTATAACTGCATCTCTCCCACACTGTGTCCCTGGTTTCAGTAGAAATTTTGAGTTGATTTGTTGGAGGTGTTATCTGTCTAAAACAAACAATCTAAGTCTACACATGAACAATGTGCCAGCTAGCATAAACCTATCTGTCTAAAAGAAACATTTGTAGACTCTTAGCTCTGCAACTGATTGGCCTGGAAGTGCCTTAAAGTAAACAGAAGTGCTGAGCCAACCTGACTGTCATTCACCACATAAGCAAGAAATTAGGGTTTAATGCCAACAAGTAGAATACTTAAATGGTAAAATGCAGTAAAGTTATTTACTGGAATTACTAATACAGGCTTAAAGATGTTATCTAAACCAGACGCATACTGTTAACTTAAAATAAGATCAAGAAATGAAAAATCTTCACTTATCTTTGCTGCTCCATGTATTGGAACTATCACAAATTAGTTGTAGTTTAAAGAAACACCGCAAAACAGCTTAATATGACAGGAAAATTCATAAACACTTCACTCTGTAATTGACTGCCCTGGAACTGCATTAAAGTAGACACAAGTTCCGAACTAGCCTGAGTGTCACTCTGCACATAGAAAAGAAACTAGGGTTTAATACCACCAATTAGACCCCTTAATAGCAAAAGGCAAATGCAATTATTTACTGGAATTACTAATATATAGGTTTACAGACCTCCATTTATACTAAAAGCTATGGAGATGTCTTACGGGTGGTTTTCTACTGTTATTATGAGGTAACTTTTTCATCTTTCTTTCTTTCTATATGCTTTTTGCCCCTCTTGCCTACTATCTATCAAGCTATTGTGCAGGGCTACTTATTCATTCTCCTTGTCCACCTTAACCAACTAGTGCCTGCATCACCTTGTGGAGCAACCCACTCAAGTTGATTGGGTGTCAGGGGGCAGTCCATAAAGGGTTGTCATCTAACCAGCAGTCGTAAATGATGTTTTCATTTCCCCTTCCACACTACACACATCTCTCCTTTTGCTCATTCTGTATTTCATTGGATGTCACCCTGGTTCTAATGGCCTGAGAATCAAACTTCACTCCCACTACACACAAATGCACAAACACATGTACGTGCACACACAGATGCACAATCGCACACACACACACACACACACACACACACACACACACACGCACACACACGCGCACACACACACACACACACACACACACACACACACACACACACACACACACACACACACACACACACACACTAGGGATGACAACATTTAAGTTTTAAGGATGGACCCTAATTGCCAGTAGGCTGGGAAACGTCCCACTAACATTACAGCTACACAAGACTTTGTAAACAACTTTGACAAGGGGCAGAGTTTTTTTATATCTGTAACTCCACCCTCTGGTGGTTGATGTGAGCACTCAAATAACCAGAAAGAGCCTACAATGCCTTCCACCTGTTACATGTGTGCTGCCACTTGTGTCTCATAGTTGTGTCTCATAGTTATTGTGGATAGCTTGGTGGCACTAATCCACATTCCCAGTCAAGAATGCATTAAGTCTGACACCTAATTCTTTCAGGGATGCTTTTTTCACAGCACACCAGACCACATCTCCCCTTTATTTGGTCTTCAATTACCCAGATCAATATTCAGTGTTAATGTCTGGGTTATACTTGGGGCTTTATCCATCTATGCCCCTAAGCCAGTAATATTTATTCTTTTACTTAGCTTAATGGTAGCCTTAATGTAGTGAACTTTGGGTTAGGGTAGTATGTTGCAGATGTGTAGTTTGCTTTTGTGATTTAATGAATTTTAAGGGCTTAATTGTAGTTTGATAGTTAGGATTAGATTTCCAGGCCATGTCATTTTCTGATTGGTTAATTTAAGGGTTCTTTTCTTTTTTTTTTTTATTTTGTTTTTCATTTCTATTTGTATTTATTTGGTTGTTTCATTGTTTGCTTGTTTTTTGTTTGTTTGTTAATACAGTAAGTAAACTAGTTTGTCCTGGATGCTGTTCAGCCACAACCAGTCACATGGGCATGGAAAATACTAATACTATATATAAATATATACATATACTAATATGTGTATATGTTTATATGTGTGTGTGTGTGTGTGTGTGTGTGTGTGTGTGTGTGTGTGTGTGTGTGTGTGTGTGTGTGTAAATATATATATATATATATATATATATATATATATATATATATATATATATATATGTGGACAATTTATTGTACTCAGCCAATCAGTATGTTTTTGGAGGTAGAAGGAAGCAATCCAACACAGAGGCTTTATTCAAAGCACAGGATAAACACAAGTTTTAGCAAATGCCTTTCTCATTGATTAAAACAAGCCTTTATACAACACATATTTTAATTATTTGTCCGTCACATAATCCATGTATGATGTCCAAAATCAGTATCACCCATCAGGAGTGGTTCCAACCCAGCAACTTGTAGTTTATTGGCCATTTTGGATCATTTCCTAGCTTTTTTCGACCCCCTGCTATAAAGCCCGCTTTAGCGTGCTTTTGCACGAATTAGCGCGAAGTTGCTCATAGAGCAGCATCGGGCAACGCCGGTTAATCAAGTTTAAACTATTTCTGGCTCTGCAAAGTCTGCTCTTCAATTTTTCCCTTAGAACTGCTCTACTTGCAATCTAAGCAGTCTATTCTCTATCTGAAAAGCCCAGCACTTGCTCCTAAAGCATTTTTATACAGGTAAAGCACTCTTAAACAAAAAGAAAGTACTTCATTCACCTAAATTCCCTTGAGTACCCACCTCCCTATAGGTCCTTTCTGACTCAGTTACACAGCAATCCTTTACACTATTCTAGCATGTCGAAGGGTCAGTTGCTGGCGTCCTCTCCTGTTCAGCTGGTGAATCTGGGAATCTTGAGGCAATGTTACAATTGCCTCATGTACACAGACAACCCTCTCCTCCTCCCAACAAATACAAATATATGTGAGAGATGCAACTATATAGCCAAACTGGAGGCTGAGCTCTCTCAACTCAGTACTGGCAAAACCAATCAGGAGGAGAAGGTAACCACGCACACCACAAACCCAGTCTCACATAGACCTATCACAACTGCAAACCAAACACATAAACACACAAAAACATACTCAGAGGCTCTGATTAAAAATCTACCAAAACAACAGAGGCCTCCAAAGCAGACACCCAAGCGACCACTACCTCAAGACATACCACATGCAACACATAGTTCACAAAGTCAGTGTGCTAAACAGTCACAGCCCTTAAGGCTAAACAACATGCCAGATACACTTGTAATAGGCGACTCCATAGTCAGACACACTGACATCCCGCTCACCAGACTGAACAAGGAAAAGGTTACAGTAAGCTGCCTGTCGGGTGCTAGAATCCGCCACATAACACAAGCACTCAGGTCACTCCAAAGCAAGTACAAATATGACTCAGTCATTGTCCATGCTGGTGTGAATGACCTGAGACGTACCTCCCTGGACTACATGAAAAGAGACATAGAGGAGCTCTCTGATTATGTAGCCCAGGCCGGTATGACCCTGACCCTGAGCACCATCTTACCCTTACCAAGAATGATGCCACAGTACAAAGACAAAATGATCAGCTTTAACAATTGGCTTAATTATTGGTGTCATTCTAAGGGGATCCAATGTCTGTCTGCTTGGGATGACATGCTTGACAAGCCATGCTGCTTCGCAAGGGATGGTTTGCACCTGTCACCCCTGGGCTTCCGGATATTGGCCAAGGCTCTTGCCACCCCCATAGTGCCTTTTTTAGGCAAGGCTCAAAAGACAAACCCACCTCCCTAGAAAACACAAGTGAAAAAAAACTAAGGGTAATGCTGCTCAATGCCAGAAGTCTAAACCTCAAGATGCATGCTCTCAAAGCCCTCTTCAATATGGAGAACATCGATGTCTGTGCAGTGACTGAAACCTGGTTCAAGGCTCCTGAGAGCACCCCAGCACTACCAGGTTTTACCTCATATCATGCTTTCCGGCCCCAAAACTTGGACCGAACCACAAAAGGAGGTGGAGTATCCATATTCATCAAAGATATCCACACCTCCAGGTTAGTGGCAACGCATGAAGCATCAGAGACCATCCAGGTGCAACTAACCATAGGCAAAACTGCCCTACAGGTTGTAGCATGCTACAGACCACCCTCTCAAACTCAGGAACCCCACTCAGCCTTCCTGAAGACACTGGAGAGTATGAATGTCTCACCAAATACCATCATATTGGGAGACTTCAACTACCCAAAAATAGACTGGGAACATTACTCAAGCCCCAACACCCTAGCCCAAAGGTTCCTAGAATTCATAAACTCAAATGCGATGGAACAACTAGTCACCACTCCCACAAGAGGAGATAATATACTAGACCTGATCATCACAAACATGGGGACAAAATGCTCCACACCGGAAGTATACCCCTCATTGGTGAGATCAGACCATAAATTAATCTCACTGGAAATCCACCCCCTGCACAAAAGACCACAGTGAAGAACTTCTCAAAAGCCGACTTCACACTTCTTAAGACTGAAGTGGTATCCTTCAAGGCCCCTGGGTCAGTGGAAACCACAACCCATATCGCTGAGTCCTTTAGAAATGCCTTCTACGGGCACCTTCAAGAATGCATGGATCATGCAATCCCTAATAAAACCAAGACCCATTACCCCAAAGGCAGGTGCCCTGTCTCGTGGACCCCAGCCATTAACAAACTTTACAACAGGAGGAGGAAGCTACTACATGTCAGAGCAAAATCCCTAAAAGGGATGGCATCTCTGATCAGTACTAGCAAAAAACTACGATCACTCATAAAATCATCCAAGGCCAACTTTGAGAGAAAAATCGCAAAAGGCACAAAAGACAATCACAAGGCCTTCTTTAGCTATGTTAGAAACCTGGGTGGAAACTCCCAGATATGCTCAGAGTTAGTCCAAAATTACATAAAATACACTCTGGCAGACAGGTTCAGTGCAAATTTCTCTGCCCTCTCCCCCCCAAAAGGAGAAATATCTATCCCAGCAGAGTGTAGCCTCCATAACATCTCAGATGCCCAGGTGAGAGCCACCCTCTCCAAAGCTAAAAACACAGCATCAATGGGACTGGACGGTGTCCCGGGCTGCGTGCTACATGAACTCCAAGAGGAACTAAATCCGCACATAAGGCTGCTGTTTAATCTTAGCCTTACTACAGGATACGTACCCAAAGAGTGGCGTACAGCAACAGTGGTCCCACTCCACAAAGGCGGTGCTTCTACGGACCCTAGAAATTACCGCCCCATAAGCTTGACGAGCCTGGTCTGCAAAGCTATGGAAAGAATCATTATGGAACTCATAAACAAAGACATTGGGGACCTATAGACATTGGATCCTACCCAATTTGGCTTTGTCAAGGGCAGATCCTGCCTTTTGAACTTGGTCAACTTTTTTGAAACAGTCACTAAGGCCATTGATGAGGGTAAGGCAGTTCACATAGCCTACCTTGACCTTGCAAAAGCCTTCGACACAATACCCCACTCGGGCATCATAGACAAACTCACCAGCTTAAATGTAAACCCATATGTCACAAGATGGGTTGCAAACTTGCTCAAGGACAGAACCCACAAGGTCAGAATTGCTGGAGCCATTTCAGACTCTAAGCCAGTCACAAGCAATGCCCCATAGGGCTCAGTCCTGGGACCCCTCTTATTCGGCATTTATTTTTCCAAGGTGCAAGCAAACATAAGAGGATTGTGGCTGACAAAGTTCGCAGATGACTGCAAACTGGGCGCCATAATTGATACTCCAGCGGACACAAGCATCCTTCAGCGAGGCCTCATAGAAACGGATAATTGGTGCCAGAGCCATGGCCTTAAACTGAATGCCAAAAAATGTCTAGTCGTACCCTTTGTGAAAAACAAGGTACCCACAAATTACCACATAGGTGGTAATCCATTAAGTACGGAAGAGGTAATCAGGGACCTAGGGACCCAAGTTGACAGTAACCTCTCATTTGACACTCACATTGCCAAGGTGGTTAGGAAGACCTTCTATATTGCCCACCTTATCATGAAGGGATTCACATCCAGATCAAGAGAGGTCATTGTGCCCCTGTACTCTTCTCTTATCAGGCCCATGATTGAGTGCAATGCCCCATTTGGGATGTATCTTACCCGACACCTGCAGCAGTTGGAAAGACCCCAAACGTTCCTCACCAAGAGGATAAAGGGTCTCAAACATATGTCATATGCTGCCCGTCTGAAGAAACTCCAGCTCTATTCAGTCGCATACCGCCTACTCAGAGGTGATCTATGCCTGACGTACAAGGCCATGTCCAATCCGGAATTAATGGACATGCTCCACCTCAGAAAATCCAAATCCATCAGAGCCATGAGAGCAAGAGATTTGAACCTCAACACAGAAATAAATAGGACGTGCTGGAGGGACAGATTCATAGCCCAGAGGCTCCCTACACTCTGGAACAGAATCCCAGTCCACATTAGGCAGAGCCCCTCACTAGCTCTCTTCAAGAGAAATCTTGACGAGTGGATGGGAGATCGTAGGTTTACCCCGGGGGTCATCTCTGTGTCACTACTAGACAGAGGCACAGTAAACGAAACCCTAAATGGGTGTAGTATTCTTGTCCCAAGGGGTGGTGAAAGCCACACACACTCTGGCTAGGCTTATAAATGCCCTAGGGCAGATAGCCTAGTACGAACCTATGAACATATGAACCTATGAAAAAGGTACCAATTGATTGCCAAATCAACAAATTTATCAGTAAAAAAGATACCATAATGTTTGTACTGATAAATAAATTACAAAAATAAATGCAAAATAAAAAAAAATACAGAAGAATGTCAGAACCATATTGGAGACTGCTACAAGGAGATTCCAGATGACACACAGTAACATGCAGAAATGCGGATTTTGTAAGCAGTGTAGGTATATACATGAAAGCCCTTGTGTAGTAGTTCCAAATTTTGATAGAACTATACCTTGTCCTGGGAAAGTTAGCTGCAATACTAGACATATTATCTATTTAGCTTCACGCAACTCCTGTTATGCCTATTATGTTGGAAAAATAGCCAGAAAGTTGAAACTCAGGATATGTGAACACTACTATGATATCAGGAAAAGTACTAATACACTTTCTTGTCACAATTTAGTTTGTTCAAATTTTAGAAAGATTTCTTTTTTTGCTATAGATAGAGTGACGGTCGTTCCATTGGGGATAGACTTGGAGACATTGTTGGAAATTAAAGAAGTTACCTGGCAACTGAAGCTTAATGCATCTGTGTTGCCAGGTCTGAATGATAGTTTATCTATTTCTAGTATTTCAAAATTAAAGGCAGCTATTATCCAGTATTTTTAGCATAATTATATACACACATACATATGCATGTGTTTTATTCTTATTTATTTATTTAATGCACTGATATAATGTCTTTTTATAGACTATATACATAATGTTTATGTCTCATCACTTGTCTTTTTATATGCCTATTTCTGAAATATGTACAGTTGTAAGTAGTTAATTGATAATTACTACTTGTTTTTATGTGTATTTCTATTGGTGAATGGTTTTCACATTGGTTTTACAAGCTAGGATTGTCTTAGTTTTCTTAACTCTGATGAAGTCTAACCACGGGTTAGACGAAAGCACGTAGTTTATGTTAATAAAAGGTTTTGCTGTGTTGGTAGTGCTCGTCGATCTGTTTTTTTTTTTTTTTTTTGGTTGGATTCCTGTGTTATTTTTGATTTAGATACTTAGGGAGCAGTAACAGTAGGGGGGGCACTTGCAGGGACAGCAGTTCCAGCACGTCAGGCAGTGGATAATGAGCTGGATGAGGAATCTGCGGAGGAGTCTGCAGCAGGAGATGCTCATACTAGACAGAAGAGAGCACAGTATGCCATGACACTAGCAAAGAGGCAGTGACTTGCACAAAGCTTCAAAATGTACTACACAAAAGGAAAGTAAATACACTACAGTAAAAATTATGCATGTAAAACCAACACCAGGCTATCTGCGCAGGCTGTCCACACTGCATTTTAGATACAGAAAAGCCAAGTAACAATGTACAAAGGGCAGAGCACAGCTATCATCATCATTTGTACAGGTGATGGAGGGAGTACACAAGTGTGTGTCTTTTCACAAGGAAGTGTGTGAGTGTAAGGAGTATTAAAGGAAAATGCGGTTTTCTGGTAAATACCAGTACTGAATGGGAGGATGGCTTTTAATGTATCACTTGATGAGAAGGACCAGTGTCAGTGAAGTTGGGTGATGTACTGAGGGCTGTGGTGGAGTGAATGTAGGGCTCCACTGACAAACCTCAGCAGTAGTTGCAACACAGCAGCTCAATCTACTTGAGAGGTCTAGGGCATGCATGAAAGAGGGTTCACCATCTCATGGATGGCCTCACCTATGATAGTTGTCTCTACTAGGAGTTACACTGGATGTACCATGATGATGGCTAGATCCTGATGTACAGCATGACCATGAGTGAGATCTGCAATAAGATGTGTCAGTGTAATGATGGCCATGATAATGGGAATGGCCTCTCCTAGGATTAGATATCTCCATAACAGAAATCGCTGTGGAAGTAGTAACACCAGTGGCGTTGGATGTTGGTGACCCGTGACCATGTTGACTGCAATCTGTGGAAGTAGCAGTTGACTGGCTCTGTGGTTGGCACCTCACCTCCCATTAGGTGTGCCAGAAAAGACATTGTACCTTCCAGAGTGTGATTTAATCTATCCAAGCAATCACACATGCATGATATGCACTATAGTAGATCATGTCACATACCCTGCATCATCCTCACTATCTCTTACATGGCTGTGGGGGTACTGGCCTGTGTTTGTACAAGGGTCCTCCACATATGCTGAGTTGCAGGGACTGACACACCAACCTCAAAGAGAGGGTGGTAACCATGTCTCCAGACAGCAGCATTACCTATCCCCTTGTGTTGAAATCTCTGCCCATGAGCGCTAGGGGTAGATTTGTCTACTGGGGCCAACACACTTCCCTGATTGATAGTGCCGCCATTAATATGTTCACTGTTTGAGACTTGGGTTTCCTGGTTATTTGCAGGCATAGAGACTATGTCCATAGTCTGTGCTGGGGATGCTGTTGTCACATTCCCTGTGTCTAATACATATTCTGCACTCTTTGACAGTACTGTCTCATTTCTATCATCGTCATCATCATCATCATCAGAGATTGTAGAGCCTCCAACATCAGGTGGGGTAGTTCTGCAGTGCTGGTTTAGGATTAGGAATCACCTGTGAATACGCAAAGCACAAAATGTTGACAGTAAGTATGACTCAGAACCAGAAGAATATATGCAACTGAGATTTACAAATATAAATATGATAAAAAGTATAACTTGGTTAGATCATTGAGGATGCTGAATTCCTAATGTACCTGTATATTGTAAGTTAGACAAATCTAATTGTGTTTTTTGTGACTAAGTGGTGCAGAGGACTTGAAGGCATTAATACACAGAAACAGGTCTACATACCTGGGGTATCTGCAGTGGTGAGTCTCTGGGACCTGTACAGCTAAGCACAAACATCCAGCACTGCATTGTGGGTGCCACTCCTTTGATAAAGGCAGGAACTCCTGTGTCTCCATGAGATATGTACACTCAGTGACCCCCCCCCCCCACCTGTTGCCCTATGTTCCCATGCCAGGTGCTGACTCTTTGTTCAGCAGTCTTTTTCAGATCAATGGCCCTCCAGCACACCATTTCACAACTGATGTCCTGCCTAACAACTGTATTAGCATGAGTCATGATTTCTTCCCAGGAATAGTCACAGTAGGCCTGGTCAGCTGCATGCAGGTCAGAGAGTCATCATCCACAGAAATGGATGGCCTGGAGCAGCAACTCATTCTCTGCATCCAAGAACTTTTATTACATGTGGATGATGTCCCAGCAGATACAGTAATGTGTTTCTGCTTCGTATGTATTTTTGCCATTGCTGTGATGGTACTAAAAACAGTAGAATTAACAGCCTTGTTCCTGTATGGGCCTTACAAATCCTAACACCACCAGTGTACTTCTTGGCCATGGAACATTCTGTTTGTGTGCTTGATAATTATATACCTGCATGCACACTCTTTAACTAATATCAGGCACCTAGATTCACTGTGCACATGTTCCCCACAAAACAATTACAAACAACTGCAAAAGGAGACATGACTGCTTCTTTCACAATTACAAATATGCTGGCGATTGAGATATGTGCAATGAGAGTGCACCCTCCACTCCAAGGAGGGGCACTCCCCTCCTCCCTGCCTGTGCCATTCGCCATTCAAGCATGCTAATTAAACCTAGGTCAGCTGGCCAGTAGTCAGTTATCCCTCCATGGCACTGGTGCAAGTCATATATTTATAAACTGAGGGTTTGAAAGCAGATGAAGCTCTCCTGAAAATAAATAAATAAATAAAGTTGTACAATTATTCATTATGGGTTACGCTGAAGACACTATAAACATCCGTACAACTATGGCCGATGGGAAGTTAAGAATAGGAATACTTATGCTGCTGAATCAATGTTGACACCAATAATATCACAATAACTGAAACTTGGCATGCTGTACAGAAACTCCCACTTTCTCTTCCCTTCTACAAGACAGACACTCTCCACTACCTATTTACTACCATCACTATTGTACGGTGCTCCCCTACTAACCAACCTATCTTCCTCTATTTCTTCCAAACTGGAAATCTGTTACAACAAAATGTTAAAATTCGCCACCAAATCCAAATACTCTGCCAACCACTGTATATATCTCTACCTGCTGAATTGGCTAGAGCTTCCCAGCTACCTTGACTACCTCCAACTCACTACAGCCCACAAGCTAATTTGTAAACCACCTAAATGCCCAGCTCTAACAAACATCCTACCATCATACATCCCACACAGAACTCTAAGATCTGCCCCCCAAAATCTAATATCTGTATACAAACCAAACCATCCCGCTAGTCAGCTTCTCCTATCCTTTTCCTTAGCCAAAAAATGGAATTCACTCCCTCCTTCTCTAAGAACCTCTGAAAACTTTGATAATTTTAAAACCCAGCTCCATTCCTACCTCTCCAATAATTGGAAATGTAATTGTACTCTACCTACCTAACCTGCTTACTGCATTAATGCACTCACTGTACTTAATGTACTTCCCACCTTATTCTCCCCTTTCCTGGGATTAATCTTATTTACTGCCATCTTACAATGTTAGTCTGTATACCATTCACTGATGATTTTCAACTTCTGTACAACTTAAACTCTGTACTACTTTTCTCTAATCTGTAGGCATGTAAGTATGTAATGTATATTCACCTATTTTGCTGTTACACTTTGCTTAGTTTTACTATATAATATTAAAAGTTGCTTAATTGTACTATTTTTAATTTGTAATATGGAGCTTTTCTCCCCGGACTTCCACTGAAAATGGGCTCCTTGAGCCCAGTGGATCTCCCTGGTCATCAAACTGGAAATAAATAAATAAATAAATAATAAACTGCACAACAGGAGAACAGATATCTTTGGTGTCTTTAGAAGACACTTCTAACATTCTCTTTCAAAGTACAGTTCAAAACGGATGCAATAATTTTGATAATGTTGTTATACTTCAGCATACAGTTATTCCACAATGATATTGCATATAGCAGGATTTCATGTATCAAGCTATTTTATTTTAAGCCAAAAACTGATTTTAAATATTTAAGTAATGTTTATTTTAACTAAGGTGAAGAATTATTTACTGTGCTGCAATTAGGGTGCCTCGTTTTATTTGGTCATCCTGACTTGCACAGCTGTTAGTCTGAACTATTACTGTTAACAGTACTGTTAGTGTTACTGTTAGTATTAGTATTAGTATTATTTTCAGGGGATAAAGCTGCAGCAGATAATTTTTGATTATAAACTGCATACGATTATATACATACATACATATCCACTCTGGCTTGTTTACAACAGCTCAGAACCTGAGTAATTCTTTCTTAGGGAAAATGAAGTACTTTAAAAAAACTCACTCCATCTCCTGGTGTGAAAAGAGTTTTGTATTGTATTGTATTTCATTTTCCTCACCAACTGCTCACAGTGAGAATTCAGCAGTCGCCTAAAATATCCATTTGATGTACAAAGAACTGGCCTGTAATTATACCTCACCTGAAAAAATTAATTGTACTTTATGACACTGACTCTCATGCCTTGTAGCATTCACTGTCACATGATTAGAAGCTGCACTGTTACTTATTGAGTTAGTGCGGATGCAGAATATGTTTGTGCTTTTTTCGAGCGCAGTGTATTATCATTTGTTAAATAACATGGCTATGGAATCTCTTTTGGCCCCTCACTATGCCATTTTTCTTTCTACAGATGAGCAAGGACATTCTATTTTTAATAATGTGCTTTCACAGAACATCTGGTAGGATTCAAAGCACTTTACTTATGATACGTGCTATATATCTTCAGGTTCCAAACCTTCATTAGTTGTTTTCGTGAATTTACTCAGTCATTTTCCACTTTGCTAGCACACAAAATAAAACTGGAAAGTCCTTTTACAGAACATGGATTATTGCAGTCTGAGCTTTATAGGCAGCCAATTAATAAAGATAACCACTGTGTTATGAAATGTGCCATCTGCCTTTGGTAGTAACCCTGTGATACATCTAATAGACAATTCATGCATGTAGCTTGGAATACCTCTGTTAGATGTGTTCTGACAGGAATGTGAGAGCACACAAGAAAGATCTGAGGTTATTCGGTACTACATGAAAGGAGTTAATGACAATGAATAAAATGTAACTGAGTGGTTAATTAAAATATTTCTTATTCAGGAAAGGAGGGTAAAACTAATGCCAGTGGAAATATTGCAAGTTAGTGCAATAAGAAAATGTAAACAGCAATGAATATAAAAATATTTTAATATGCTTTGGATAAGCCAATTCTTGCTACTGGGTAAGCTACAAAGAACTGCGGTATTTGTAAATATTAAGTGACACCCGGCATATATATATATATATATATATATATATATATATTAAATACATATATATATATATATATATATATATATATATATATATATATATATATATAAACACATACACACAGTAATCTGAAGTTACTGCAGTTAATAGAAAGAAAAACTATAAATGGAATCTAAATACAAGATGGGACATGAAAACTCATTTAAGTGTTAAGGAAATAAAGCTGCAATGTGCAAACATATATTATCAGTATCCCTCCCAAAAAATCCATACAATCATTTGGTGTATATGCAAACTTGTAGCAGGGAGCATTTTGTGGATCTACTACATGTGCTTGTGACAAATTTGCTTGAGCCACACATTCCTGCTGCCACTCGTTCATTTTGGCAAGTGTATTAACTCCCACTAACCCACCTTTCTTAATGTTAACTATCCCTACCAGAAACCTGTTTCTAACCCTAAAAATTCCCACCCAGTCCCTAACCCTAAAATCCCCCATCCTTCACTAAATCTAAAATCCCCTTTCTAACCTTAATGTCCCAAACACTCACTAAACTTAAAATCTTCTACCCCCCTCCTTAAACCTAATCCTAAAACCCCCTTCCACCTCCCATCCCCTTTCACATCCTAAACCTGAAATCTCCACCCACCTCCCTAACCTTAAAGTCCTTATCATTCCTTAAGCCTGAAATCTCCATCCCCCTCCTTAACCCTAAAGTCTATGGTCCACTCCCAGTTCCCTTCCTAACCATAAGAGCACCCTCCTGGTTCCACCTACCCAATTACCTGGGTTGTGGGAAACACTTGCGTGTGTCAGTATCTTAGGACATAAGCAGATAGAGCAGCAGCTGTGTCACTGAACTCATCTTCAAGTTCAAGGGCAAGCAACTGATTAGATGGGGCTACAGCCGTTCAAGTCTCTGTCTGTGAGTTACTGGAATTTCAGCACCTGGGGCTCAAGCAGCTGTAAGGATTCCACATTTGGTATCTGTTACTTAATATTCATATGAACATTTTATGTGAAGATTAAAGAAAGCAGTGAGAATGTTTAAGTTCAAAATGTTGGACTACATTAAAGTTAAAAAAAAAGCCTCATCCAGTGAGGTCGCTGAATAACTTTATGGAAAACTAGCATTCTCACTGGCAGCCTTAACATGCCAAGTATGACTATTTGAAAAAGATGTGTTAATTAAAACAATTAATTTTTCTCTTAGAAATATTATGTTTTTTCTATTTATTTCCATTTGAAAAGAGTCTAAAGAAAACACTTTTTGCATTCTTTCAATCAGTCTGAGGAATATCAACATTTTCTCACAAAAGTGTATTTTTATTTTGCTTACTTATATTTCTTAGTGCGTGGATTACATACCTTAAAGTGTGACTTTTTATCAACATGCCACTCTACAGCTGCATCAATGGCATGCTTTATGGTCTGTCTTTTTATAGCACATGTTCAGTTATGGAAAAATGTCTTATTGAAGTAAAATAGCTTAAATATTTATTTTTATGAGAAAATATTTATATCATAAGGCTGAGTAACCCAGCATGTTTGGTTATCTATTATTTGAGCTATATTTTTTAAGTATTTTTGAAAGCTGTAGTCCAAAATAATGTTACAAACAAATTACATTTCATTTTGGCACTTTGGCACAAAAGAACAAATAAATGAAGGAATACAGGCTTACTACCATCTTTGATCTTTTTCCACTGAAAGATAAGTACATGCTGTACACCTGTAAAAACTGCAGACATCAGCAAAACATCTCTCTTTCATCCCTATAATTTAAATGTAAATGAAACTGCTCCTCAGTCACCTTCTGTAGTGTGAAAACATGCATTACTCCATCCTAAAGGTCTTAAACCTTTTCATGCAAAGCATCGTATGAACTGTTGATGTGCAAATGTAAAATTTATATTCTCAAGTAATTACATGTCTCTTGTCCCCTGCATTTTCAAATAACTTTGTTTCTAACCTAGAGATGCTTTCATTTTTGAAAACAGCATGGCACTTGTTATATATAAAGTGCTGCTTGACAGATATATGACAGATACACAAGTACTGTGGATGGCAATGACAAACCTTAACTTACACAGCAGAATGTCTGCAAGTATGTACACTAACACATTACATATTCATACATTATTCAGTGCAGATTATTATAACGTATGTATGTTAATACATTTACTCAAAACTTGCAGTGGAATGAATTCTGGTGCCATTGTGGCATCTAGCAGGCAGAAATTTTATTACATGTTCTGCAGTCATCTAATTATTTCACATATTGCGACTTGCCAGACCTAACTGATAGCTCTGGCTGTCCACACTCTGGAAATATGGTCTGGAAATATGGTTTGTTTAGGGAATTCAGAGCAAATTATATTGAGAGTACAGACATAACTGCACATGGGGATCTTTGTCATGGTGGATTATGATGGGAGGCATATATGGATATATAAACATACCCCAGGCAGATAATGTCTGACATGCTGGCTCCATGGTACATAGGGATGCATCATTAACTGTTCCACAGCTGATTTGGGTTAAAACAACGGAAATGGCAGTGGAGTTGCTAACTCTGGTGGGAAGGGAATCAGCAACTAATTCTGGCTTGCCCATCATGGAGGGAGGAAGTCTTATTCGCCTTTGTCCTTACACTTTCCTCATAATGACAGCATTTATTGCTGCACTTTGACCAGAAGTTTATTGTACACACATATAACAATTTTTAACTGTTGTAAATTCCATTTTAACTATTTCAACACATAAAGGTATACAGCATTTACAGTCAGCTAAATATTGTAACTCACATGTCACTTTGTATGGTTATAATTATTTTATTTCCCTATCACTTTAACCACTGTTCAGCCAAGATCATATACATTCTGTTTACTACCTTCCTCAGTCATGTCTAATGACCTGAAGCCAGTACAGTGTCATGGTAAACCTTCACTTCCATCTGATTTTGTATGCCCATCAATTTACTTAAGCTAATAATTTATCATATCATCCTCTAGTCAGTACAGATATTTGCTAGTTAGAGAAGCATACTCCAGCCCCACCTGACATCTTTCTCAGGGAGGCAATACCATTGCCTCTCTTCCCCACCAACCTGCCTTCTTCTCACTTCACTGTCATCTCTGTTTTCCAATGCACCTATCACTTTATTATAAAGTATGTTTGCTTTGGAGATGGTGCTTAGTTTAGTATAGCTAATTATGTGCCTATCTGAACTATTTTATGGTGCTATTATCTTGTGAAGTCTAAAATCTCTGTGTTTTTTTTCTAACATATTTCACACTTTACATTGCATGTTGTGATGTATGTATCTTTGACCAGGATAGTGCACGTAGAAATGGTTCCATACCAACCCACCTCAATGGCATCAAGGGACGGAGCCCTGACTCTGACCAAGCTGACTCAAGTTTCAACTAGCAACTCAAGCGCTGGTGGAGCCTGGGAGGGAAGTGCAAGAAGGAATGGCTTTGCCAGCTCATCCACTCCAGTATGGAGGGGGTTCTGCTGTGATAAAAACACACTCCTGGTGATGGAGATGGTGTCATAATCACAGGAAAGATTACCATTAACTGCGGCATTTGAGGGGAGGACAATACCAACTGATGTCACATACAGTGATTCATATGGTATCACTAACTTTACCCACTGAGTACATACCAAAAATATTTCCTAGTGTGCAAGACCAGTGTATGTGATGTTGCTAGCTGCTGTGCTTCACTTCTCCTTCCTCACCCACCACTTGTGTGATACCAGCTCCAGCAAATAGTACTGTGTAAACTTAAGGTAAAATGGTGCAGCCAAGAAGTTGAAGATAAGTAGAGACATTCAAATGGGGAAGATAAAATGGTTCCTTACTAACCCACATACCCAATTAAGAAAAAGCTAGGTAAATAAATATAACTTTTTGTGAAACTCTTTAATCCCCCCTTTGCCTTGAAGGCATGAGATGAACCAGCCTCCTATTCACCCACCAGGATGCAACCTATTTTGCCACAGAGGTTGTTACCTCTCTTCTCCTTAGTCTTGCACCATCACCCAGTCACTTCAAGTCACTTTACCTTCTTACCCTCAAAGCAGAGGCCTAAATCTCGAAGGAGGGGATGTTGAAAGGTTCAAGGCCAGGGTCTTTCCAATGTACATCAACCCTGTTCCATATTGGATCCCTTTTATTAAAATCCTTATAATCAAAAAAAAAAAAAAAAAACAAGTGATCAGCTGTTTTCACCTCATTGTGATTAATACAGTTCTTGGTCCTCTCAGGTTGCAAAAATGCAAGTCTGCCAATAATAGCTGACCAGCTTATTGTAATGGGAGAAAACATTGCTCTAATGACTGTTATATCTCTCATCTTTTGTGACACCAACTCTCATTTTGGTATACAGCCTTAATCACTGCCATCCACTCACTTAATCACAGCCTAGAACAGGCTCCCCATTCATGTGATGCAGAGTCCATCCCTAACTATACTTTAGCATAGCCTTGACCAATGCATGTGAAATCGTAAATTCACTTTGAGTCTGACCCCCATATCTCTGATCAACAGAGGCAGGCAGCAATGCCCAAACTAACAACCCCCCCCCCCAACATAACTTCTAGAAACTTCCTAACATACATCATTCTAATAAACACCTGTGATACACAGGGACACAACTGTGTTGGATTTCACAGCTAGGATTGTAAAGGCCCTGTTGGTCATTAGCTAGTATATACCTGTTAACCTGTGAACCTAAATGCAGTGGCATAAACTGAGGTTGACCAGTCTCTTGATGTATTTTGTTTAATGTAGGAATAAACTGAGGCCACATCATTCCCATTTGCCTCTACCAGTGGAGCCTCTATTTCCTAGAGTGAAGTCCAGTGGACTGCTACCCCAGGAACACCATTGCTTCCCTCTCAGTTATAAACACAAAACAATGTCCTATTAGAAACACCTTATTCAGACCTGTAAAGGAAACAGAGTAACATGTTAGTACAGGTGCATGAATCATTGTATGATTTTCTCCTACTAGGTGACTTCCATCTCCTCCTGTATGGGTGGACTCTCAGCACACCTCCCTCCCTTTCCTCCCATATTTACTCCTCAGCCCCACATTTTTACAAAGTGGTATGTATAACCCAAATAAGTCCTTCATAACAACCTTTCTACAGTCTTAATCAGATCTGCTAACTCCCCATCTTGGGCTATATTTGTTACCCATCCAGTCTTGAAGGAATTGATGGTACAAGCAGAATCAGGGCTCTCAAAAGCCAAGGCTTCTTTTAGCAAGGTCTCAGACTGCCATGGCCATAGGAGTTGCTTAGAGGCAGCTTAAAATAGCTCTTTAGTTGTCACCCACAGCCTAAATACAAGTGACGAGGCACAAAAGCAGGACAGAGCTGACATCCTGGCTTATTTGGAGCCCTTTGAATCCTTGATCAGTTTTGGAATCTTTCACCTACACTAGGACTTGTTTGGATACAATGTAAACATTTTTCAAGTTAATTTCCACTGAATATCTCAGTCTTGCTGCTCAGTAACTCAGCTATTCAGAATACTCCATTTCATAGGAACATAGGAACAATACTACGCCAGCAAGCACAAGGACCATATGATGCCTAGCCATATAAACCTTTAAGGAGACACAAACATAACAGTCTGTGCCTCCTTTTTCAAACACTTAAAGTGCTCACCTCCCAAATCTAGCAGACCTGTACATCCTAACCCTGGTATATATTTGTGTCTACTCATCCAATCACCAAGGCTAGCCTTAGAGGTAGTCAGAGGAGTAGTACTCTGTTTGACCAGGGGTAACTTATTCCATAGGCTAGGAATATGTATATCTCTACAGTGAGTCCTGTTTGTTGGTGTTGATTTTGGTCCATAGTGAGAGTATTTGTAGAGTCGCTGGTTTTGCAAAGAATGGATCTGGTCCTCAGAGCAGCCTGTAGGCTACTGAATATAAGAAGAGTTGCAAGAATCTATTAGTAGAGCTGAAGAATTTAAGGCCTTTAACTTTCTTGTTAAGGCATTTTGGGAGCCTTCCCAGATGAGTGATATACTACCTGCTTTATACATACTAAAGAAGACATTGTATTCAATAATGGGTCATATATGGAAAGAGTATAGTGGCAGGATGATTACTTTGGAACTTGAAGATATTCCCTTGGAAATTAACTGGGTCAGTTAGGAGGATTTCCTCTCTAGGCAGAAATATGATCAAATGAGAGAGAACTGTCCATATAGGTACCCATGTTTCTTATGAATGTGTCTGTTTCAAAAAGAGCACCATTTGCAACATATGAGGTAGGAACAGCTTTTGTATCAATTGCTATTATGCTGCGCATTTTGCATTTAACTTGAGTCCGTTTTCAGGGCACCCATCATGTGCATATTGCAGCCCTTGCTATATAGTATCAATGTATTGGGGGGAAACAATTTCCAGCTTGCAATCATCAGAAAACTTGGTCAACCACATTTATGGGATATTGGACTGGATGTCTACAAAATAAATGCCATACAAGAGAGGGACCCAGCACTGATTCCTATGGTACCTCATATATTTAACTTGAGACATTTTTCAGAGCACCTCTTTTGAGCATATTCTCACCCTTGTAGGAGCTGCCTAGTATCAGTGAGATGTGTGGATAACAGTGTACAGATTACTGTCATCAGCAAACTTGGTCATCCACACTTGGGATATTGGACTACGTGTCAGTAAAATTAATTAAAACAGGAGAGGGCTCAGCAATAACCCATGTGGAATCCAACTAGCTACAATTTTACTTTTAGAGGATACCAGAAACTTTCACAACCTGGGATCTGTCTGATAACCAGCTTACAATCCATTGGATAACATAGGGTTTACTTTATGTTTAATTTTTATCCATGCCAAGTTAGAAGATAGTACCAAAAACCACGGTCATATCAAGATAAGTAGTGTTCACTGACCGACAACTGACCACAACCTCTGTAACCTTTTCAAAAATGCTTGCTAAGTTCTAGAGACAAAACCTGCCCTTTAAAAAATGAAACTGATTGGGGTCTCGACCAGTTATGCTGCCTGTGTATGCAGAAATGAGTTCTGCTATAATACCTTCCACAATTTTGCATATAAGGCTGATAGATCATTTTTGCCAGGGTCTGTACAGGGGCCACCCTGGTGTAGGAGAATCTCAAAAAAGGCTATTCTGCAGTTATCAAGCACATATCCTGGGGATGGTCTAAGGTAAAATAGTTTAAACAGAGGTTTAGGTAGCATATATTTGACATGGGTGAAAATGCACCCCCGGATTTACTAATCTTCTGTGCAGGACTAGTCTGCACAGAAGCAGCTGCTTACGAGCAGGATGGCAGTGCGCCATGCATATTAAAAAAGGCGCACTGCCTGACCTCCTAGGCATACATGGAGCATATACGAGTGCAAAGGGCATGTCTGAAAGCAGATCACTCAGAATAAACATGCCCCTGCAAAGTAGAACAGCAGAAAGTGGAAATAAATGAGCAAGGCCGCACATAGGTGTCGCATAAGTTTATACAAGGTCAATTTTAGTACTGTTTGTATGTTCCCCCAATATATTTGGCCTTGTCCAGATTTCCTGCATTAAGAAGTTGAGAGGTATGTGCAAATAAATTGCTTTATAGAATTTGGAATATCCAAACCTCTCAACTGTCCCCAATTTTGGCTCAAAATTTTGCTCTCCCCCTAATAATCTCCGCAAAATAGCAATTTTGGAAGAAAACGTGGAGGGTTTACTTTTATAAATAACTGTAATGATCAGAGTTATACATTACTTTTATTTCAGAAATGCATGTAGATTCTCTAATTTTGTTAGCTGCTCTAAGTTAACTGTGCTCATATTAAAACGGTGTCCCTTCTTTGACAGGTTCCCAGCTGTATTGTCTGGCAATTTTATGCTTTTGCATCACATTTTTGTCCGTTTTTCATAAAATTGCAGTTTTCTGGCAAATTAGTGGCAAATTGTTAAAGACTGAAGTTAGAAAATAATGGCAGACATTTGAGTTTCAGATTTCATACCCTTCAGAAAATTCATACTAATGCAAGACCTACTATTCTATTATCTTTTCTAAGTTTATAAGAGCAATATTTAAAAAAATGTCCTTATTTTTGGGCCTTTGCCTCAGTTTTATTTATGAGTTTGTTGCTGTAAGAGGTTGAGAGGTGTGTGTGTGTGTGTGTGTGTGTGTGTGTGTGTGTGTGTGTGTGTGTGTGTGTGTGTGTGTGTGTGTTAGGTAGGTAGCATACCTCTCAACTGTCCAAATTTTGCAGAATGTCCAGATTTTTGCCCCATATATTTTGTCTGTTCCTCATAAATTTTGTGATTTTCTAGAAAATCATTGAAGGCCGAAGTTGCTAAATAATGACAGACATTTGAGTTTCAGACTTCATGTCCTTTAGAAAAATTCATACTAGCACAAATCCTGTTATTCTAGCAACTTTCTCATACTAGCACAAATCCTGCTCTAGCAACTTTCTAAGTTCACGAGAGCATTATTTAATATCTGTCCCTGTTTATTTTAGGCTTTGTCCATATTTCTTGCACTAAGAGGTAGGTAGGGGTGTGTGTGTGAATGAAACACCCTAGTTGGGGTAGCAGGTGGTAATTTACTCAAGCTCAAAACCTGTACCTCAGTTACAGAAAACAAAAGCATGAATCCTGTACCCCAACTACCATGCCACATTTTTCAAAGAACTGACTTTCAGGTTCATTTTCAATTCAAGGAACCGAGTTTGAGTGAATCTATATTATATTACTGAAGAGGCATTACAGTGAATGCCTCTTCATCGACACTAAAAGAGCGAACCGTGAATTACGAGAATGGCCGTAGCTTGGCTTGGGAGGGGGGGTAGCAGTTTGCGAGCTGTGAGTACAAATTTGAAAATCCTAGCTACACCCCTGAGTGCACGTAGAAATGGTTCCATACCAACCCACCTCAATGGCATCAAGGGACGGAGCCCTGACTCTGACCAAGCTGACTCAAGTTTCAACTAGCAACTCAAGTGCTGGTGGAGCCTGGGAGGGAAGTGCAAGAAGGAATGGCTTTGCCAGCTCATCCACTCCAGTATGGAGGGGGTTCTGCCTGTGATAAAAACACACTCCTGGTGATGGAGATGGTGTCATAATCACAGGAAAGATTACCATTAACTGCGGCATTTCAGGGGAGGACAATACCAACTGATGTCACATACAGTGATTCATATGGTATCACTAAATTTACCCACTGAGGACATACCAAAAATATTTCCTAGTGTGCAAGACCAGTGTATGTGATGTTGCTAGCTGCTGTGCTTCACTTCTCCTTCCTCACCCACCACTTGTGTGATACCAGCTCCAGCAAATAGTACTGTGTAAACTTAAGGTAAAATGGTGCAGCCAAGAAGTTGAAGATAAGTAGAGACATTCAAATGGGGAAGATAAAATGGTTCCTTACTAACCCACATACCCAATTAAGAAAAAGCTAGGTAAATAAATATAACTTTTTGTGAAACTCTTTAATCCCCCCTTTGCCTTGAAGGCATGAGATGAACCAGCCTCCTATTCACCCACCAGGATGCAACCTATTGCCCCACAGAGGTTGTTACCTCTCTTCTCCTTAGTCTTGCACCATCACCCAGTCACTTCAAGTCACTTTACCTTCTTACCCTCAAAGCAGAGGCCTAAATCTCGAAGGAGGGGATGTTGAAAGGTTCAAGGCCAGGGTCTTTCCAATGTACATCAACCCTGTGCCATATTGGATCCCTTTTATCAAAATCCTTATAATCAAAAAAAAAAAAAAAAACAAGTGATCAGCTGTTTTCACCTCATTGTGATTAATACAGTACTTGGTCCTCTCAGGTTGCAAAAATGCAAGTCTGCCAATAATAGCTGACCAGCTTATTGTAATGGGAGAAAACATTGCTCTAATGACTGTTATATCTCTCATCTTTTGTGACACCAACTCTCATTTTGGTATACAACCTTAATCACTGCCATCCACTCACTTAATCACAGCCTAGAACAGGCTCCCCATTCATGTGATGCAGAGTCCATCCCTAACTATACTTTAGCATAGCCTTGACCAATGCATGTGAAATCGTAAATTCACTTTGAGTCTGACCCCCATATCTCTGATCAACAGAGGCAGGCAGCAATGCCCAAACTAACAACCCTCCCCCCCCAACATAACTTCTAGAAACTTCCTAACATACATCATTCTAATAAACACCTGTGATACACAGGGACACAACTGTGTTGGATTTCACAGCTAGGATTATAAAGGCCCTGTTGGTCATTAGCTAGTATATACCTGTTAACCTGTGAACCTAAATGCAGTGGCATAAACTGAGGCTGACCAGTCTCTTGATGTATTTTGTTTAATGTAGGAATAAACTGAGGCCACATCATTCCCATTTGCCTCTACCAGTGGAGCCTCTATTTCCTAGAGTGAAGTCCAGTGGACTGCTACCCCAGGAACACCATTGCTTCCCTCTCAGTTATAAACACAAAACAATGTCCTATTAGAAACACCTTATTCAGACCTGTAAAGGAAACAGAGTAGCATGTTAGTACAGGTGCATGAATCATTGTATGATTTTCTCCTACTAGGTGACTTCCATCTCCTCCTGTATGGGTGGACTCTCAGCACACCTCCCTCCCTTTCCTCCCATATTTACTCCTCAGCCCCACATTTTTACAAAGTGGTATGTGTAACCCAAATAAGTCCTTCATAACCACCTTTCTACAGTCTTAATCAGATCTGCTAACTCCCCATCTTGGGCTATATTTGTTACCCATCCAGTCTTGAAGGAATTGATGGTACAAGCAGAATCAGGGCTCTCAAAACCCAAGGCTTCTTTTAGCAAGGTCTCAGACTGCCATGGCCATAGGAGTTGCTTAGAGGCAGCTTAAAATAGCTCTTTAGTTGTCACCCACAGCCTAAACACAAGTGACGAGGCACAAAAGCAGGACAGAGCTGACATCCTGGCTTATTTGGAGCCCTTTGAATCCTTGATCAGTTTTGGAATCTTTCACCTACACTAGGACTTGTTTGGATACAATGTAAACATTTTTCAAGTTAATTTCCACTGAATATCTCAGTCTTGCTGCTCAGCAACTCAGCTATTCAGAATACTCCATTTCATAGGAACATAGGAACAATACTACGCCAGCAAGCACAAGGACCATACGACGCCTAGCCATATAAACCTTTAAGGAGACACAAACATAACAGTCTGTGCCTCCTTTTTCAAACACTTAAAGTGCTCACCTCCCAAATCTAGCAGACCTGTACATCCTAACCCTGGTATATATTTGTGTCTACTCATCCAATCACCAAGGCTAGCCTTAGAGGTAGTCAGAGGAGTAGTACTCTGTTTGACCAGGGGTAACTTATTCCATAGGCTAGGAATATGTATATCTCTACAGTGAGTCCTGTTTGTTGGTGTTGATTTTGGTCCATAGTGAGAGTATTTGTAGAGTCGCTGGTTTTGCAAAGAATGGATCTGGTCCTCAGAGCAGCCTGTAGGCTACTGAATATAAGAAGAGTTGCAAGAATCTATTAGTAGAGCTGAAGAATTTAAGGCCTTTAACTTTCTTGTTAAGGCATTTTGGGAGCCTTCCCAGATGAGTGATATACTACCTGCTTTATACATACTAAAGAAGACATTGTATTCAATAATGGGTCATATATGGAAAGAGTATAGTGGCAGGATGATTACTTTGGAACTTGAAGATATTCCCTTGGAAATTAACTGGGTCAGTTAGGAGGATCTCCTCTCTAGGCAGAAATATGATCAAATGAGAGAGAACTGTCCATATAGGTACCCATGTTTCTTATGAATGTGTCTGTTTCAAAAAGAGCACCATTTGCAACATATGAGGTAGGAACAGCTTTTGTATCAATTGCTATTATGCTGCACATTTTGCATTTAACTTGAGTCCGTTTTCAGGGCACCCATTATGTGCATATTGCAGCCCTTGCTATATAGTATCAATGTATTGGGGGGAAACAATTTCCAGCTTGCAATCATCAGAAAACTTGGTCAACCACATTTATGGGATATTGGACTGGATGTCTACAAAATAAATGCCATACAAGAGAGGGACCCAGCACTGATTCCTATGGTACCTCATATATTTAACTTGAGACATTTTTCAGAGCACCTCTTTTGAGCATATTCTCACCCTTGTAGGAGCTGTCTAGTATCAGTGAGATGTGTGGATAACAGTGCACAGATTACTGTCATCAGCAAACTTGGTCATCCACACTTGGGATATTGGACTACGTGTCAGTGAAATTAATTAAAACAGGAGAGGGCCCAGCAATAATCCATGTGGAATCCAACTAGCTACAATTTTACTTTTAGAGGATACCAGAAACTTTCACAACCTGGGATCTGTCTGATAACCAACTTACAATCCATTGGATAACATAGGGTTTACTTTATGTTTAATTTTTATCCATGCCAAGTTAGAAGATAGTACCAAAAACCACGGTCATATCAAGATAAGTAGTGTTCACTGACCGACAACTGACCACAACCTCTGTAACCTTTTCAAAAATGCTTGCTAAGTTCTAGAGATAAAACCTGCCCTTTAAAAAATGAAACTGATTGGGGTCTCGACCAGTTATGCTGCCTGTGTATGCAGAAATGAGTTCTGCTATAATACCTTCATAATTTTGCATATAAGGCTGATAGATCATTTTTGCCAGGGTCTGTACAGGGGCCACCCTGGTGTAGGAGAATCTCAGAAAAGGCTATTCTGCAGTTATCAGGCACATATCCTGGGGATGGTCTAAGGTAAAATAGTTTAAACAGAGGTTTAGGTAGCATATATTTGACATGGGTGAAAATGCACCCCCGGATTTATTAATCTTCTGTGCAGGACTAGTCTAGTCCTGCACAGAAGCAGCTGCTTAGGAGCAGGATGGTAGTGCACCATGCATATTAAAAAAGGCGCACTGCCTGACCTCCTAGGCATACATGGAGCATATACGAGTGCAAAGGGCATGTCTGAAAGCAGATCACTCAGAATAAACATGCCCCTGCAAAGTAGAACAGCAGAAAGTGGAAATAAATTAGCAAGGCCGCACATAGGTGTCCGCATATCCCCACCAACAGTCTCCCATGTATACAACAGCAACAGTACATATAAATAAACTGAAGAAAACCCATCATATTTATCGTAAATCCGAGTACAGCTAACCATAGGTGTGCGGGTGTGCCCAGCGCATAGCTATGGTTAAAGCAGCTAAAAAGGCCAAAGAAGATAACAAGGAAGATATATGCAAATGAAGCAGGACAGCAGTAGTGTAGTGGGCAGGGCATCTGCCTAATGAACAGGCATTCCCAGTTCGAGTCCCACTGCAGCACATACCATTTTCCATGTGAAGTCTGTGTATGCACATTTTTTTTCTCATATATTTCCTGTATAACCTACTAAATAACATTAAATGTGAACTGGATGACTGTATTAATAAGGCACTAGTAAGGAGGTGTAAGCACAAATAAGCAGTAGTAAACATATATAAGCACTAGTAAGCATGTGTAAGTGCGTTTGCAAGGGGGTAAGCATTACCTACACAGATTAAGCAAAGTAGAAGTGTGTGTGTGTGTGTGTGTGTGTGTGTGTGTGTGTGTGTGTGTGTGTGTGTGTGTGTGTGTGTGTGTGTGTGTAGATATATATATATATATATATATATATATATATATATATATATATTTAAAACTACATGGAGATATACCTTTCCCTCTCTGTAGTACAAATGTATACATAAATAGACAGACATTTATAATATACATATGCAGCCACCCCTACATCCACATGTCATTATATATATAGTTTATATATATATATATATATATATATATATATATATATATATATATATATATATATATATATATATATAGATAGATATATATATATATATGTATATCTACAGATATATAGCTAGGATATGATACAGCTGTTAAAGATTACATATGTTCACAGGCCATGCCTATAGGATATATGATGTTGAATGTTTGATATGTGCCATCTGTAGTTGTCCCTGTAATGATGTCCCGCTGAACAACTGCTCTGGATAATACTGTCTGTCCCTGTAAGTAGTGGGACATACCTGCCAACTGTGCAGATCAGCAATGAATGACAAAGATGTCAGCCATAATATCTGTGCATGTTATGTTAGTGTGGACAATAGCTGGTGGTGGAAGTACTGCTGTCATGACAGACACATGGGTGTCAAAGCACACCACTTGCAGGACAGTCATTTTAATGCATATTGTAGCATACACAAATGCCATAGGTATGTAATAGGCGTACCAGCAATCCCACACCATATTTACCACCCTAATGTTAGTCTGTGTTCACATGTGGCACTTGTCTGTGTTGCAGCAAGGCAGAACAGTGCAGCGGTGAATGAAAGACAGTTACAGAATGCGGACCAGATGTCTGTATGCACTCCACATATCTGTGTGATACAGAGTGTGACGTGTATGTGTACAGATACACAGACACTCATATAGACATAGGTATATCAACAATGTACAACATATATCTACACATATATGTACATAGATGTATATTTAAACACAAATATATAGTGGCACTGACAATGGCATGCAGGTGAAATAGTCTGTAACAGGCTATTTCACCTGCATGCCATTGGCAGGGCACATCTTGAAGGTGGGTGCCAATGACACACCAGCTGAGGAGCATGCAGGTAAGGCCCCAGGGCACCTCGGTACCCCAGTCTTGTGTATGTACAGGTACATCATGCAAAAGTGAGGTTTCATATGCATAACCTGCTGCTGTGTAGTAGTAATAAACAGTTGTGTATAAGCTGTAATATTGTGTAATTCTACTATTATTGTAATGTCATGCTGCACTCACGTTTTATGAATGCCACAGCTGTGACCATTGACATCAGCTTTCTCACACTCCTATGTAGGTCCCACCAGGATATCACCATGGCAGCAGCCCATAGCCGATGAGTATGGTTCGTGTTTATGCATGATGATAAACTGGACATGTATTAGCTATAGGATATCCCACGAACACGTCTAACACACCTACCCATACTACATGCTGTACAAGTTCACGTTTTGTTGCTGTGAAATGGACTGCTTCACAGTAAAGACCATTATGGGGTATTGGAAGGGTACAACAGAAGCATGCAAGATAACTAACATCCTGTCAATGTGCAATGTGTCCACAGGGATGTGAAGTGTGGCAGAGCACATGGCCTACAGTAGGGACATGTGTGACTCAACACCACCATGGCTGCAGCTGCACACAATCAGGTTAAGTAAACATTGCAGATATAACCCTGACCCCACAGCACTCGTGACAGCAGTGTGTGCACTCCAAGGGATGTGCACATGAGTAGACTTTGCAACCATGCAGAGGTCTGGGACATGCGTAGGGCACCCCCCACAGCCATGGTAAGGTCCATTGGTTGTCAGTGTAATAGTCATGTACTGGTCATACACGCACTGCTGATGTGATCTGTAATGCAGACATCAGGCATCCACAACTGATAGTTGTTCACATAATCATCCCAGGTATGAGTTGCTACAACACATAGGGCTGTGAGCATTGGAGCTGACATAACTGATACAGTACTACAGTTGCATCAATGGTTTCTGCATCTGCAAGGTATGGTGCACAGTACAAAGCAGGGTGTAGAACAGGTCCACAGTAACACTTTGTACATGGGTGCAGTGTTAACACGGGGAAGGGACATCACCTACCAACACAGCCCATGCCTCACACACATTTATGCTGCCGCTAGCATGAAGTCCCTATAGTTGCACCGCATGCTGTTGAGCACTATATGTAATGCATGTTGACAAAAGGGTAATGAGATGACTGTGTGTACAAATGTTGTGCAAATCCACATGTAGGAGTGTGTGGTGTGTGTATGTGTGTCTCGGTTGTGTTTGTAAGTGCAATCTAGTGGAATGTGGATGATGCATGTAAGGTGTGTGTGTGTGTGTGTGTGTGTGTGTGTGTGTGTGTGTGTGTGTGTGTGTGTGTGTGTGTGTGTGTGTGTGTGTGTGTGTGTGTGTGTGTATGTCTCTGTGTGGGTGTCCATGTATGCACAGATGATAGTGGGATTGACCACATGGCAGTACTTCCCCTTGGGATTGTGCTGTACATGGAGTGAGACATGGGACACCAGGACAACCTGTCAGGTATGTGAGCACAGGACAGCTGATAGCATAACAAGTCTGTAGCATGGAGCATGCATTGGGAGGTGCAGTACATAGCAGGTATACACATCATATTGCCAGCAGCAGATAGGTAACCAGCTACCCACATATGCAGCACTACAAATGGAATGGGGAATTACCACAGCACATCAGTCAGTGTATCCAGGTAGTACTGTTGTCCGCATGATGGGTCACTTGTGCAGTAGATGTGGCATGGACTGAGCAAGACTGTAGTATGAGGCTCTGGTGTGTGACATATGTAGTGAATGTAGCAGCTCCAACCATATAGGGGCCTTCTACACCATTACTGCCTATACACAGGGTAATTCAGGGTGACAGCAGTGAGGCCACGTACAACCTACTCCATCCAAGTCAGGGAGGTGATGGAGTAACAGGTCAGGTATTGTAACCACACGTGTAGGCATGGAGAGGAATGATTTGTTAATGGACAGTAGTGATGTGTGTATATTAGCAAGTGCCATGCAGGATGGGGAACATATGTAACTGACTGTGGGACTGTCTGTAAACCCAGAGAAAGTGAGGTAGTAAGGCAGCTGTCAATGTGAGTGTGTGTGAGTGTGTGTACTGTTATGCAATGCTGTATAGGTCTTAATGTGTGTGTTTGTTTCCCCCCACAGGTGGTGAGGTGGGTCAGGGTCCCTCCTCCACGCAAACTGAGGTAGGTGTCCCTACCGACACCGATGATGATGATGAAACACATGAGGCACAAGTGGGGTTGTCAGAGGCTGACACTGCATCAACATGTGTCATCACCCTCCTAGCCACCCCAAGCCTGCATACAGTTACAGTGCCCCTACAAACCCCATCACATGTGGCCATAGCAGAGGGACAGTTGGCACTTGGTGACAAGGACCAGGAAAGTGTGGTGTCTATGCCAACTGTGTCGGGTCACAGTCAGCATAGCTGGATGTCCAAAAGGCTACCACATTGGCAGATGTACTGTGGTGCTCATGGGAGGACCACAGGTCATCATGCCCGCAATAGGTACCACCGAGAGCATGTTTCAGGCCATAATGGAGGCACGGTCACATATGGAAATACACATCAGACAGGGTCTGAGGCTGCACAGGTCTGCTTTGACAGCTGTAAGTGGCAACCTCCATGAACTTGCTGGTGCCTTCCATGAATATACCGAGGTCATAGATAGACAGTGGGGTGAGATGGTTGGCCTCCTCGACCTTGGTATGTCTGTGCTAGAATGTGTGGTGGGAGTGGTGCGAAGGCTGTGTGGATATAGGCCAGAGACACCAGTAGCTGGCGGTCAACGTGGATGTGCCAGGATGCCCAGCCACTCCTGTAGTGGCAGTACCAGCCCCAGCACACCACTGAGGCTGCTGTCTACACCACACCACAGCAGACCTCGTGCACGTGGCCCTGGCCAGTCGCAGGTGAGACATGGTTCCAGCGGACATATGTCATCATCAGAAGAGAGTAGCACCTCAAGGTCTGTACCTGCACATGTCTATGGAACCCCTGACAGGCACAGTCAGTGTGTCCGTGGCCAGAGGCAGTAAACTGCACACCCTGCTGGGTATGGTCTGCAGCTGTCACCACAATCACACTCTCACAAGGACACACACACATTGACACACATGGCAGGGCCAGGTGTACAACTCATCATTTGTGGGATTGCCACATTACATCACTGTGCAGGTATCCCATGCACCACACAGGTCATATAGGGGCTGTACAGGCGAAGGGTATGGGAAGGTGTCTGACATCAGACAGCATTCTGCAGTATGCCCATGGGGGTTGCAGGGAGTGTGGATGTGAACACCTGCAGCATGCAACACACACACAAACACACAGGGTGCCAGTACTGACATGCATGGGTGCATATTTGCACAGGTGTGTGGTGTTTGACTGCACCAGACAGCTGTCCAAGGCTAGGTGATGGGTGTACCTTGGCATCAGGCCACATGACAATGGTCTACATTGTGGCTCAGGGATGTAGTGTCTGCATTTGCCCACACATGCGGGTATTGTATCCCCCCATCCAGTCACCTGGGAGACTACTGTGTATGGGCAATGCTGTGCATCACTTGCCATGTCTGTGTTCCTTTGTCCATGACATAGACAGCATCTGGGATATGCACACCTCCCACATGCATGTACAGTAGCATGTGGAACTGTACCTGGGGTGTTCGGCCCATGTTGTGAACACAGATTATCATCAGATGTGCCATTCCTACCGACCTGTGGTGGGAGCTGGTAATGGCCAGCAGCTTTATGCTGCACATACATGGAGTGCATGCTATCAGCATTCCTTGGTCTCAGTGGCATTTGTCCATATGGGCATGTTGTCAGGCATGGTATGTCAGTTGTGGGTCATGTGATGGCACCACAGGTGGTGCAGGTGTCCACTGGGGAACATGGGGGAGGTGCACTGTCTGCACATATGTGCATATTGGACAGATAGACTGGATGTCATGCCCTCTGTGGCCCACCACTGTCACTCCATAGTTACTATCAGTGGCCAATATGCAGTGTACTACCCACATATTGACTGCTACCTAGGCATGTGTGTATGTATGACACATGGGGTGAGAGTGTGCTCTGCGTAATACCGGGGTTGCTAACTGTGATTGCCTGGCCTTGATGTTACATGTCTGGGTATGGCTCTGCACCCCGGCCTCTCAGCCATATCACATGTCTTATCCCTATACAGTGGACATTGTAATGTATAGTATGGCCACCATATAAGAAATATGCAAAACCCACTCCACATTGGCCACAACCACCTCTACAGGTTACACACACACACGCACACACACGCACACACACGCACACACACACACACACACACACACACACACACACACACACACACACACACACACACACACACACACACAAACGCACACACCTGTCATGTTTGGGAGTAGAACCCCTACCTAACTAGTGTATTACACTACAGCACTACTTAGTACACGCCACAGATATTACTGGAGTAGTTCTTGACCAAAAGTGTATTTCACAATGACTGACATCAGCAGGATTGCCAAAGTAGGGCATTTGAAATGACTGCGGGAGACTAGCCTAAAATGCATTGTTCCCTACACAGACAGTGACACATACAATACATCCGGACGCTGTCTACTACTTAACCCAAACAAAACTAAACTCCTCCTCTTCACACCTTCCAGTAAATCTCCCCACATAGACTTTACTATAACATCTAAAAATGGCACACCTATATCACAAGATCCTACTACCAAACTACTAGGCATTAACATTGATAACAACATTAACTTTGATACCCATATAAGCAACACATTGAAAACTATTAACAAAAAAATAGGCTCTCTTTACAGAATCAAACCTTTCCTCACTCCAGAATCTAGAACAACTATAGCCCACTCCCACCTTATCTCACCCCTTCTCTATGCCTCTCCCATATATGCCAACTTATCAAAAAAGAATCTTTTGAAATTAGAAAACTCCTACCACAACATAGCCAGATTTGCCACAGGCAACCCTTACAGAACCCACCACTGTACTAATCTAAAACAACTAGGCTGGCTTGAATTTCAGCAGCAACTAAAAATTAATCAACTAGGCATAGCCCATCAAATTCTTTATCAACCTGACAAAACACCTATACTATCTACTCTTATTCACCCCTACCATAACCTAAAGTTCCTAAGATCTGCACACAAACTTCTTGCAGATACTGACAAAGCAAACAACAAGGCCGGAGATTCCCTTTTCTCTAACACTGTTGGAAAAGATTAGAACCTGCTTCCCTCTGTACTTTCTACTACTCCCTCAAAATCTCTCTTTAAAAAGAAACTCAAGCTCTACTTTAAAACACAATGGCTGTGCCCCTGTACTAATCCTGACTAACTTTATTTCTTGACCCCTGACTAAACTTCTCATCTTTGGAACCCTAAATCTATTTCATTTTTGCATCCACTGATCCATATCTCCTTCTTACTATCTATTTATAATAATAAAAAAAAAAAAAAAGAAAAAAAAAGAGGGTGTACTTACATAACTGCCATCTTCTTACTTTCCTGTATCCCTACTCTCTGTACATTATGATAGTATTCTACATGTATGTCTCGTGTTACAATATTTTTGTCATTTATTTTCTAACTACTGCATGTTTATATCTTATAACTATGTCACTAGTTAGAATGTCTTAATTTATCTGGTTACTTTACATGTATTTCTTTAATGGGATTTCATTTATTTTCATTATAATTTTTAATTTTGGAGCTTATCTCCCCGGGCCTCTACTGAAAATGGACATATATCCAGCTAGACTAGCCCAGTCAACAAATGTAAAATAAAAATAAAAATAAATAAATAAAATAAATAAACTGCCATGTGTGGGGATGGAACCCAACAATGCTTCTAATTCACAATACAGCAGTATGCAGTTACAGGATGTGCTATGATGATTACTGGTCTACACCCTTCTCAGAGGTGTAAGTCTAGGTGCGTGATATCAGCAGCCTTGCCAAAGGTAGGTATGTGGAATGTAAGGGGTGTGTGTACCCTAAAAGGGTTGCTCTCTACACAGTCAGACATGCAAGCATACACACCCAGTTGGCAGGTCAAGGGTTAGAACTCCCAAAAAACTCCTTAATCACACTTTGACCATATGATGTTATGGGATGTGCTACAGAGTTTACTGGTCTATGATTGTCCCAGAGGTGTATTTCAAGGTGTGTGACATCAGCAGCTTTGCCAAAGGTGGGTATTTGACTTGTAAGGGGTGTGAGTATCCTAAAAAGAATTGCTCTCTACATAGTCAGACATGCACACAAACACAGACACACACTCACTTGTCAGGTTTGGGGTTGGAACTCCTACCTAACTACCCAACTAGTTTATCACACTACAGCAGTACACAGTTACGGGATGCACTACAGAGTTTACTGGGATACAGCTTTCCCAGGGGTGTATTTCTAGGTGGGTGACATCAGCAGCCATGCCAAAATTGGATATGTGAAATGTAAAGTTGTGAGCACCCTAACAGCATTGCTCTCTACACAGTCAGACATTCACGCATACACACACACTTGGCAGGTCAGGGGCTAGAACTCCCAACGGGCTCCTTAATCACACTGTGGCCATACGATGTTACGGGATGTGCTACGAAGATTACTGGGTTGCAATCATCCCAGAGGTATATTTCAAAGTGTGTGACATCAGCAGCTTTGCCAAAGGTGGGTATTTGACTTGTAAGGGGTGTGAATAGCCTAAAAAGCATTGCTCTCTACAAAGTCAGTGACAGACACACACACATATGCACACACAGACTCACACAAGCACAGTTGCCACATCTGGGGTTTGACCTCCTACCTAACTACATTATCACACTACAGCAGTATGCAGTTAAAGCATGCGCTACAGAGATTACTGGGCTACAGCTTTCCCAGGGGAGTATTTCTAGGTGGGTGACATCAGCAGCCTTGCCAATGGTTGGTATGTGAATAGTAAGGGGTGTGAGTAGCCTAAAAGGCAATGTTCTTTACATAGTCAGTGAGAGACAGACCCACACATGAACAGTGACACACACTCACATACCCAGTTGCCATGTCTGGGGTTAAAACTCCTACCTAACTAGTCTTTCACACTACAGCAGTATGCAGTTATGGGACGTGCCGCAGAGATTACTGGCCTACAACTCTCACAAAGGTATATTTCACATTGGATAACCTCAACAGGCTTGTCAGGGCACCGCTACAGGGTGGCTGGTGTGTGCATGGCCCATACACCATTCATGTAGGGGTGACACGCCACAAGCGGCCACACACGGGGTCATATGTCACAGGTGCATGCATAGGGCAACTAGCTGACTACGTCCTTGTACAGCCATGTTGCACAGCTGGCACATGGACCACATAGTCTGTGGTGCTGACAGGTACTGGTCGCTAGTAACTGCAGTGTGTGACATCTGCACCTGATGTGTTTGGGCCCTTTGGCTGTGTGCTGGGTGGGACAGGCATGGAAGGCTCCTTGTCATGGTCACCCTCTTCCACATCTATATCCATCTACCTTTGGCTTATTATGGTGTGTTGTCCTTACATATATGTCTGTATTCCTATCCACTGTGTGTGCAAGGCATGAGTGGTGCATACTGACATGTGTCTGCACTAACAATTGTAACCGCTGCATGTGTCTGGTCCACTGGTGTTTGCATACATGGCCTTCATGTGTTTAAGTGTGCGAGCATGCCCAGTAAAGCCATCTGTTTTGCATGTGTGGAGCATGTCCGGTGGTTTGTACTGCACAGCTGACCTTTGTGTTGTACACCAACAGGTAGCATGCTGTGTCTGCAGGGTATCCACCGATTATTTGACACTGACTGTTGCAACATGTCTGCATAGCGGGGGGAACACCTGACTATTTCAATGTTTCTACACAGGATTGGGGGGGTGCACCTGATTGTTACTATATTTCTATATGGGGTGGGGGGCACACCTGACAGTTGTACACATTTGTTGGTACTGTACTGGTATGGCCTGTAGTCCATTTCAGTCAGTAGTCTAACCTATTGTGCTGGCTAAGCCATACCAGTGTGCTACTGTTCTTATCTCTTGATTGCATACACATTAGTTTCTGACTTCCTAGCCATCACAACTGACATCCCACCACCTGGCCTGCTGTAGTCTGTCCGTGTAGGCCTGGGTGGGGGTTACCCATACCCCTCAGGCCATTTGTTTGTGTTTGTCTACACCTGTCCTGCTGGCTGTGCCTGTTGTTGGGTATGTGACCCCCCTCCTGACTGGCATGTGTGAGTGCCTTATCTTGTGGGTGTCCCAGTATTGAGGGTGGTGCTGCAGGGCTGCCTATGTCAGATGCATGTAGTACATTGCCTTCCCATGGTTAGGCACAGGTAGTGTAATGCTTGGCATCCCTTTTGCTGTATGTGAGAGTCAGAGAGAGGTGCTATTCTCTGGGTCCTTCCCATGTCACTGTATGTGCTATGCGTTGCCTCTTTGCCAGGGCCAGGACATACTGGACATGTCTCCTTCTGCCTACTAGGGCAGGCTCAGGTTGTTCCTCCTCCGAGTCATTCTGTGCCTGTGCAGGCCTTGGCATTGGTGGGGGGCTATGGGGCCCTGCCCCTTGCTACTCCTGCTGCAGCTGTTTCCACAGGATCATATTGTGTAGCATGGCACATACAAGGACAAATTGGGTACATGTAGTTTGTGAGTACTGCAAGGCTCCATCGGATGTGTCCAGGCCCTGGAACCATGACTTGAGCATCCCAAACACACGCTCTATTATGATTCTTGTTTGTGCATGTGCCTCATTATGGAGTTCTTGTTCAGATGTGTGTATGTTTCTGATGGGTGTCATCAGCCACGGCTCCAGTGCGTATCCAGCATCCCCCACTAGGTGGCCGTGTGGGCTGCCCCCATTGACAAATTTCTGGTACAGCTACGTCAGATGCCAGATGTGGGAATCGTGAAAACTTCTGAGGCAGCCAGCACACACATTTAGTATTATACCCTGAGCATCGCACACGACCTGGCAGTTGATGGAGAGGGAAGCCCTTGCAGTTGATGTAGACCCTACCCTGCTCACCGGGTGGTGCTTTCATGCATACATGCGTGCAGTCTATTGCACCCACTGCCTCAAGGTATTTTGCTATTTGCTGGAAGAGACACATACTGCTGGCCAACGCCTCATGGGAGAGGGGAAATATACGTGCTCACCGACATGTGCTGGCATGGTATCCAGGAAGTGGTAGAGTACCCTAGATGCTGATGCCTGTGAGATCCCCATCATATCCCCAGTTGGCCTTTGAAAGGTACCTGTAGCTAGTATTCTTAGGCCTACACATACCTTTGTTTTTACTGGGATGGGTTCCCCTCTGTTAGTTCTGTGTGTCAGGTGTGGCCGGCACAGCTCAACAATCTGCTGTAGGAGGTCCCTGTCCATCCTATAGCACTCCACTATCTCCAGCTCATGTAGCCCTTGGTAGGTTACCCTGGGTCTGTACACTTTTCTCTGTCTCCTCACTGTGGGTTGGTTGGCAGCATTCCCATCCTCACCACCCTCAGCCTCTTCCACAAGTTGTATGATATTGCAGCCCCTAACATTTTGCTGTTGTGAGTGTTAAAAGTTCCCCACATGTTTACACTGGTGGTGTAGGGTGTGGGAAAAACCAGAGGGGTAGGTGTTTGCATAGTTTATAGTGGCGTTCTGGGCTGGGCTGGTCTGCTGCCTGTGTACTTGGCTGGTTCCGATACGTTTCACCTGGCAGTGAACCTAGTACCCCTTGATTAACTTCCTACTGCTGCTTTCCATTCCCATTGCCCTTCTGTTTCATCCCGGGGGCACGCCGCACAATCTGTGTACTCCAGTGTGCACACTGCTGCTATTTCCTTGGTTCACTTCCTTTATCTTCCTGTAGATCCTGTTGCATGGCATGCACACCCGCTTACACTTTCTCATATGTGCTGGGCAGGTTTAGACACACCCCCTGGCTTTGCTATGCTAAGCTGGATGCAACCCCAAGCCACAGGGCTCCAATCTGCTGACAGTATGCCTGACACTCTCACACATGATGTCACCTACCTCCTAGTCTTGCACTCAGCTATTCATACTCTTACACTGTTGGGACCTGCCTCACATGCTGGGGAAAACCGGGATTCACTACCCTTCCCCTCATTTGCATAGAATTGCCTGCTAATGCATAGTTACGTGTCACACTGTGCCTCCCCCCATAGCAACCACTATTCACTGGCCAGGTTGTCTTTTGCCTGCCATTGACTTGCATGGCTGAATACTGATTTTAGTTAGACTGCTTTTTTTAGGCTTATTTTCTTATTTCTCCACCAATCCCGTTTGCACGACGCTGCCCTATGCTTCAACAACCGTGATCGGCGGACTTATCATAAAAGTTGTATCTTGTACATTTTGCATTGTTTGCAATGCCAGTGGCCTTCTACTTGGCCATTGGCATGCTTCCTCAATGATATGCAGCATTTATTTGGAGCTGTTATAGCTCCGTTTTGGAGTTTGCAGTACCGTACTCGGTTACTAACCAAGTGCATTTCTGCATATTACTCTAGTCCTGCACACCCTGATTCCTGCTTCCTGGATGGCAGATTTACCTCATTTGCATGGTTTTCACCAGAAAATGGGGTGATTTGCATACAGGGCTGGGAATGTGCAGCACTAGTGCTACAGTGCTTACGCACATCAAACATGCCCGTACATGTATCGCTCGGCCGCCATATTGGCAAATTCTCCTCTTACACTAATCATGCACACCATGCAAGCTTTTGAGAATCCGTGGGACCATCAGGTATGTTGACTGTCCTATACAAGTATTATTTTTGTCTATGAAAAGAATTCTAAGACTTGTTCCAAGGTGACTTCAAGGGAAACTAAATTCTCAAGGATACTGGCAGTAACAATGTGGGTAGGTGGGGTAAAGTTAGCACTAAGTTTGTCTGCTAATATATTGACTATATCCATGGGACTGACATATGTGATATCATTATAGATGAGCTCAGTATATTGCAAGACATTATTGCTTAATTTCTTGACCCTTGTAGTTTCCTCTGGTATCTGTAGTCTGCTTAAGATCTCATACTCTGATTTACATTTTCTAATAGTATTCTTAAATAACTTGTTACATGTTTTTGTGGGATCCTGAGATAAGGGGATGAGGATTTCTTAAGAACTTTTCATCATTTCTCTTTTTTTCTTATACAGGTTATTAATACGGAAATACCATCAGAGATATTTATTCCTGAATTTATCATTATATTCAGGGTAGGTGGGTACTGACTTTCCTATATAGCTGTTTAAGTGCTGGTAATTGATTTATTAGCTGGCCAGATCTTTTAGCAAATGTTAAGTACACCCACTGTAATTTTGAAATTGCCATCATGAACAACATCACAGCTAATATAACTGGAGTTATGTCCAAAGAATGTTTATTCTATTTCAGGCAGAATATTTGGTAGAAAGTTCATAATCTGGGATTAGCCACACTGTGGAAAATGAGTTGCATTTCAATCAGCTATGGAAATGATAGTTGCATTACCTTTTTTATATGAAGGTATGCTGATGGAAGCTTTTGATATTGTATGCGATACTTTCCCTGTTGAGGGTAAAACATTATTGTGTTACTTCACGAACTGGTATACACTGAGAAAACCTTGCAAATGTAAAATGTCAGCAACCACAAGTGCTAGGTTTCAACCATTAGTTCTATATCATTCTGGAATACTTCCATCCTGAATGAATTGTTTCTGGCATGTACAAAAATTTCCATTGTGGCATGTCATAAATGCATACATTGTCAGTGAGTAGGAGAGTGCCAGATCTGCCATTTGTAATGTCAGTGCTTGTAAGGGAGCAAAGCACAGTGGATGAACTGCATATGAGGATATATGCTAATTGCTCAACATCACCAAAGAAGAGGAGACTGCAAGAGCAGCGTAGACAGCTTGGTTACATACACCAACATAAGAATGAATATGATGTTCAGAGCTTACTGAAGGCTACTGCTTTACTACAAAAACTTCGACTGACTTTGTACAGAATGGAGAAAAACACACAGGATACAGAGCTCAGCAAGACTGAAAATTCTTTAATTAATGCTTGTGGTACCTCGGCTCAAACGTCTTCAAGGAATAAATTAATTAAGATAGCAGCAGTCCTTTTATACACAAATAACTCATTAATAACATTAATTAAACAATTAACAATGCAAATGTCTGCCCATTTACCCACATAAACCCAATGAAAAAACAAGCTGCCCTTAAAGAGGCATACATTCGATGTGAAGAAACCACCACTATATAAAAACCTTTTGTGCATATAAAAACAATGTGTCCTAAACTTTATACCAATCCTTTATAACAATTTGAAATACAAAATGACTTGTTATATTAATATCTATCAATAAAATTAACTGAATAAATTATTTATAAATTATTTATAAATTAATTTCTAAATTCAACCCTCTGGGATGCAAGGTTCTGAAATTCACAATGAGCCTTCTTTCCAATTGCAAAAGCTTCTGAGAATAAGCTTTTCCAATACATCCATCATATGTTGGTCTTGCCAAAACCACAAAAAACAATCATGGATACCCTCGTGTGTTGACCAAAAATGTTGGGCTACTGGGCTATCCATCCTTTTGATCCGGATGTCACCCAGATGTGCCAAAATTCTCAACTTTACCTTCCTCCTAGTTTGTCCTACATACCACATAACCAGTGAACACTCGCAACCTAAGATGTATACTACTCCGAGGGATCCTACACACCACATGACCAGTGAGCACCCACAACCTAAGATGTATACTACCCCAAGGCAACTGCAATCAAAATGAAATCTAGCCTTAAAATTCTTTCCATTGATAACAGACCCATGTAAATTTCTCATTTTGCTGCACACCCTGCATCTGCCACATGGGAAAGACCCAAATTCACCAATTTCATTCCCACTTGTTCTAAGATTTAATAATTCCTTGAGGTTCAAAAACCTACCAAAAGAAAAAGTGACCCTACTGGGAAAAAGGTTGCCTAAACTTTCATCCTTGTACAGAATGGTGCAATGTGCAGTTGTGTTGTAATTGTGCATAGGTGTGTGTGAAAGTATTTGTGTGTAAGTCCCATTACGACTCCAGTTGTATATGTTAGTCATGGCCAGGCATTATGTTACTTGAAGATGTCAACTTTATTTTTTTTCTACAAGTACCACTACAAGGGGGGTTGCACTGTTATTGCTGGAATACATACTGTAAGCTCTTTTAATTCACACATTCACACATCTGTATTTCTTTATTTTGTTTTGTTTTTCTCACATGGAGATTGGGTTAGAAGTCACAAGCACTGTCTGTGCTATCAATATTCAATGTTTTCTACATCAATCATTTTTGCAGTTGTTATTCTGCTTGCTCATGCATCTGGTATCACTATTGTAAATTTTGATCAGCTAAAATCTCAACTTTATGAAATAGACCCATAGATATCTACATCTATATATATATATATATATATATATATATATATATATATATATATATATATTAATAAGATATATACATATATGTAAATATATAAATATATAGGGTCTATGTCAGTTCTTCGAACGCTTAAAATTTCGAACGTTACATGGTCGAGACCAAACGTTCAAAATTTCAAGCGTTCGAAGATTGACTTTCAATAGCGCCGTACGGTGCAGATAGGGAGAATTTCCCTTTTCTGCACTGAAGTGTGGTCTGGGAGTTGGTATATTTAAGTAGGGGGGGGGGGCAGTGTGTTTTTCTTGTTTCGTTTTTTTTTTTTTATTTAATATTCAAACATCCAAATGTCGAACATTTGGTCTCGACCATGTAACGTTCGACATTTTGGATGTTCGAATATTTAAAATTAACATTTAGATCCGATATATAGATATATAATGAGTGTATATTAAATGCAGCAGAGACATCAGTCTTAGAAAACAACATGGTTTATTACACAAAAATTTAAAACAATGCATCTTCTCAAAATAAAAGAACTCATGTCCTAACTAAATTTTGCAGCAGTGACCTTAAACATTGTTCCATATAACTAGGAAGCTTTGATATATAATCTGTTATACCAATACTCTCTCAATGTATGTCTCTCTCTCTCTCTCTTTTTCTCTCTCTTTCTCTCTCTCTTTGAGACTTTCAGTAACTCCTCCTTCCAGAGTGATATAACAAGAATAATCTCCATTTTCCTCATAGTGTCTTCTTTAAGGCCATCCAATCCATTTTCCTCATAGTGTCTTCTTTAAGGTCATCCAGTCATGCCATCTCTCTTCCAGAGCTGCAACTCCAGACATTAATCCCCCTATAAGAAGGCAAACAAAACTCTCCAGAGAATTAAATTGGCTCTCGTTTTATACAGCTTTAATTGTTTCATTAAGTAAACTTGCTCTCGCTGCCCTTAAAGAAACATGGTAAAGAAACATTCCTATTTAAAGTAACAGTATTTATTTTATAAACATGGCAGCAGACTAACAATAGAAAACATCTGTTTACCTTATTAATGTAGTAACACTGCTTTTCTGATATTTATACAAATACTTATTTAGAAAGCATAATGATTTTTGAAATAATTTTTCATTTAATGTATGAGACATTATTAGCTTTTGCAATCATTCAGTTACAAAGTGCAGCTGAAACATGAGATATATTAAAAACAGAATAGTAACAGCTTCTTTTTTCATCACTGTTAAATGAATGATATTGTAGTGCTTTATTCAACATATATATATGTTTCATTTATAACAGATGAAAACAATAAATGCTGCTTGTTACTTCATTTTTACTGAGGACACTAATATAATAATGAATGAGAGAAAGTGACACCTTATTTTGCAATTTATTTAGTAAATTATTGAGTCAGTTTGGTTTAATATAGTTTTTTATCTTACTATTATTCAGAGTAATCTCATTCAGTACACAATATCGACTATGTGCATATAGTAGAAAATTCCATTCTGCTTAGATTGCATTTTCACATGACTGTAGCTAGCCCTCAGACTTAATTCTATGTGCATTTGGAAGAATTTACTTTGAGAATTACCATCAATATCCTCTTACTGGCAAGGATTCATTTTCCTTTTTAATTAGCTACCTTTTCTAGTTCTGAATTAAGGACTATTTGACACAATAGTAATTTTATTCAGCAACTGAAGTATGTTCCTTTTCAACTGGCATGCATTATGAGAAAATGAAAATTGATTTCTCTTATTTCTGAGAGAATTAAAATAAACGGAAGTATTTTACTGAAATATAAAAGACATTTAGCAATAATCAATGTGCCTTGCATCATATGTCTGTCCTCAGCAGATGACTCTGCATTATTCTGTTTTGTGAGTAACCCAGTTAATCTACAACACATCACATAGCCATTTTCATCAGTTGGAACTGGCTCAGCAGCTCCCAGCTTCTACTCAATCCAAAAAATTACATACCTGCCTTTATTCCTTCCAAATGCCCATACCTATCTCAAACAAAATTTCTCAGTAACAGCCTCTGATAACACCCCTATAGAAGTCAACCACCATACCAAGCCAATAGGCATTACACTTGATGATACCCTGAAATTTGATATAAGTATGCAACAGGTTATTAAAAAAAAATCACAAAAAAATAGGTATATTCTATAGAACAAAATACTACTTAACTAACTAATCCAGAAATCTCCTGGCCTCTACACTCCTGCTAAACCAGTGTTATAATAAAACAGCAATATTTGCCACTAACTCATCAAACAGAACCCATCCCTGCTTAGCCCTAAAACAGCTTGATTGGCTTGAATTACTCAAGCAACTCACACCCAACTACTCCTAGTCCAGAAATGAATATACAAAAAAGAGGTTCAAAGATGGCCGCCATTCTGTGAACACTGCACATCTACAGCTCTTCATTTATCCTGAGGAAAATTTAACCCTGAAGCTTTACTACGAAGTATTTAACAACAACTTTTGGCTAATATAAAATCTATTACATCCAAGTATCGGATGAGAGGTGGAAGAACCTGGAGAAATTAAAGAGTTCAACAGGATTAGAACTGATTGAGTGACTGACTCTGAAGAAAGCGTCAAACAAAAGATCTGTCTCTTGAGTAAACTTGGTCTATTTACTATTAAATTACAGTAAAGTGCAGTACTGATCTATAATGTCAAAAGAAGATAAAAGCATGGATATAACAACAAAAACCAAATTATCAGAACTTCAATCACCAGAAAAAGATTTAACTTCAAAAAGACAGAAAATTACAAAATAACAGGAACTTCTAAAATCAGGGAATAAAAATAAACCGGAACAACTGGCGAACATGGAAGATATCAAACTGCCTTCTTACCCATTCAAGAAGCTTTGAAAGAGCTATCTAACCAAGTACCATCTTTTGGCATTTCCTGTAATCAAATCCTCGAAAGAATGGACAGAACTGAAGCTAGAATTTCTGAGAACGAAGACAAAATATCACTGTTTGCTAAAAAATCTGATACTCATGATCTGGATATCCAATCTATGCAAGCTAAAATTGTAGATCTGGAGGCGACATCCAGGAGGAATAATATAATTATCAGAGGGATACCGGAAATTATTCTTTACAATGACTTAATTCCATCCATTACACAAATATTTGCAACGCTGTTCAATGACTCTGATATGGCTAAACAAATAATAATAGGGAGCCCATAGAGCTTTGAGGGAATCACAAGCTTCAAATATACCAAGACCAGTGTATGTTAAAATTCTTAACTACCAAAACTTAAATAAAATAATATTAACTGTAAAAAAGAACAGAGGATTTATTATGTGGAATAATAACAAAGTTTCTGTGGCCCAAGATTTGCCTCTGCAAATAAGAAAAGCTAGACAAGCATTATCAACATACTGCAAGTTTCTTATTGAAAAGCAAATTAAATTTCAAATGAAGTACCCCAATACACTTATTTTTACAGTCGATGGCCCCAAATATGCTGTTACTACAAAAAACGAAGCTAAATCTACCTTTTTGAAGATTTTTAAGACTTTGCCTGCTTCAGAAAGTTAACCTGGTCTTCGGATCCGACTGCCATAACACCAGAGCTTGGATTGTTTTTTTGCTGCAACTCGAGGCTTCTTGGTTCTTTGTTCTAGGTTTTCAGGCCACCAGGCCTCTTCTTAATCAGATAAGTACCTGTTTTGCAATTCCTAATCGTTCGCGAAGCATTTCCGAGTCTTTATAGCTTTCACGAACTTCATTTTCCCACAAACTAACAGGAAATGCTTCTGCAGCTGCTGAGGGTACGATATTCAGGTGGCGCTTCTGGAAGTCCACCCATTTAAAGGTTCCCCCGTTGCGAAATCGAAGGCTTGTTTCCAGGCTTGGAAATCTGAAGAACGCTGTTTAAAGAAGAAGATTGTAAATTAGACTGGAATATTAACACTTGTTTATATTTCATATACATTGAAGTATTTAATTAACTAAAGTTTTCATCTTTTCTATTCAGGTATGTAATTATTTAAGTTAATGATGTGGCTGTATAAAGGACTATACTAAACAGATTAGTTAACAGAAAATAATCCTTTTAATACGCTCATGACTAGTCAGACTAGCTGTCTAGTAATAATTACTCTTCTAAGGTTACTGAAAAGCTGATGAAAGATAGAGTGTGTCATGTAAAATTAAAAATGATTATATAGGTGCTGATTCTTGTGTTTAGTGTAGGGACTACAAATATATTCACTCACAGTATGCATTAACTGTATGCACATAAAGGTTACGATTTGATTTTAAAATTATTTTTACTTGCCTTTCTTAGTTAAGAGTAAAAGCAAAATATGTTGGGATAAAGTAAGTTTATTGAAAAGCAAGGTATACATTATTTTCTATAGAATTTAGTTAAATAAAGTAATGAGGAAGATAAAAAGTGGGACGTATTTGGAACCTGGAATATTACACTGTATGTTGCAGTTTTAAAATTAGTTGGTATAATGCAGTGTATTTTAACTGCTGTACACCAATAATGTAAGTAATCAGAAAGGGAAGGGGCTCTAGGGGGGCAGTACATAGTCTGAGGTACTGCACTGTTGGGTATTCATTAATGTGAAAGATCGATCGACTAATATATTAAATTTCAATTCAGGCTCTCAACATCTGTAAAATACATTGTCTTTTTAGGTATACAATCCGATTTATTGAATTTTGGTATAGATATGGCTATATATAATTATTTACTATAATGTGAGTACTGACAAATATAATGGTTATACTAGTTAGTTGCTAAACTGTTATATAACTACAGTAAGTAATAGAAGTAGCTCAATTTTTCACTTTAATTATTCTTATTTCTGGTCTCAGATAATCTAGATTGTACAATCAATGAAGGACCCTGGTATGATATCGAACTGGTTTTTATTCACTTTTCTCTGCTTTATTTCACAAGTGGTACTTCACATTGTTGATTGTATACAAATTAATAATTGTATTTCATATCACTGGTTTGTGTCACATATTTGAATTCTTTAAGTTTAAATATTAACTTTTATAGTCTTTTAAGTAATGTTTCTTATATATTATACTAACTTGTTAGCTATTTTACTTTTGGAAGAATTTTAGTGAGTCACAGCAAATTATGAAAATTAGGTAGACATTTCAGATTAAATGGAGAGGACCGTCAAAATGTTATATATGTTGTTAAGATCTTTCTTTTTGATATAGTTAACGAAATAGATAAAACAAGAGATGTGGATGTTTGTAGTGTTTAATAGGAAATGATTAGGTTAGACTTTGTAGATTTAGATGTAATATTCATAGGTTTTTTTGTATGATATAGATTTTACATATGTTAAGGTAAAGAACAGATATTTAGTAATCTTATTAAACAGTTAAATTTTTAACAATGTGAAATACCTATGTATGTCCTGGTCCAGGGGTATAGTGGGTAAGCACTGGCGTGGGACGGGATATCAAGAATGCTTTCAGGAAATGTATATTCTGCAAACATATTCAAATTTATCACATTTTGTCAAATGTAAAGTACACCTACATAAAGTAAAGATCTTAGTATGTGGGATATAGACTCATGGAATACTAAAGGGCTCCAGAACTTGAAGAAGAGGAAAATATTTTTTTCATTTATTTTTGCAGGCAAAGGCATGCTTTATTCTACTCCAAGAAACTCATTTGACCAATGATCAGTGGGCAAGTATTAAGAATAAGAAATGGATTAGAGAGGTGGTAGCCTCGGAAGGTAAAACTAATAGTGTGGGAGTTGCGATAGTAATAAAAAACCAATACCAAGATAAAATTTTAGATTCTAAAACAGATAAAGAGGGAAGATGGTGCTACGTGATTCTTTTATCCACCCTTTATGACAAACCTATTTTACTTCTTAATATATAAGCACCATGTAATAATCAACAGTTTTTTATAGCATCACTGTATCCCATTTTAAATCAATATATTAATTATTATATAATTATAGGAGGTGACTGGAATGCGTATCAAGATCCTAAATTGGATAAATCAAGTTCACATAGATTATTTAATAATCAAGCACTAATAGCATTAAGTGAACTTAAAGTGGATTTTAAATTGTACGATCCCTTTAAATATGCAAACGACCAGTTTAACACAAATAACTTTACATTTTATTCTACTTGTCATAAAATGTGGTCTAGAATAGATTTTTTCTTGATCTCAGAGATATTAATTAATTTAGATCCCTGTCTTTCTATACAAGCTCGATACTTATCTGACCACTCTAAAATTACTCTCAGTTTCAATAAAGACCTTAGGAACAGCTTACCGCACAGGGGTTACAATTGGTCTCTAAATCCTAACTTATTAAATAAAGATGATATAATCCAGGAAATCCAAGCTATTTTAAATCTTCTATTAGTTAATGTCTCTAAACAGCAACATGCTCCTGATATTGAATGGGTGACAATTAAAGCACAAGCAAGGGGGATTTTTCTCCAAAAAGCTACATATTATAAAACAATACAAACTAGAGATGTACAAAGACTGGAAACTAAAATTAAGTTACTAGATCAGGATTTAATAAGGAATTATAACAAACAAACAGAAACAGAATGATTAAAGTGTCAAAAGGAACTTTTTTTAATCCAAAATAGTAGACTGTCGTTCCATGAACATAAAATGTTGGTAAGGTATGCGAACCATATTCAAACGCCATCTAGGGCCTTAGCTTGAATCATTAACCAAACGAAAATACCTTTTCTTATTCCTGAAATACAGTTTGAAAATAAAGGATATACAAAATCTGAGGATATTATGAATGTCTTTGAATTAATATATTCTCAAATTTATGGTGATCACCAGGAATTACTTACAAATAGGACTACTAATGATTTTTTACAAAAGATTATTTTTCCGAAAATAGATGGTAACTCTCAGGTAGATTTAATTAAACCAATCTCCTCTGAGGAAATAATTGAGGTAATTAAAAAACTGAAATCTCATAAAGCACCGGGACCGGATGGTATGACAGCTGAGTTCTATAAAACTTTTTGTAATACTCTTGGCAAAATACTTCCACACATATTTAATTATATAATTAACAACAAAATTAATGATCCTCATTTTAACGCATCCAGAACAATTCTCATAGCTAAAGAAAATGCAGACCTTCATAATCCGGATAATTATAGGCCTATTTCACTTTTAAACATTGATATGAAAATTCTGACCTCTATCTTAGCTAATAGATTGAAGAAGGTAACAGATTCAATAACATCTAATGAACAAGCTGGTTTTATGAATGCCAGACAAACTACTGACAATACTTTAACACTTCATACTTTAATTTCTTATGCCAGTCAAGGAAATCTTAATGTCTATGCACTGATAACTGATGCCCAAAAAGCTTTTGATAGAGTTAATTTAAAATTTTTGTTTGATACTTTACCATATTTTGGTATACCTCAAGAATTTATTTCAACATTACAAATATTATATAATAACCCTTATACAATTTTATATATCAATAAAATCTTCTCTAAAAGAATACGAATTAGAAAAGGAACTCGTCAGGGTTGTCTTTTATCTCCTATATTATTCGATTTATATCTAGAACCATTATTTTTACATATCAAACAAAGCATATACCACAATACCCCAATAATTTATGGTACTAAAATATCCATGGCGGCTTTTGCTGATGACCTTAACATTTATTGTACGTCACCAGTTTCAGATACCAAAAAAATTTAAAAAGCGGTGGATGATTTTGCAGAGATATCTAACTACAAAATAAACCTTAAAAAAATGTATTTCCTTTAAAAACGCCAAAACCCTTTTCACTTTTACCATTACTAGGACAAGTAAAATCTGTAGATAAAGTAAAATATTTGGGTATTGTTTTCTCTACAGATAATAGAGATTTCTATGGTAATAATGTTAAGAAGATTTGGGATCATATATTATCTGACTTAGGAAGATGGAAGAATCTAAAATTACCAATAATGGCAAAGGTTTTATTATTAAAATGAATATATTGCCCAGAATATTATATATTTTTAGAGCTACTCAAGTTTTAATCCCTAAGAAATTATTCAAACAAATTCATATGGTAGCGGCTAAATTTTTATGGGAACCTAAGAAAACTACAATCTCATACGATAAACTGATGACTCCGAAAAATAAAGGAGGTCTAGATTTACCTAATTTTGAATTATATTATCTAATAATAAACTCTAATAGAATTTTAAAAATTGCAAATTATGAGACATCTAGTAATAAATGGTCACCTAAATGGTTGGTTTTGAATTACAAACATGTTGTAAGTTTGAATATTAATCATAAATCATTACCTTTTTTAAGTAAAGACACCTCAAAATCTTATACTCTAATGGAGCACATTAAACTATATATAGTAATGATACAAAGTTTTTTTCAATCATTAAATCTCTTACAGCATATGATGACTTTTCAACCATTTCATAAGAATCCGAACTTGAAAATCAATAATCAATTAACAGACCTTAAAAAATTTCCACTTATAGTAGATCTAACTTTACTTGATATGTACCCATATCTAAACTCCTCAACACATGATATATTAAAATAGATGAACCTCCCTAAATCTTACCTTATCATATTGAGACAGCTAAAGGATCTCTCCATAACCTACTTTAGAGATTTCAGAATTAATGAGGAAGGTTTAACCAATTGTTCTAATTTATGGCAAACTCTTATACAGAATAAGAAATTTATAACGTCTACAAATAAATTGTTAAAAGACTTGAAATATCAAAGTTAAATACTCTTGTCAAAATACTGGAAAGAGAAAATACCATTGTTAGGAGAAAATAAAATACTAAAAGCAATTAATTTAACAATAAAATCAATCTCTCTTCAAAAGTTATTATTTACCCAACTGATGATACATAATAATGCTTACTACACACGACTCAGCCTGCATAAATTTAACTCTAAAAACTTGCCCATTTGTCCATATTGTAAAGATCAAACAGCTGACCTCTTGCACATGTTCTGGAGCTGTAAATGTATATATAAACTTTGGAATTCTTTAAAAATTCAACTACAAAAGATGGGTTATCAACAATCTACACTTTCTTGGGAATTTATGATTTTACATATCCCTCCGAATAACTTCGATAGATCCCAAATGATTATACTTATAAATATTTTCTTGTTAATGAAACTTTATATAGCTACAAATTGGTTGAATCCATCCCAAACTTCATGGGAAAACTTTAAAAGTTTAGCGATGAAACATATTTTAACTCATAAATTATTAATAAAGGATCATAGAAAAGGTATAAACAATCCGAAAATATGGGAGCAAATTTTCAACATTGTGTTGGCTTAGTATTCCGAAGTCAACTTAACCCCTGGACATACATACTTAATCTTAAGTTAGTATTAATAATCCATCATAATAATAGTAGATCTTTAAATACTCTTTGTTAGATGTCTTTTTTTTTCTTTTTTTTTTACTTTGTTTAACTGATGGAAGCATTCATGTAAATAGTGTACATATTTTGTAGTATTGTTGTTAGAAGTGTTATTTAGTTATTATTTGTCCTTCTTTATTTTCTGTAATATTGTATGAACATTAGGTAAAATAATAAAGATTTATTATTGAAAAAAAAATATACAAAAAAGAACAAAGCAAAGCCCTACTAGACTTATTACATACATATACCGCTTCTAGGCCACTTTGATCTGAAAACAAAATGTTCCTCACTATCTACAAACCACATCTGTCAGCAAGAAACTCTATTATAGCTATGTAGCTCACTCCTGGAACTATATCCCTTTATCCCTTAAACATACTAGCAACCTTTCCAATTTCAAGACCAATTAAAAAAATAAATAAATGATATATGTACCTTACATGCACTACCTTTAAAAATAGATGCATGACCACAGATTCATTATAACTATGCTTTTCTCACTCTTAATTCACTATCACCTCCATATCTAACCAGATAGTAATGACCTAATATCAAAAGAAGCACTCACTTTAATGCTCCTATACTACTAATGTATGCTCTTCTATCTCTTCAGCCAACACTTTTTACTATGTGTTTTCCTCTCAAATGTCCTTCCATGATATTCTCTTCTCTTAACAATAAACTCTCTCTCCATGTCCTTAATTTTCCCGTCTGCTCATTACGTCTCCTCATCTCATTCTATTACTCTATTCTGGCAGCAGAATACCCTATTATTAATCACATCCATATATTAGAAATATAGGCAATATTTTTGAAAAACTCTGTATTAGCCTAGTTGATATAGGCTAAAACACTGCTGCAAAGTGTCTTGCTACCTGTAGTTCACATTGCATTCTTGATCATGGTTTATACTAGTAGTAGTCTATAAATGTATCTCAATCTGTTTGTGTTTCATCTGTTGTGGAGATTTTCTTCCTTTGTATATCATTTACTTATTTTTTATGGCAAAATGTGATTATGTGTGCTTTGTGAAACCTTTCTCCCTGACTCATTGTAAAATATTTAATTTGCTGCAGGGCTTTTCTCCCCCTATATATAATTACTCATAAACTACTGTTTAAATGCTTTTGAATGTGTTCTGGAGCTTTTTCTCTGAATCCTCACTGAAAATGGGCCATTGGGTCAGTCTGACTTTCCCAGTTACCAAAAGAAAAATAAAATGAAATAAATAAAGTGCAACAAAAATGTATAAACTTTAGGTTTTGCATCTTGCCGTTTTTTATGTATTTAGCATATGTTGTCTGTTAGAATTACTTCAAACACAGGTAGCTTAAGCCTTCCTTTGGCGTGCATTCTCTGGTAAAAGTATACAACATGCAGCTTCTCTTTTTAATTATTGTATTTTCCATAACTCTCAACCTTCCATGTCCAAAATGAGGAACACTAGCCCTCATAATGTGGAACAAATGGGCAAAATGTGGAACACATACTAATGGCTTACTAAGAACGTCAACTAGGAAGGCCACAGGATGGTTAAAATATGCTGGTTTTACCTATAAAGCAGATCTTTTAATGAATTAATATGATTCATTTATATTTACAATAGATTTCACTTAAAAAATTCCTATCACTGAATGTGTGACAGAGTCTTTCAATGTGGAACTTTGAGGGAACTTCGAGGAACATGAACTTTTTAAGACCCAAAATGAGGTACGTTCCTCGTAATGAGGTACACTTGAGAGGTATGGTATTTTCATTCAATAATTTCAGAGACATTTTATTCAAGTCAGTGAATAAAAGGTTTGGTTTTAGTTTACAGCAAATAAAGTGAATTCCCGCAATGACTTCAAAACCTGCAAGCATCTTTTACCACACATTACTGCACTATGTTTTTGACACCTGGCACAGTGGCACAGAGAATAGCATTGTCAGCTCAATTGGAGTGCCTTCTGTGTGGAATCTGCATGTCCTTATTGTGTTTGTGTGGGTTTTCTCCAGGTGCTCTGGTTTCCTCCTGCATTACAAAGACATGCAGTAGGTGTATTGGGCACTCTAAATTGGCCATAGATGTGAATGTGCATGCACATAGCATGGACAATATGGAGAGTAAATAATATTTCCTGTCTAGACCACCTCTAAGGCCTATCTCTGTATTCTATCTCCTTCAGATTGTTGACGGGAGATCTATGCTTGGGATTGTCAGACCCCCTCCCTGATGGACCTCCTGCATATCTGCAAAACATACAGCACCAGAATTACCCATTTTAAAAACTTAAACCTTGCCTGTGATATAAATAGGACCTGTTGGAGAAACAGGTATGCATCACAGACACTACCTCTTCTCTGGAACAGGCTCCTCATTCATGTGAAACAAAGTTCTTTCCTAACACAATTCAAGTGAAACTTGGAGAATTGGATAGTGAATGGGAAATTCATCCCTGGTTTGACACCATTCTTTCTAATGAACACAGGCAGCATGTAAATGGCTCTCCCCTGCCCCTGCTTGTAATTGTTTCATCTCTTAAGACCCGGCTTATACTTATCAAGGGACCTGAATTTTTCAGAGATTTGGGATGCATGGCTAAGCTTAAAAAGGCCCTAATGGTCATTAGCCTAGCACATACCTATTATCCTATGATCCTATGTGGGTCAGATCGAAGAACAACCACAGTAGGGCAAGCCAACCAGTGGTGTGAAACTTGGCTCAAGATGATTGTCCCTGCTGAAGCCACATCTTGACCCCATAGAAAAAAGGGGGTTGTAGATGTTGTTTCTCATGTACTGCTGACAGGTGATTTATGCCTGGTATGCAAGGGCATCCTTGAATCCCACTCTGATGGACTTTTTGCATATCTGTAAAACAAACAGCACCAGAACTACTAGATCTAAGGATTTAAACTTTGCCTGCAGCTGAAATAGGGCATATTTGGAGGGACAGGTATATATTTCAGAGAATTACCATTCTCCAGAATTGGCTTTTCATCCATGTGAAGTGGAGCCCTTCCAAAACCCTATTCAAGTGCAACCTGGACATGTGGATGGGAAATCAGAAATTCATCCCTGGTGTGACACCTATGACTCTGATAGACAGAGGCAACCATTAAATCATGGCCCAAATAACATACACCTTTTAAAATAACCTCTAAGGCAGAATAATGGGATACATTTGGGTTATGTGGCTAAGCTTATAAAGGTCATTAGCCTTGTATATATCTGTGTACCTATGATGGGTGCTGCACTGAAAGTTTCAAATGACTGCCCATGATTAGCAGAGCTCTGTATATGAGGTATTTAACCAGTAAGCATTCACCTAAAACTTTCAGTGAAGCCATATTGTAATCTGATATGCTTGCCTTTGAGAATGGGCAGAAAGTTGAGTACTGACTGCAATAAAATAGGGCACGGCTATCCCACACCTATAATAAGGAACCGAACAAGGAGCTGCATGGTAAGTCAGTCTAACCTAATGGAAATAGAGCTTCATAGAAAAGAACATTTGGGAGAAGCATCCATCTACCCTTAAGTGTGTTCAATGCAGTGACCATTCCTTGCAGAGTAGGCTGGAACTCTATCTCATCAGTTCACCTTTGTGATATCCTGTTTTAACTAAATCTTATATTTGGGTACAATACTTAATAAAATGTGCTGGACAAATACAAAGGCCTTTTGTTACAGCAATAGTAGAGGAGGCATTATGGTAACCTTAAAGTGTAAGGACCAGTCATGCAATGACAGATAAGATTAACAACACTACTAAAAGTTATACAGTTTACTATACATATCCTATGTGCATACTTTAGTGACATCATAAATTAGATGAAATTGCAGCCATACCTCTCAGCTGTCCCTAATTTTCAGGGACGTCCCTGATTTTGACTCAAATTTTAGCTCTGTCCCTCTGAATCCCTTCTAAAACTAGTGACTTTGAGCAGAAAGGTGGTGAATTACACTTAATGAATAATGACAATAATTAAGAGTTATACACTTATTTTACTTCAGAAAAGGTGTATTAATTCATATGCTCTGATTCTCTCAATGTTTCAACTTAATAGCACTAATATTTTAAAAGTGTCCCTGATTATCCCGGATTTTTTCTTGACTTTTCCCTGATTCTGTTCAAATTTGTCCCTGATTGGTTGAGAGGTCTGACTGCAGCCTGTAAGACCTTTTGAAGACGTTAGGAAAACTGAGTAGGCAGACTCTTCCCTTTGACAAAGCCAAACTGCTGTACAAGTGTTATGTGCAATATAAGCACAGGAAGGATAGAGCAGGTGTTTTCAATAAAAATATAGCATACTTATTTTCATGACCTCTACAGACTGCCTTTTAATATAAATTATATTGCCAAAGCACTATATTTTAATTAAGCTTCCTAATTTTGTAACACCTGCTGGACTGTATTGAGCAGTAGCAATGAATATTGTACCCAGAAGACCTTGCTGTCTTCATTCTTTTGTGTGTTCTGTTGTCAGTAAACTCCACATATTGGTATGTGAAGCTGTCCATCTCTGAATCATACAGAAGCATTTTTGTTGAATGTAACACCGTGGTAGTGATTTACACTGCATTATTTCTAAACAGTTCTAGTGATATTTTAGCATAGTACAATATAACTCATTTACAGAAACATCCTGTTTGCCATGACAATCTGCTCTTTAAACTGGATGGTTAATAGGAACAACCTTTGATTTGCAATGATTTGTTCAGTTACCAGATGGTGACACAACATGATTTGCATTTTAAAATAGAGGAACTTAATGGAAGAGTCAAGTGTGCTTTGCTTAGTGTGGGATAACACTTAAAGGTGCTGATTTAGTGATATTAACGTAGGCCATGTGTAACTAAAACATAATTTTCTCAAGCAGTTAAAATAATCATCCTCTAATATGTGGTGAATGTGATGGGTGCAGTACTGTAACCAGAATTTTCAGGTTTATGCTACATAATGATTAACAGGAAAGAGTTAGCACATAGATAAATTGTGATAGCATATGGGATTCAACTGCATACACGTTTATTTTAAGTGAATTACACAGCATAGTTTTTTTTTTTTAATGGGACTTCCTATCTTGGTAGAAAATACTTGTGTTTCATTTTTCCAGCTGATAATCTTGCCATGTGTGACTTTTTTTCTATTTGCTTTTTTTGGCTGCAGCCATCCTTCCCATAAATTCATGTACATACCTGCCTGATCCTTTGTTTGGTATGCACATAACAATAGCATTTAGCTTTTAAATGTTTGAATGGAATTACCACAGTATATTTGTTTGCCAAGCTTATCTAAGAATTTATACTCACTATTCCATTCTCATTTCCAGAGTCTAAGAAGTGATTTACCATAAATGTTATGTAGTGCACAGAGCACCTCAACTACATTCCAAAATCGATAAAAAGACATGCTTGTTAAGCACCTTTCTGATGTCTGACAGCTGTTAAGCACTCCCTCAGCATTGTGAAATGCTGATCTTCTGCATTAGCAGTGCTCAGCAGACACCAAAGAAGAGCAGTGGGAGATTGTTAAGTACATTAAACACTACATTTGGACATTTTTTAAAAGTCTGAATGAAGAGTTTACTGGCCTCCTGGTGCTCTTACTTGGTGTCCACTCTCTGTGTGCTAGAGGATAGTGTGTTAAAGTTTTCTAAAGCTGGAAAACACTGCCGCTGCACAGCTTTTTTTTTTTCTTTCCCTTTCCCCTCTAACTTTTGTTATACACGGGAGCAGGTAAAGCTCAATGCATTATGAAGAGTCAATGGTTCAACAGCTAACACTCTCATCTCTAGTACTAGATGATCAAAAGGTTGTAGGTTCTATTCCCACCCCAGATAACTGAATTAGTTTTTTCCCCTTAGAAGTATAAATACCATATTGGGTCTACCCAGAAATAGGCCACTAGCCTAGTGAGACTAACCTGGCCAACAAAGGCTAAATAAATGAACAGGTCCTTCCAATCATAACCTGGGATGTTACGTGTTCTCAAGATTCATTTGGCATCCATGTGTCAAACACATATAATCCTAGTTATCATCAGAGGCCGGATCATAATCTTCTCTATTTTTCAGGCACACAAATGAATTAACAAAAGCAGTTTCTTTGTTGTATGAAAAAGCTGTAAATCTGCATGCAAACTGCATCTTTTTTTTTTTTTGTATAAAAGGTTGCTGTGTCTTTGTGTACATCTGTGTGTCTCTGTCTGTGTACATGTGTGTGTCTGTGTAGGGGTGTGTACGTGTCTGTTTTATATATTTATGAGTCCATCCAAATTTGTTGACTTTTCATTCTATTGACAGCTTTCTTTGGTGGTAAGTTTTGTCAAGAGGAATGCTGGTTGACAGAATAGTACACAACAGACATAAACCCAGTGTTATTCAAGCTTCGAGCTGGTATATATAAGTAGCAGGTGATGTGTGGGATGCAGGGGGGCTACCCCCTCCCTTAAAAATATTGTTCTTAGTTTTTTGTGAGTTGATGTTGATTATATATAAGTCAATCTAATGCTCATTAGATCTGTTTACATATACTGTCTATCTAGCTATTTTGTGTGTGTGTGTGTGTGTGTGTGTGTGTGTGTGTGTGTGTGTGTGTGTGTGTGTGTGTGTGTGTGTGTGTGTACATACATGTATAGGCATTTAAATACAGATAGATAGACAGATAGATAGATAGATAGACAGATAGATAGATAGATAGATAGATAGATAGATAGATAGATAGATAAATGGGCTCATGATCAGTACTTCAGTCCTGACTTCCACTTACTCATGTCCCACTCTCTATGTGGAATTTGCATGCCATCTCCATGACTGCAGGGGTTTTCTCTGGGTACTTCAGTTTCTCTCCAATTTCAAAAAAACATTGGTTGATTGACTACTCTAAGTTTATTATGAATGTTATATTTACCCTTATCATGGGCTGGCCTTCAGACAAATATTACTCATCATGACTCAAACAAAATGTATGTATGTTGCAAAAGGAATACACTGGATATAATTACTGGAAATCTCTGGCAAACAGGTCCCACTTTTCAGAGGAAAACAAAATTTTAGCCACATGGCCTTTCCAGTCCTGATTGCATTTCACTACTGTCTTAAATTCAAATACATATAGGCTAAGATTTATGGACATCTACACATTGCGCTAAGCTCTTTTGAGCTGTGAGCAGCCATTGCCAAGTGTTTTGTAGCTAAGTAAATAGTGGTACACTTTGCAGACAGCTGCAAAACAACTATTTGCACTGAATATGCTGAGTATATAAATTACCAAGATACACACTAATGGAGTTAAAAAGCATGGTGGAGCAATTCAGAAAAGTATAAAGCAAGTAGGAACAAGTCAATCTTGCTTCATTTCTAAATTCCAAGATATGCTAGAGAACAGCAACAGGGAAACTTTAAAAAATGTTACTGGTTCTCATAGTTATTATAAACCTTTGCAACAGGTTCTAATGCAAACTTTTGCTTCTGCTGAAGGCTTGGGATGCTCAGGCCATGTTTGACCTACTATGGATTACATCTCAGTGACCCACAAGGGACACAGCAGGGGGTTCACAGGCCTCTGTCTCACGAATACTCGAGTTAATCAGTGCAGTTCAGCAACATGTGCATATCTGTTTTCCACATTCTCCAGAAAAGATAGCTGCCATCAAGTGAAATTTCTATGCCGTAATGGATTTTGCTGAGGTACTGGGGCCATAGACTGCACCCATATATAAATAAAAGCTCAACCTGGTGATCTGGGAAGGGGATACATAAACAGAAAAGGCTGTCACTAAATCAGTTGTCGGATTATCTGTAATGCACACAGTATCATCTATAATGTGTGTACAAGTCACCTTAGTAGTTTTCATGACACCCGCGTATGGCACACCTGTGACCTGTATATAAGGTTTTCAACGGGTGACTTTCCACAAAGACATCTAGTGGAGGATCCATGTCATGCACTGGAACCTTGGCTCATGATTCCTATGACAAACCCATAGAATCCCTCTGGAAAAGGTTACAACAATATACATGCTTAGATGAGAAATATCATAACTTGTGCATTTCACCTTCTCAAGTCATGTTTCCCATGTATAGCTAAATCTGGTGGTGCCCTGCAGTATGACCCTGCCACCTCTGCCAAAATATTGTCAGTCTGCCATCTTACATACTGTCATACTCAGGAGTCAGTTGCAGTAGAGAGCTCCAGGCTAGTGACCATAGTTCTCAGCACCACAGATTTGGCCTACAGACACAGATGAGGGGTCAGACGAGGACTACGGAGCTGGGGATGATCATGACAGACAGAGATAGGCACATTATGCTTTTGCACTATTTAGGAGGAGCAAATAGTACACATGTACACTCACCATATCATTAAATAAAAAAGGGGCTAAGCACTATAAACAGTAACTGTGGTGCATGCAAACTTATCAGCCTTTACTTACTCATGTACTGTGTGGTCGCTGTGAGCATCAGACATAAGGCATTCGACCATAATCACATCCTCTAACAACCTCTCAGAACTCCACACTCAACTCAAAAAGCATTTACATCTATAGGATCATGGCTAAGTGAGGCTCAACTGCTACTCAATCCCAGAAAAACTAATCTTTTAGTGTTTTCTTCTAAACCCGTAACTCTTGACTTTTAAGATACTCTCACAAAACAAAACTGAAATTGAGCTTGTTAAAATATCTAAACTACTGGGCATTACAATTGATGACAAACTCGCTTTTGAGAATCACTTACTAAGGACAATCAAAAACACCTACTCCAAGCCAGAGAAGCTCTACAGGCATAAAACCTTCCTGAATATGTCTACCAAAACAAAACTTGCAAACAGTCTACTTCTCCCTTACCCCCTGTATGGTAGTCCCATGTTCACTAACCTACACACATCACTCATGACTAAATTACAATCGTGCTACTACAAAATAGCAACATTTGCCACCAGTATGCCAACTCGTACACATCACTGCCTAGCCATTAAAACTTTAAATTGGCTTGAATTCCCCCATTACCTATATTACACCCAACTCACTCTTACTCAAAAACTGCTATATAACCAAAATTACTGCCCTTCTCTTCAAGATATTGTACATAAATATACTCCATCCCGCAATCTTAGGTCTTCTAATAAACTACCCCTGACCATAACTAAAACCAACAAGAGAGCTGGGCAATGCCTTTATTCCCATACAGTAGCCAAACTCTGAAATGCTCTGCCACCCTCAATTACTCAGCTGGACGCTACATAAATGTTTAAATCAGCATTCAAAGAACATTACTTTAACAACCTTACATGTACCTGCAATCACTTGAACAAACCTCCTTAAAAGATACTTTATCCAGCACATTCGCACAAATTGAGTCATAAACATAAGAAGGGCAATTACCTTTCTGTGCTGTATGATTTATAAAAGTATAGTCGATAGAATTTTGACGGAAACCCTGTTTGTCTCTTGTTATAGACTGTATTTTGCCTTAATTGTCATAATCTGCTGTCTATGTATAAATCTTTATTAACTTTTTAAAGTTTTTATTAACTTTGTTTAATATGTCACTGTATTCTTTGGAGCTTTTCTCCCTGGGCCTCAATTGAAAATAAATATTTGATCCAGTGGACTTTCCCTGTCAACAAATGTCAATAAATAATAAATAAATAAATGTTTACAAGCTGTGCATCAAGCCAAATCAGCCACATGTAAAACAAACCCCAATAGTGCAGGGCAGTTAAATAGCTAATACAAAAAGAAAAAACTTGAAATCCAATACAGAAAAGAAAAAAAAAGTTATTGCCCTCAAAACATGCTTAACCTGCTCACTACTGTGCATCAGACATAAGCAGACCAAGTCAAAACCCCCAAAAGGGATCAAGGCAGTCTCAGCATCATGTGCAAAATGGGCTGAGGAAGCAACAGTACATAAGTAATAATACTATCTTCTTTTACTGTTATTACTAGTTCAAGTATGAGCACTACAACTAATAACACTGTTGAATTTAAGCAGATTAAAATGAACTGAAATTCAGTGCATACTCTTAATGAAAACAGGCATTTGACTAAACAACCATTGTTGAGACAGGCAAACCTAAGTCACAGAACTGTGTAAAGGACAGGGCACAAGTCATCATCACTTGCAAACTGGGGTGTACAGGAGGGCAATCGTGATTGAGTGTGTGTGTGTTTGTGTGTGTGTGTGTGTGTGTGTGTGTGTGTGTGTGTGTGTGTGTGTGTGTGTGTGTGTGTGTGAGTGTGTGTGAGACAGAAAGACAGAGACAAAGAAATAAAGGTCAGAGAAAGTATGCACTTCAGGGCCAATAGCTCTAGATGTAAAGAAAGTCAGTTCTGAAGAATAATTTTGTGTGTGTGTGTGTGTGTGTGTGTGTGTGTGTGTGTGTGTGTGTGTGTGTGTGTGTGTGTGTGTGTGTGTGTGTGTGTGTATATGTGTGTGTGTGTGTGTGTGTGTGTGTGTGTGTGTGTGTGTGTGTGTGTGGTGACATGAGCAATGTCGGGTGTACTATGTGGGTGTCTGCAGGAACACAGCAAAAGCATTTGTCCTTTGCTATACCCTGACATCCTGGACAGAGATGTGAGCCATGCAAGGCAGAGGATTTACTTCATTATTGTCACCCTGGCCATATGAACTACTTCTGCCAGGAGCTGCACTGCTAGTTCCATGCTACCGAAATGTGAATATCTGCTGGATAACCTCTCATCATGACTACATGCAGGACCATGACTACATGACTGACCATGTCTGGATGTGGACACATCCATCACTGACAGAGCAGTGAAAGTAGTACCACTATGGGAGGGGGATCTGTCACAGACACAGCCTGTTAGCTAATATCTGATAATGTACTTCCTCTTCAGCCTCATAGATGCTGACCCTCCCCCAGTAGATGTTCCATAACAGGCACTGCATGGTCTTGTACCTTTTTATAAATATATATATATATATATATATATATATATATATATATATATATATATATATATATATATATATATATATAAATATCTGTGTGTGTAAACATGAATGACATTAGTAGACACCACCATTTGGATGCCTACTGTCACTGCCCCTATGTCCATGATTTCACTAAGAAACTCCTCTGAGCTGCATGGATCCATTACAATATCAGTGAGGGTGTATTTTAGCAGGCCCCCTTGCAGTAGGTGTTCATTCCCTGACACAGTCTTTGCTATAGTGATAGCATTTTTGATCATATTTCTGGCCCTATGTCTGACACCTTTGTAGTCATGCTCATGGCCACCCACAGTATTCACATAATTGACCACCTGCTGCCCATCATGGTCACAGAAGGGCTTGTCAGTTGAGAAAAGGTGTAAGATTCATGCCCCATGGAGACAGGGACCATGGACAATTAACTCATTCTCAGCATCTGAGAATGTAGGGCTGTGTGGGGCTGATATCTTCTTTGCTGGTTTAGGTCCTATATTTCTGAAGTGAAGTAAAAAAGAAACATATTGGACATAACACACAACACAACAAACTCTGGTGGCTTACAAGTTGATCTAATACAATTATATAGGCATCATACTGCACAATCCCCCATATTCCCCAATGGCAATAACAACTACAGAATGGAACAAAAATGGATGTCATGGACAGCATTAAAACAGCATTAGCAGTACATAAGCTTCACAAGTCAGGCATGTCAACATCTGTGTTAACCCATGAAATAGAAGTAAAGGAGCACTGTAGTAACAACTGTTATATTTTCATTACAAACACAACTTTGCAAAAGTGTAGCTAGCACTCATTTTGCAAAAAAATAAAAAAATAAAATAAATCTGTAAGCAGTAGTTGTATAGAACATAACATATCCTGACAGATTATGAGAGTTGATAAGCAAAACCATCCAACAGGTAAACTGATGTGCCTCTAAATCAAAGCAATTTCAAAGTAACAGTAGAAAAAGCAGCACCAGAGATAAGGCATACACTATGATAAGAACACTGCTTAATAAAACATAAGTAATATAAAACAAGAGTAAGCACTTTCACACAAATATGTGCTTCATCAGACAACCATTTCATCACAAATCACATTTAAATAGCCATATCATTATGTCATTAGCCAACCAAAGCAATACAGTCATTACATATGCAAGTCTAGAGATTTACATAGGTAATGATTGTATTGCTTTGGTTGGCTAATGACATAATGATATGGCTATTTAAATCTGATTTGTGATGAAATGGTTGTCTGATGAAGCACATTTTGTGTGAAAGCACATACTCCTGTTTTATTGTATTTATGTTTTATTAAAGTGTTCTTATTGTAGTGTAAGCCTTGTCTCTGGTGTTGCTTTTACTACCGTTACTTTGAGATTATGAGAGTTCTCCAAAAAGTATTGTAAATGCAACAGTTCTAATAGTTAACAACATTAGTTTTGTTTGGCAGCACTTGGGAAACCAAGCAGCCTTTCCTAGCATGATGGAAGTTCCATGCCCCCTGGTTCTGCTTATATCATGCAGATTAAAACTTCTGCACATGCCAAATACAGTTTTCATCTCATTATTATTATTCCTGAATCGCTCAATCTGCTCAAGGTGCTGGGCAGATAAACATGGTGTTAGGACATATGCAATGCCATGCACATGCCTGAGCAGTGCAAAGAACAAGTATTCATAACTTTGGCTAGGTAACGTCTTGCAAGTATGACATATTAGCAGTTGTGCATATTCATCTACTTGTTTGTCACTTCTGCTAATGTGAAGCACACTTACAGAGAATGTGTCAGAGCGAGAAGAGGTTTACTGGCATGCATTCATGAACATTTATTGACTTAAGTGATAACCTTGCTGCATCCTTTAGTACAATATCAAGTGCCTGTGAGGACAAGGCTTGTTAAGCTTATAAGTCGATAGTTTCCTGGATTGGTTGATGGACTCCCTTTGTGCAAGGGGATTACTGTTGCTGTTGCTCCACTCTGCCAGAACAAAGCCAGTGCTCAGGCTATGGTTAAAAAGAGTGCCAAGTGATTCTGTTAGGTCTTGTTTTAGATTGTTTAGTAAATGACCTGGGATGTTACCAGGTCCCATAGAGACTATGGTTTTGGCTTTGAAGAGTGGTTACATGACCTGTTCTTTGGAGATGTGTACTTCTCCTGGTTCATGGTGGGGGACCTGTAGCTAGCGATGATGTAGTAGGGCATTTTGCCTATAGTGGAGTAGCTCAAGAGTGTCATACTGTTTTATCAGTCACGAGGTGTATTTGGATTTAATGAAGATGGATATACCTTCACCTTTGGTTTTTTCACACCCGTTTTGAGGTCTGAACATGTGAAAGGCATTGTAGCCTTGTATAGCCTGGGTGCTCTCTGCGGCATTGAACCAAGTCTCAGTGACTGCACAGACATCAGCATCTTCAAGTAGAGCTGCCAACTTTTCATGTCAACAATTCTGGACATGTACATGAAAGCAACAATAGAAGTGTGCATTAACCACCCCTTGAGGGGATTGTCATACAATATTACTGTGCTCAATCAAATATATTATTTTGTTCTTCAATGTCAGTGACAGTATCCCTTAATTCTGGACTGTCCAGAAATTCTGGACAGTTGGCAATCCTACTTCCAACGTGAGGAGTGCTTTTGGGGAGTGCAGTTTACTGTTTAGGCTCCTAGCATTAAGCAGCATGACCTTGGGTTTGTCTCTAGTGAATTTCTTTATGTCAGAAGTTTTGTTGTTTTGACACTGCCTAAAATGGCACTATGGGGCAGGCAAGTGTCTTTGCCAGTATCCAAAAGCCTTGAGGAGACAGGTGAAGGCCATCTCTGGCAAAGCAAGCATGGTCTGTTGACCATGTCTTCCAAGGCTGTCAGAAACTGGATGCCCCTGGAGTGACACCAGAAGCTAAGCCAATTATTGAAATCAATCTTTTTTTGTCCGTATTGTAGCATCATCCTAGGTGAAGGTAGAATGCTGATTAGGGCTAAAGACTCACCTGCCTGGGACACATAATTTGAGAGTTCAGTAATGTCTCTTTTCATATAGTCCAGAGGGGTATGTCTCAAGTCATTCACTCCAACATGTACTATGACAGAGTCGTAATGATAATTGTTAAGTGACTTGAGTGTGTGCATGATTGGATGGATCATGGCACCTGACAGGCAGCCGACTGTGACCTTATCCTTGTCCAACCTGGTGAGGGGGACATCTGTGTGTCTCACTATTGAGTCGCCTATGACCAGAACATTAGGTGTTGAGGTGTTTTGCCTTAGGGGCTTAATTGTTGAGACATTGGTATGTGTGTTGTTGTGTGCAGTGGTGGATTCTGTTCATGTACCAGTATGTGTAGGTTGTTTGCACTTGGGAGGTCTTTGGTCTTTTAGTAGGCTTTTAGTGAGCACCATGTATGTGGGCTTATGTGTCTTGACCTTATCTTGTGTGAGTGGAGAGGTGTGTGTGCACTGACAGCCTGTCTGATGTCTTGTTTATTGTTATGTGAAAGGACTAATTCTAGTTTCATGGTATAGCTGCATTCCTCACATATTGTACTTGTTTGCTTTCTTTAGGAGCAAGTGGTTGTCAGTATACATGAGGCAATTGCTACATTGTTTCAGGGTGCTCATGTCAATCAGGCTGGCTGGAGAAATGTTTGGAAACTGACTGTCCATAGTAGCAGGTAATTCTTAAGTACTAATTTCTGAGAGGGCAAATTAGATCAGCTATTGCTCTGGGATTAACAAGGGGACTTAATCTATGGAAGATCAGGGATGGAAAGTGTGGTGATCCTGCTCAGTGCTCAGCTGAGTTGCCTACAGTGCAGACGTGCGCAGCTGCATTGCCACAGAGCAGCAGGGAACCTGGGAGGGTTTCACTGACTGGTGCATAGGGAAAAATCATTTCTGGGTGTTTGCATCTATACAAGGCACCACTAACTCCTGTTGTGCTGTGCACAGCTTATGTGGAAATGTGAGGCTTATATACAGTTGAAATTAAACAGTTTTAAAATAGTCTGCTCATAGGAAATCACACAATGATCCTTCCTCCAGCATTCCCCAGCTCAGACAAGGCTATATCCACACTCTTCTGCCACAAGGGTACAGGGGAGCCCTTCTTAATATAAGATCGCTGGTTCTGAGTTCAAGTGTATGAAAAACAGGCTAGATTCAGCAAGTCTGGGTCTATGCTAACTAAGCAATATTTCAGTGTAAAACAAACGCAGGTAATAAGCAGGCATGAACAATAACAACAGTCAAAAATGCACAATTAAATGAAGTAAAACAGTAAAATACAGATGACAATGTGCAGATCAAACTCAAAATACATTTAATTTCTTGTTCTTAGCTCTGGGTGGCTTGGATGCTTAATTTCTTGTTCTTAGCTTTGGATGGCTTGGATTCAAGCAGAAAAAGTCTGGACCTCTGGCAAAGGATGCCAAATGCAGAGCAGCTCTGGTTAATTGAGTCAAAAACCATGCAAACACAAGGCTTATGTACAGGTGAAAATAAACAACTAGTCTGCCAATAGGAAATCACACAATGATCCTTCCTCCAGCAATTCCCAGCTCAGACAAGGCTATATCCACACTCTTCTACCACGTGTGTGTGCAGGGGAGCCCTTCTTAATGTAAAATAGCTGGATTTAAGTTCAAGTGTATGAAAAACAGACTAGATTCAGTAAGTCTGGATATATTGTATGCTAACTAAGTAATATTTCAGTGCAAAACATGTACAGGTAATAAGCAGGCACAAACAGTAAAAACAGTCGAAAAGGCACACATTAATGAAGTAAAACAATAAAATACAGATGAAAAAGTGCACAAGTTCAAAATAAGCCCAACTTCTTGCTCTTAACTTTGAATGGCTTGGATTCAAGCAGAAACACTATAGACCACTGGCAAAGGACACCAAACGCAGAGCAGCTCTGGTTAATTGAGCCAAAATATGCACAAATGCAAGGCTAATATACAGGCACAATTAAACAGTTTCAAGCTAGTCTGCCAGTAGGAAATCACACAATGATCCTCCCTCCAGCAATCCCTAGCTCTGACAAGGCTGTATCCACACTCTTCTATCACAAGGGTGCATGGGAACCCTTCTTTTTGTAAGATGGCTGGATTTGAGTTCAAGTTTATGAAAAAAACAGGCTAGTGTCAGCAAGTCTTTATATAGTCTATGCTTAACTAAGTAATATTTCATTGTAAAACAAGTGCAGGTAATAAGGAGCCACAAACAGTAAAAACAGTCAAAAAGGGGCATCTTTGTTTAACTCCTCATAAAGCATTAAAGCTGAAGGCTTTTGCAGGATGACTACGCCATGTCCCATTACAAGGTTGAGGCTGGAATAGCCTGGCCAAGGCTGTCACCAGTACAACTGGCATCCCACACACAGGTGAAGAATGTCATCACCATTACAGTGACTTGAAAAGGTGCAAGTAGGGCCTCCATCACTGACAGGAGAAATATTTTAGAACCAGTGACTCACATGAGTTGTGTAAGTATAATGGCTCATTGCCAGCCAAAATAAAAACATGGCTTTCCAACACAAAAAGGTGTTTGTTAAAGTGTGCTATTTATTTACATATTATTGACCTATCACTGTTGTCCATTACAAAACTTTTATAACATTCACAAAGTCAGTACATGACCATGAAATTGACATTGGAACCGTACAGATAGCACTTATACACCAATAATACAGATTCATGATACACATCGGCTTTAAGAGTAATACTCATCTAGAACAAACAAAAAAGAAGCAAGAAAATACCTACTACACTAGCTTCACTCCCATCCTGCCCTTCTACGCTAATGAGAGGTAGTTTTGGCAGGTTTACTATTAAAATGTCGCCGTGCAATTGCACAGCTATGAAGTATGCAAACAACAGATGTTCAAATACTTCATATGTGTGCAGGTTACATGAGCGAACATCATATTTGCGAATGGACTGTTCATTCGCAAATATAACGTTCGCTCATGTAAAGGGATCATGGTACAGTGCAGTTAGGGAAATACATCCCTTTCCTCACTATAGTGCTATCTCGGAGTTGGAATATTAAGTTGGGGGGTGGGGGATGCAGGGGACGTGCCCCCCTGCATAAAATGGATGTTGGGTGTAGGGATTAGGAAGTTACGGCAAGGGTGGCATTGTTGTTAATGCCGTAAAATATCGTTGTCAATATTTTCGGCATTAATACCTGTTTTTCGACAATAGGGCCGTTCAGTTAGTTGTGGTTTCTGTGAAACACGTCAGTTATTAGTACCATTTTTATTTTAATTTTCAAGATATTGATAGTAAACCGTTTTGGCACAAATCCCTCAACCACTAAAACGATACCCTCAGCACACCTATTTAAGAAAAGGAGAAGAAGTGAGAAAGAGGGAGTCAACATGCCTGTTCTGTACTCAGACTTATTAATGTGTGATACCTCTAATAGAAAAACATGAAACACATTTTCCTGTTGTCAGACAAAATTGTCACAAGAATCATTTTAAAGTACCTTAATATTCTGTAAAAAATAGCATAAATGTTTACCTTTGTTTTGGACAGAGGTGAGTCTAACCAAGTTTTACATTCTTTAACCAGCTGTCCTTTAATAGCCCCTGACGATACCATCAAAACCTGAATCCAACAATGTTTAGAAACCTAAGTCCCAGAAATTCTCAAGAGCACTATGTATGTCCCATACCTATTTTAACTAAAATACCTCAGAGCTTTCTCCATCTGATTTGGGCTATTGCCATGTATTTGACAACTGCCTGCTCTCATCCCCATATTAAACATTTACTGGTCTCCAACCCCCCCCCCCAAAAAAAAAGAGTCTTTGAGGAGTAACATTCCAAAGATGAAAAAACACATATGTGGGTTCCATAAACTTGACCAGTTCTTCAATAGATCTGTATTGCCCCAGACCTCTTACCACTGAGGCTCTGTCAAACTAGCTACCTCTTCCCTTGTCCATTTTATCTGTAACCTGGCTATTCCATATAAAGTTGCATTTTTTTCTGTTCTGTATAACTTATGAAGATAATAGGGAGGTGCATCAGGAGAGACTACAATGCCTCACAGAATCATGAGGTAGGCATGGCTCAGGTAAGAATGATAACCATTTAATAATAGGTCTGAATTTAAAATCACTTTACCAGTTATGGGGGCATCAGTCCATAATTGCTTGACACAGTCATAAATGAGATGGCATACTCTCTCTCTCTATAGATATATATATATATATATATATATATATATATATATATATATATATATATATATATATATATATATATATATTAAACAAATATACATGCCTACTCAAATAACTCTTGAACATTGCATTAGCCAATGTTTCAGTCAACGTGGCTGTATCTGGTTTCAAATCCAAGTAACAGCAATTAGTGTGCATTACCTTAAAGTTTATTATTCTGCAATCAGTAAGTTAGAATAACAGTTTAATCATTTTACATAGACATTTTATGATTTGGAATGCATAACTCATATATTCAGTAGTCACTCGACATTTTGCATAATGTGTACGATACTGATAAGATTAATCTATATTTTAACACATATGTATAGCTTCACATTCATATGTGGATGTGACAAATCTTAACATATTTATTTGGCAATATGGAAGGAATGCAATATATTAAAATGACATGGCATTTATGATATTTTCTATGTTATCTCTTCCCCACCAATTTTACATATTTTTTAATTTTTTTTACATGACATTTAGACTATAACTCTTGCCGCAACATGAATGACCACAAGCATGAAGAGCTAGACCAACCCCAGTAGACTCAAACCACCATCTCTCCACACATGGCTGTGGCAGCACCTTCACAGGCAGCACAGACACCCAGCATTTCTGGGTCAGAACTTGGTAATGTTGCCTCCACGACTTCTGCACTACTTACTCCAAATGTGTCAGGTAGTTCTGCCTCAGGAAGATGGGACACTGGTAGCCATCATTAGTAGTGCCAGTGGAGATGGCAGTTACATCACCCATGGGCAGGTCTGGTAGAGATAATGGAGAGGGTTGTCAGTGCCCACATCAACAGAATAGAAAATTCCTGCATTGAATAGCCAAATTGATGACCCATCCAGCATTATCCAATGTGTCTGCAACAGTAGACAGTGATGATGGTTCAGAGGATGAGGACAAGGTTCTTACTGTACTCATGTTGGATGAAGCTGCACCTCCAAAATCCCCTACATATCCCAAATCATGGTGTCCCCAACCATTTGTGTCCATCACCATCCCTATCTGTCTCGTATAGCCTGTATATCTACAGCTGCTACCAAACCTACCCTTCCTATCTACCTCTCTTATTCCTAACTATATTCCCAACATTCCTTACTATTAAAAATAAAATAAAAAGGGCACCTGCTCCACAAAAGATATATACCTCATACAGAGCTCTTCACTTTGTTTATGAATGTATATGACACACTTGATTTTGGTCCAACTGGCTATACAACATTATTAAGTTGTCACCCACCTCTGATGTGGTGACTATCCAAATTCCTCAAATTGTTTGTAAAAATGCACAGTTAGCTTGTGAAGTAGTGGATAGCTATGAGACTCTCCCTCCACCATAGTGTACATTCCTTTATTCTTTACCCAGTATCCTACCCTCTCCTTGTCCCCCTATTTTTCACCACTGTCTAATCAAACCTTTTTCACACATTTAATCTGGTCAAAAAATACAAGCACCATACACACACATGGCCAGAAATGGCTCATAAAACAATCCCTCCATTTTGTCCTCAGCATTTGCATGATATATGTCATTTCCCTCCATTGCTAAGTGATGGTAAATTATAGTTCACTTCCTATGGTAAAAACTGAAGATTTTACTTTCAGTGGCAGTAACATAGTTCTCATCACATAACTGTACTTAGACCTACAGCATGAAAGAAAGCACAGTTATGCAACAAGAACTACGTTATACAACTGTGCTTTGTCCCACAGAGTAACAGAAAGCAATAGTGGTACTACTATGAGGATACAATTATTCTTATGTGTTTAACAGGCTGCAGAGTTTAATGTACATCACATGGGAAGTTTCAGTCCTTATTACTGTAATGGTCAGATGTACACATACTCCAGCTTCATATTGCTCTCATTGTCCCTTCAACTGTGTGAGTTGTATTACCTGAAATATGACTTGCTCTGTGGTATGCTCAAATAATGCTCAGGCCTAGAGCCTGTTGGTATGGATTGGCAGGCATTCAAATCTAGCAGCATGTCAAACATTAATCTTTTCTTTCTCATAACACATTCCCTTGTGATGTAATAGATAGATATGGCAGCTCCCCGCCAATACCATGCTTATTCCTTTACGTAGTTAAAGTCTCACAATTAAGAACTAAATTCACATATTGTTCATATAAACATCTAATGTTGGTAGAAAAATAGGTTTTGCATTAGCATGTGTTTTCTTTTTTTTTTCAAAACAGGTTTATTGTTTTAACATATAAGAGAAATATCATAACAATTTTATACAAGTAATTAAAAATAGGTATTATTATAATATTCAACAAAACAACTAAAGTATTTACAAAGACATCCACTACAATCAGATCAATTAATTAAACTAAAATACCATGCTATTGAAATTAAAATTTTTTAACAAATTTTGTAAATTATCCCATACAATAAAATAAGATGTTTTTCTATTTGTTCTAGTCCTAATTGTGTTTATTTCCATATGGCACACTATATTCATAACATTTTAAATTCATTGAACGAAGGAGGTGTATCTGAAATCTAATTTCTAGTTATTATTTTCCTAGCCACTGCTAGAATAGACCATAACAAGGGAAGCTTAACCTTTTTAACACTTTGAGGTACAGGTGTGTTGAATAATATAAGAGATTTAGAAATAATGAAATTATCTGTAAAAGAGCCTGCAAAAATTCATTAATTGACTTCCAGTATTCTTTCAATTTTATACAGTCATAAAACATATGAGCCCAGTCAGCATTAATTTCTACATTACATCTCTTACATAGATTATCTTTATTATTTATTTTATTCATCATCAAAGGTGTATAACAAGATCTATATAAATTTCCATGTATAAAGTCTCCAGACAATGGAAGACGTAGTTCTATAAGCAGATTCCAATATATATTGTTTATCTTGTTGATTTGGTGGTTCCCCATTAATAGAAGTGAAATAATTCCAGTATGAATCTACACTGTAAAAAGTTTCTTGTCTGATAACTTTATGTATGTATGAAAGTTTACCTTTATCAGAAACTTTATGTTGTAAATTTAATATCAAGTAATCAATCAGTGTTGGAATAGATTCTTTAACAGTTATAGACATTAAATCTATTTTATTAATGAGATGTTGTCTAAAGGTCTGAACCTCTAACCACCAAGTTTCTCTTAGATCAAATTCTTGTTTTAAGAAATCTAGATTTTTAACTTTATTATCAGATATCAACTGATACCAGTACTTTAGATCATTATCTATAGCTAAATGAGTTCCTTCAGAAGTAGATGACAAAAGCATACCCTGAGTATACATTATAAGAAATACAATAAAATTCCATTCCCTATACTTAGGGTGCATGAATATAAAGTTACGATAACTAATAATAATATTTAATGGGTAACAAACCATATGTTTAGGTGTAATAGGTGAAGTACAAAATTCCTTTAGTAACCATAACATGGAGTTATTTACAATCATATTTTTATGTGTTAAGGAGATTTTCATGAAGTGTATACTAATTAGCTCCCAATAATCTTTCCATTTTGTGACATATGACTGATCCATTAATAAAGTAATAACTTTTACAATAGAAGAGATAGTATATAAATTAAAGTCTGGAAAATAAATACCCCCTTGAGACCAGCTATTAGTATGTTTCTTTAATGCAATCCTAGGTCTATTAGGTGCCCATAGGAAATTTAACATTAGTGTGTTCAGTTTCTTGATAATTATTTTTGTAGGTGGAAGTATTATTGATTGTATTAAGTATAAAATCTTGGGGAATATTATCATTTTAATAATTGTAAGTCTCTCCTCCATAGTAAAAACATATTATTCCAGGTATTAAAAGATTTTGTATATTAAGAAAACAGGTATTATAATTATTATATATAATAGATTTAATATCTTTAGATAGTATTATACCTAAATAAGTTATCTGACCTGAATTGAGTACATATTTAGTAAAATCACTAATGAGAATATTTTTTCGTGTATATAGGTAGTATTTTAGTTTTTCTTCATTGAATATTAAACCAGAAATACTTTTAAAATTCATCATGTTATCAAATAGAGACTGTATAGAAGAATTAGATCCTGCTGATGTAATTAGAACATCATCTGCAAAAAGTTGAATTTTGGATGTTGTATTTTCATCTATTTCAAAGCCCTTTATGTCAGTACTGTTTCTGATCAAATTAGCCCAAGGCTCCATTACTAAAGTGAATAATAGTGGAGAAAGTGGACATCCTTGTTTTGTACCTTTAAGAATGGGTATTTTTGTGAAACATATGTTCCTACCTTAATATAAGCCAACGTTCCTTTGTATAAATGTTCAATTAGATTTACAAATGCATCCGAGAAGTTTGTGCACTTCATTAAGGTAAACAGATAGTCCCAACTTACTGAATCAAATGCTGAACTTATATCAAGACTAATAAGTGTTAAATCTTTCTTTTTCCTATTTGCAAAATCTATTAATGTTAAAGTACTTCTTATATTATCAAAAGTATTTCTATTTACAATGAAGCCTGTCTGATCTATATCTATAATGCCGGGAATGATTGTCTTCAATCTATCAGCAAAGATATTCATAAACATTTTATAATCAACATTAAGTAATGAGATGGGCGATATGAAGAACATCTAGTTGGATCTTTATTAGGTTTTAAAATTGGCGAAATAAATGTATATTGCCAAGATGGGGGTTATTAACTCAGTTTGGGCCAAAATAAAAACCTTATGTATTAATGAATATGTATTTTAGAAAGGATTTTATATATCTCTGGTATAATACCATCATTACCCGGTGCTTTGTTTGATTTAAGCTTATTTATTTGTGTAATAACTTCTGTATATGAAATACTATTGTCCAATAGTTTAATCTGTTGTTTATTAAGCTTTTTATTCATATTTGTGGTTATAAACTCCTTTATTTTATCTTTAGGTTCCATGTTAATATTATTATGGTTAATTTTGTGAAAGTGATTTCTAAATTCATCTAGTATTTCTGGTATACTAGAAACATTCTTCTTTTTCCTTAGAGAAAAGATTTCTTTGATATGGTTTTGTTTATTCAACCTTTTTGTTTTATTTTTAAGTCTATGTAAGTATTTGGGGCTTATTGAATAAGACAAAAACTTGTATTCTCTAAAGTTATTTTAACTTTATGAGTTAAAATTTCTTTGTATTTCTCATTTAGTTTGTTTATTTCTTCAATAACTTTCTTGTCCATAATATTTTCTTTATTATTATGTTTATAAGAGTCTAATTTACTTTGAATATCTAACAATTCCTTATCCCAAGATTTCCTTTTATTATCATACCATCTGATACTTTGTCCATATAGATATGATTTTAAGGCATCCCAAACATAAACAATGGAGACTTCAGGAGTGTTATTTATGTCTAAATGTTTTACTTCTGAAAGTATATATTCTTTATAGTCTTTTAGTTAAGTATGCTGGTATCCTTTTGATCTGAACATTATGAGTATTTTTTTATCATGAATTCAAAAACAATTGAATTATGATCAGATATAGGACATGAAATGATTTTGGAATTAATTAAATCTGTTACCATCTGGTTAGAAATAAAGACCCTATCTATTTTTGAATAAGTTTTGTATCTGTTAGAAAAAAGGTGTATGGTAATGATTTTGAATCTATCTGATTATTAATATCATTCAAATGATAAGAATTAGCAAAATCCTTTAAATGTTTTGCATTAGATGTAATTCTTCTCTTTCCCATAGTGGTAGTATCACTTTCATGTAGTATACAATTAAAGTCACCAGCTAAAATAATATCTCCTATAGAGAATGATATGATCTTATCAAGATGATGTTTCACTGTATTAATACCAATTCCAGGTATCCAATATACATTAATTAAAGTGTAAGTCTTCCCATTAATTTGTATTGTAACCATACAAAACATTCCTTTTTCATCCTGATAAGACTTAATGGTTTTAGGAATGGGCATACTTTTATTCCATAAAATAGCCACTCCTCTTTTTTTCTGAGTGTGCTCTGAACTAACCAATACTGTATATTTGTTTGTGGCTAGTTTATCAATATCTTTTTTCAAGAGATGGGTTTCTTGTAGGAAGACTAAGTTGGCCTTATGTAAATTAATGTATCTTATTAGGCTTGCCCTTTTTCATGGATTATTCAAGCCATTAATGTTTAAAGAAATTCCTTTTAAAGATGTCATTTGGCATTTTTAAAACTTAAGAATCTTATGATCAAAATAACAAATAACAAGATAAGTAATGTTACATCTCCTCCTTTAGGTGTACCTTTAAATATAGCTGTATTTATTGAATCTCTTATGGGATTTCGTATAGGATTCAATTTTGTTTGTAGTGACAATGAATGAACAAAATATATTGTGGATGTCAAAACTATATACAAATAACAATGAACAAGTGAAAATAATGTAAGGATTAAACCTTGCATCCAGCCTGGAGTTATAAACTCCAACTTAGAGTAGTATTTACCACTCAAGTTAACCCCTACCCTAAGCAGCAGTTCAGCTACCACCTTATCAATTTAATACTAGTTATATTTAACTGAAGTTAACAGTTTTCAATTCAATTATCTAGCAAGACAAGACTACACATTTGGTAAAACAGCATCATATAAACTAAAATAAACCTTTTTTTTTTTTTTTTAAAAACTGTTCATACTACTATATACATCCATGTAATATAAAACACTTGTATTCAAATAGCATTCAAATAATCTTGATGTTAGAAATCAAGAGGAGAGAAAAATAAGTTCTAACATTCATTTAAATAAAAAACTTTGGCTAATATGATTCAGACATTAGATATATTAGGATGCATCTATTTTCTGTCATGTAGCTACAGTTAACAGCTTCCAAAAATAATGTTGAATTGCTTGTATATGAGCATTTACTCAAACTCATTATTGCCAATAGAATAAAATATTTTATTCATAGAAATTGTTATAAATCATACTTCATAGTTAAGCAGATTCTCAGAAACATTTGTATACATATCTACATACACACACATACACACACACACACACATACACACATATATATATATATATATATATATATATATATATATATATATATATATATATATATACACATACATACACACATACACACATATACCTATATATATATATATATATATATATATATATATATATATATATACACATGCATACACACACACATACACACACACACACACACACACACATACACACATACACACACACACACACACACACACACACACCCACACACACACACACACACACACACACACACACACACACACACACACACACACACACACACACACACACACATACACACACACACATACATATATATATATATATATATCTGATCTCACTGAGTTGTATCTTTACTGAGCACCATCTTACATTGCTGTCCCTTCAATAAATCTGTCTGCTTTATACAAAATAATGCACAGCAAACACATTTTAGTAACCAGATTTTACAAACATGCTATACTACTGCTTTAAAATATATCACATGACAATTTCTTCCAGTATAGAGTTATAAAATTATTTATGCTTGTCAATCAGATGAATTAAATGAGTTATAGTAATGTATATGTTTGGGACATAGGTTTTTAACACATATTATTAATCTGCTATTCCTGTATCTGTGATGTGTCAGTGTGATATCTAGGTCAAAGGTGAGACCAGCTGCTTTCAGCTTCTCTGTGAGAATTCTGAGAGTTGAAGCTTTTGAAGTAGCTCATGGACACTGTGCATGAGACAGCTCACATCCCAGATTGTCTCTCTTAACATTTTGGTGGGAAACTTATTAAAAACTAGTGACAAACATTCATTTAGCAGTGTAAATGCATCTAAACATGACAAAACCTTCACAATGCATTCTACAGGTTATTACAGACTCTATGTAAGTGAAATCAAGCCCAAAATTATTAATAAGTAACAAAACTCAACATTTTTGTCCCAACTCAACTCCTATGCGAATCTTATTATTTACTGTGTCTATATGATCAAAAGTATTTCTATATATTAATAAAGAAAAGAAAAAGAGAGTAGAAAGTAAAAGGGTGTAAGGCAGAAATAAAAAATGTAAGAGAAAGCTATAAGAAGTATATACAATAGAATATTACTTACTGTTTATATTAATAGAGTTAAAATAAAACATATTATTTACTATTATTTAGTTCTAATTATTATTAGTTAAAGCATGACAGATTATTTACAAACAAGCATAAGCAGTGTAATCAAGAAAGTATAATTAGGTAGTGTCATTCCTGTATCTGTGATGTGTCAGTGTGATATCTAGGTCAAAGGTGAGACTAGCTGCTTTCAGCTTCTCTGTGAGAATTCTGAGAGTTGAAGCTTTTGAAGTAACTCATGGACACTGTGCATGAGACAGCCCACATCCCAGATTGTCTCTCTTAACATTTTGGCGGAAACTTATTAAAAACTAGTGACAAACATTCATTTAGCAGTGTAAATGCATCTAAACATGACAAAACCTTCACAATGCATTCTACAGGTTATTACAGACTCTATGTAAGTGAAATCAAGCCCAAAATTATTAATAAGTAACAAAACTCAACATTTTGTCCCAACTCAACTCCTATGCAAATCTTATTATTTACTGTGTCTATATGATCAAAAGCATTTCTATATATTAATAAAGAAAAGAAAAGGTAGAAAGTAAAAGGGTGTAAGGCAGAAAAAAAAAATGTAAGAGAAAGCTATAAGAAGTATATACAATAGAATGTTACTTACTGTTTATATTAATAGAGTTAAAAATAAAACATATTATTTACTATTATTTAGTTCTAATTATTATTAGTTAAAGCATGACAGATTATTTACAAACAAGCATAAGCAGTGTAATCAAGAAAGTATAATTAGGAATAGCATTTGAAGAACATATAAACTTTTAAAGGAAAAAAATGTATCAAATTACTGACCTTATTTTTCCTCTTCAGAAAGAGAAACAAGTTAAATCACAGCTTGCCATTAAATCTCCAGATATTTTGACTAGTTATGAAACAAAACATTTCTTTGCACACAGAGAATAACTTTGATTAAATCTTTTCAAAATATTTGTTGCTTCTTGGAAATGCAGGAACTATATTTAAAAAGATTAATAATAAAATAAAATGATGAGAGAGAAAGAAAAAAACATAGTACAAATCATTTGTTTTTTAGTCTCTTCCTCTTCTCTGAAGTCTGCCACGAAGATTCAGTTGCCAGTCTCTTTAACGAAGGACTAGCCCATTCCATTTCTTCTATTTTTCCAAAATCTTATTTTTTGATAAACAGTAAAGCAGAGTCTAAGTCATCGAAAATTTTAGGACCATCAGGAAGGAAGATTTTAAGCTTGGCAGGAAACAGAAGGTATGTTTTAAACTGTGCTTTTAAGCTCCCTTATTAGTGGCAGAAAAACTTTTCTTTTAGCTAATACCATGGAAGAATAGTCATTGTCAAAACGCAAAGTTGTTTCATTAATCTTAACAGGAGCTTTAGCCCAAGCAGATTTAAGAACCATCTCTTTATCAAAAGATGATAGAAATCTAACTATAACTGATCTAGGATAGTCTTTGTTAGAGTTAGTATTAGCTATAGATCTATGTGCTCTTTCGATACCAAAAGAGAATGCTTCTGGTAAATCTAAAGTTTTAGGGAGCCATGTTGTTAAAAAAGAAGTAATATTGTTACCTTCAATATTTTCTGGCAGTCCAAAAATCCCAATGTTATTGCGCCTAGATCTATTTTCCAGGTCATCCAGCTTTGTTTGTAAATGTGTATTTTGTTTCAGCAGAAACTCAGTGTTGATTTCCTCTTCTTGTATTCTATTTTCCATGTCATTCACAGCTTCTTCTATGCCTGTCATCTGGATCTTCTGTTGTTGCAGGTCCATATGTAACAAGTCTATTTGTTTTGTAGTTTTTTCTATGAAAGTGTCTATTTTAGTATCCATTTTATCCATCTTAGCAGTAAGTTGCTGGACTATAATTATCAGAGACTGAAGTTCTTTCTTTATGCTGGAGTCTTGAGAATTTGTCTTACTGGAACTCATTTCAGACTGATAAACTGACAGGAAAATTTCCAAAGTAATTTCTGACAGGAATATTATTAAGATTTCCTTTCTTTTTTAGATATAGTTCAAGAACTATATAAAACAAACATATTTAGAAAGAAAATTACTTCAAAAATTAATTTTTTAAGTAATTAATTCCTGTCAATGTAATGAAATTGGTGGAGCTGAAGAAATCTGCTGCTATCCTGTGTTCATCCTTGGCCACGCCCCCCAGCATGTGTTTTCTGAATAATATGAGGGCTGAAATACCACTATATGTTATTATGCAGTGATTTCAGTCCACAATGATTTGCCAGGAAACCAAATATTTTATGAGGAACAGCCTAAAAATCTGAGTCAAAAATCTGGACATTCTATAAAAATATGGACAGATGAGATATATGCCCTGTTACCTCCATATTTTGAGCATTTGATCAATGACATTAAGTTGTAACGATAGCACACAAAACATTAACACAACATACACATGGGCTGGAATAGCTCATAAACAGAAATATCTGTATGCTTCTATTCTTCCCTTGTACAACGCTTGGCATGGAGCACTGTTGTCCACTGCTAGTCAGCCACGTAAATGAACTTGCCAGCAGTGCACTTCGGTAAGTGATTGTGACAGACATAAAGTAATGTCAGTGGCTTGTGTTACTTTTATATACTTTATTGACTTATTGTAGTCACAAAACAAGGAGTTCACTTCTATGCTGCCTAGTTACTCCATAATGTAAATGATTTCTGCACTGAAAAGCATTACCTTTCCAACTGTGTCCCACAGAAGCAGTACAAGTAGACACATACTTACAGAGTAGTATTAATGAGTTCAGTGTAAATGTTTTGCATGTATGGCTTGTAATTACCTTGCAGACTGTACATACATCACAAAAATGTGTCAGTGATCCTTAAAATAAAATCAGAACTTCATACAATGATCTTTAGATGAAGAGTTAGGAATGCAAGGGTGACACTCCACTGGTTAACAGCAATAATTATCACATGACTGTTCAATAAACCTTAATGTGACACATATCAATGTCATTCACAACTCAGCAATTTGTGTAAATGATGTGGTGTATGTGTTATTGCTACAGCATGCTGTTAGCAGTGATCAGCACATTGCTGTTTTGTCTCTTTCACAACACATTAGCCTTTCACCCAAACATATGTCATGTAAACTGCAACTATATGATGTTCGACATGTAAAAAACTTCTCCAACGCAGTGATTGGTATGCTGGCCAGGTCCCTGACACCTAAAGCAATCAGGCTTGTATAACACCAGCCAACACCTGAAGACTTGCCCTATCCAGAATACTGCTCAAGTCGAGGAATCCCTCTACAGCAACAGTAATTGAATGTCCCTGACACCTAAAGCAATCAGGCTTGTATAACCCCAGCCAACTCCTGAAGATCTGCCCTATCCAGAATACTACTCAAGTCGAGGAATCCCTCTACAGCAACATGTATGTATACATAATGAACGTATGTTCAGTGTTAATAAGACACACTCCTGACTGTATTGCCCTACTCTTGTGTCCCATTGAGTCCTGCTCCTGGTCAGCTACATATCATTCCTTTGTACCCCCACCCCACAGGTAAACGTTAATTGGCCTTTAGACTAGACACCTATCTCCCCATCCCTCTGACCTCTCACTAGCCTAGCTCTCTTCCTTACCTACCTATCTTCCACTATATCTCTCCTCTCACTTGCCTAGCTCTCTTCCTTACCCTCCTATCTTCCACTGTATCTCTCCTCCTACCTCCATCTCCTTCTCCAACCTGTCCTCGCATTTAACTCCTCTCTCACATAGACCATCTCCTACCTCCATATCCTTCTCCAACTTATCCTCTCACTTATCTTTTCTCTCAACTAGACTATAACTTCACCACTTCAGTCCTGTTGCCCCCATGCCCTGCCTGAGTTCCCCCCCACCTTGTTCCATAGTCTAGCTCCAGATATCCTATGCTCTTTCCCTCCTCATAGATTTAGGAACAGTGTCTCTCTCTGAGTAAAATAAATAGTATAAAGTTAGGAGTAAAGTAGCTTTTCCATTAGAGTAAATTGTTACCAGCAAACTCTGTTATATAGTGCTCTATTAGCTGATTGTTTTCCAGAACTGCTGCTGCTCCTCTAGGACAGTGCTATGCCACCTGCTGGTAAATATAGGAACAACTAAGCTGTCCCCTAAGGCATTATGTCATCACCCCCTCCCAGAATCCTTTATGACTGTTTAAATTCCTCACCTAGATTTCGGAGCCAGTCCCCTACCATAGCCTCAGCCCAACGTGTTGATTTGTATGCCGGCCAGGTAAGCACTGTAACTGGGACATAACTGCATTATAATAGGTATTGTAACCTCTCAGCTGGTAATGTGTTTTTTACTGTGGAATTGCAACTAAGTGGCATTGTACACCTAATCCTTCATATGTGTTTTTACTTGTATCTGCATTTAAACGGCTGGCATCTTGTAAGACGTAGCTGTTGGCCTCACTACTGCCTATGCTGTAAACGGCTCTCTTTTTTCTGTGCATACCTATTTATCTATGGTGCACTCTGAACTGATCTATTAGCAGCTCAATCTGTAGTGCTATGATACTGGGTGAAGGTCTTTATCTGTTTTTTGACATACCAAGCATGGTATCTGGCCACTCGCAGTAATTTGTCCACAAGGTTGGATCTGTAGTCACGTAGATTTTTTTGGGTTTTAAATGCCCAGCTTACTTGTGATAGTGTCATCGGCCCTGCTAACATGCACTTTCTAATAATCTGGATGTTCACTGGGCTTGTTATGCAGTTGCTGGCTGTTCCAAGCGGTTCTATGGGATACTAGAATAATATTTAAGCTAAACATGGTTACTCAATAGTCGCTAGCCTAGGAAAGTGTATTTATGGGTGAATCGTATTATTTCCTTATTATATGTAGCCATTCAACAGTCGCTAGACCAGTAACCATGATCTCTGCCTAAATGCCAATATAATTGCAATAGGGTCTTAAACAGACCGAACTAAAGAAATCACACTCAGGTAGTCAGACAATTGTTTCTTTTCCTCTGTGCTACATATGCCCTGATGGCCTCCTATTGCTTTAAACTGCATTATCCTCAACTACTGTCTATTACTAAAGATATTGTACAATGTTTTTATAGATATTTCACGCAAATGCTTGGTACACTCCTGCTTTGCTACTTTTATTACTGAATGCTTATAAGTATTTATTTTATTTTATTTATTTATTTATTTTACATTTGTTAACCGGGATAGTCCGACTGGATATAGGTCCATTTTCAGCAGAGGCCCGGGGAGAAAAGCTCCAACAAAAAGCAACAAAAACATACAGAAAATTCAAAAATAATGTACAAAAGTATAGGGTTGCTTGAAGAACCGACAAAATACATTTTAGAACATGGAGTCAGAAGTTGACATTAATAATATTGTAATAGGAACCACAAGCTTACATCGTTAGTAAATGAGAGTGAGAATGTTTTAGTTAGAAGGAGAGAATTATGACTAAATACGTTGTGTAGAGTGAGGATTAGCCAGGCTTGGTGCAGTAGCAGTACCTTTTAGACCCCAGGTGTAGTTTCAGCTTGGCTTTGAAGTGATTCAGGGAAGAAATTGAGGTAATCTCAGGGGGTAAAAGGTTCCAGGTTCTACCTAGGGAGTTGGACAGGAGAGAGTCACCGGCTAGGTTATTAGTTTTGTAAGTCTGGATGAGGACTTTGTTGGAAGAACGAAGTGGTCGTGGATTGTTGTGCAGGGTGACTAGGTGTTTGAGTGAAGGGGTGTTTTCAGGGGTGTATATGATTTTGTGGACTATGATCAATTGGTTGTATCGCACTAGACTAGGAAGTTCGAGCCAACCAAGCTGACTTAGATTAATGCAGTGATGTGTTCTAAAAGGGAGCCCAGTGGTGAATCTGGCAATGTGATTGTAACAAGTAGTAAGTTTGTTTAGATTGGACTTATTGTTATTTAAAAGAAGAGGGGATGCGTGGAGAGTAGAGAAGATGAGAACGGGCAATGGCTACCTTGGCTATGGGAGTTAGAAAGTTCTTTAATCTGTACAGTGAACCTAGTTTTTTATTGATGGTTTTGATCAATTGGTTAACATGTAGGTCAAACTTTAAGTGGTTGTCAATAGTGACACCTAGAAGTTTAGTAGATGGGTCAGGAGAGATGATTGTGCCATCTTTGGATTTGATTGTGAAGTTAATGGGGAGGGACTTTTGTGTTGGTAGGAATATAAGCATTTTAGTCTTTTTGGGGTTTAGAATCAGGCAGTGGTTAGATAGCCAGTTTTCCATCGTGTTGAAGGTTGTTTGGGTACTTAGCTGCAACTCTGTAGGGGATGTAGCTGAGCAAATCAGTGTTGAGTCGTCTGTGTATTGGATGCAGTTAATTTTAGGAATGGCAGCGTGAAGATCATTGATGAAGATGGAGAATAACAGAGGACCTAGTATGGACCCTTGTGGAACACCCAGGTTGTTTGGTAATAGGGTGGAAAGTTTAGAATGCCAGAGTACGGCTTGTTGTCTTTCACTTAGGTAGGACTCAAACCATTGAAGTGATTTTAGATTTAGACAGAGTGATTTTAGGGAGTGGATCAATAGTTGGTGATCCACCATATCAAAAGCTTTAGACAGGTACAGGAATAGGGCTGAAGAGATATGGTTGTTATTACGATGAAAGTTAATGGTGTTAGAGAAGGCTAATAGGGCTGTAGTGGTGCTGTGGTGAGGTCTGAAGCCGTGTTGAGTGTCTGCCAGGAGATGGTTGTTTATTAAGTGGTGCATGAACTGTTTTTGGATACATTTTTCCATTATTTTGGCTAGAGTATGGCTATTGGCCTATAATTGGATAGTTCAGTAGATCCTCCCCCTTTATGGAGAGGGATGACATAAGAAATTTTCCAGATATTAGGAATATTAGCTTCTATTAATGTGCGATTTATAAGTACTGAAATTGGATAGGCAATGGCATCAGCAGAGTTTTGTAGGTATTCAGCTGGAAGTTGATCAGCTGCAAGTGTGGTAGGTTTTAGTTTTCTGAGTAAGGTATGGATAAATGATGTAGCAATTGGTTGGAAGCTAAATTGTGGAAGATTTTTAGAGGTGGAGCTGTTTGGGCTGTAGGGGCTAGGGGGCATGTTGCTGGTTAGGGTGTGGATAGTCTCAGTGAAGAAGCGATTAAAACTGTCTGCAACTTCTTCTAATGGTTTATCGGTGAGGGCCTCAGGTACAGGGGTAGTCTTTTTACCAGGGTGTATTAGATTGTTTAGTCCAGCCCAGAACTTTTGAGGGTTATTTTGGTTAGAGGATTGTAGATTACTGTAGTATTGTTTTTTGTCAAGTAGTGTAAGTTTTTTAGTTTCATTCCTAAGTTGCCTGTAATCAATTTGATCCTGAGGGAGTTTAGTAGTTCGCCATAAAGCCCAAGCTTTGTCTCTGAGCGTAATTTTAAGCCTGGCCTCTTTTGAGAGCCACGGTGCAGTTTTTGGCTTGGTTTTTTTAGAGTGGATGGGTGCATGAAAGTCAAGAATCTCAAGGAATTTTTTGTTAAAGTACTGTACTGCTTCTTCTAAGGGGAGGCATTTTAGCATAGACCAGTTGCAGGATTTTAGTTCAAGTTGGAATTTGGTTAAATCATATATTTTTTTTGTTTCTGACATGTCTTCATAGAGGTTGGTTGGGATTGCATACTTTCTGCTTGATTATATATGTGAGATGGTGATCACTTAGACTATCAGAGAGTACCATATGTATACAGGTTGGGGTGATTGTTAATGAGTACCCAATCAAGTATACTTTCTTTCTGGTTGGGCTTACCAGTTCTAGTTGGAGTGTTAATAACTTGCTTGAATGAATGCAAGTTAATATGAGTGGTAGGAGATTCAGAGGAACAAGTTCTCCAGTCAATATTAAGGTCACCGAGAAGTATGGTTTCTTGGGGGTAATGGATGGATGTCCAATGAAGGATGTCTTCTAGTGTAGCTATATTATTACCTGGGGGAATGTACACACAGATTATGTAGATATGTTTACTGTTATTAAGTTTCAGTTTGGTAGCTAGGATTTCAGAATTATTGGTCTGAGGTGGTTGAATAACATCTGTAGTTAAATCATAACAGATTTATATAGTACCCCACCCCTTTCTGAATGCTCGGTCCAGCCTGTGTATGTTATACCCAGGGGGAAGTATTTCATTATCAGAAGTGGAGGGTTTTAACCAGGTCTCTGAGAGACACAGAATATCAGGGGCTAGATCAGCAAGGAGTGCATGAAGTTCATGCAGTTTGTTATTGATACTTCGGATGTTGAGATGACAGGTTAAGAGAGAGTCGGGTGGATGAGGAATTGTAGGGGTGTAGCTTAAGTTGCTGATAGAGAGAGAGGATTTATTAATGTTGGTAGGGCCAGGGTTAGGGTGTATGTCCCCATCAATTAACAGATTGAGTCTAAACTTAGAGATAAATTTCATAAATTTATCTATTATTTTACAGTATTGTTTGAGTCTAGGGCTGATTTTACTGGTGTGAGTGTGTTGGGAGTAGGAGCATGATATAAGAAGTGACTTGGTATTACTGATGTGATAAAAGTTGGTATGTTTGGTTTCAGGGTTGCTGGTATGACCATTTGAGGCATGGAGTCCTAGGAGAGGTTGTGTTTCATATAAGGTTAAGAGGTATGGAGCTAGTAGGGTGGGTAGTAGAATGGAGTACCACATGTCTGTAGGGGTAGTGAGTTAGTAGTCCAATATCAGTTGTTGGAGAATAAGGTTTGAGGAAGAGGCAGGTAGAATCTAAAGAGTGTAAGTAGCAGAATGAGGAAGAGTGATGTGAACAAAGAGAGATAATTAGTTAAGCAAGAAGGTGTAAGTAGCAGAATCTAAGAGGTGTAAGTAGCAGAATCTAAAGAGTGTAAGTAGCAGAATGAGGAAGAGTGATGTGAACAAAGAGAGATAATTAGTTAAGCAAGAAGGTGATTGGAGCAGAGTGGTGGGGGCGTGACTATATGGTTATAAATGTAGATATAGAGGGGGCGGGAGCTGAGAGAGCCTGAGCAAAGCGAGGGCGAACGGAGTGGGGCTACACCTACACCAAACAGCTTAAAGCACAGCTTTCCTAAAGTAAAGTGTGGTGCTAGATATTTGATCACTCTTGCCTCACTACTTTATCACTGAATGCTTATAATTGTTTTACTGCATTTTTATAAGAGTAAAGTGTATTACTAGATACTGTATACTGCATTGAATCAAATATATTATGTGTAACCAGACATCTAACTAGACATATTGTATACTACTAGATTTTCAAACACTGAGTAAGCTATTACATGTTCCACCAGCGTACCTGAGTAAATAGTTAATGCTGGAATAATTTATCCTAGTGACAGACACCCACTTACTACTCCTGTAAACTTAAGAATTGTGTTGTTGCTAACATGATGTATCATGCAGCCATCTGTTTTTGTTTCATGTATTGATCATTTTGCAACTGCTGCTCTCCCTATCCAGTTTTAATCACTTTCCTTCTACACCTTCTCCCTCTATCTGTCTTCTGACTATCCTTAAACAGCCAAGCAACTCTCTCCTACTTCCCCCACTTTTATGTCCGTATATTCTTTCCTACTGAGATATTCTTCCATTTTCTGTCCTATCCTCCCACCTGTATTTACTACTTCTAAGCACTGTTATTCACCACTGTAAGTCTAATATCTCTCCCCACTAATCCCTGCTGTCCTGCTCTAACCTGGGTCTCCTCTCTATATTTTTTACAGGTCCCTGACACCTAAAGCAATCAGGCTTGTATAACCCCAGCCAACTCCTGAAGACCTGCCCTATCCCGAATACTGCTCAAGTCGAGGAATCCCTCTACAGCAACAGTAATTGAATGTATGTTCAGTGTTAATAAGATGCACTCCTGACTGTATTGCCCTACTCTTGTGTCCCATTGAGTCCTGCTCCTAATCAGCTACATATCATTCCTGTGTACCCCCACACCACAGGTAAACGTTAATTGGCCTTTAGACTAGACACCTATCTCCCCATCCCTCTGACCTCTCACTAGCCTAGCTTTCTTCTTTACCCACCTATCTTTCACTATATCTCTCTCTCACTTGCCTAGCTTTCTTCCTTAACCTCCTATCTTCCACTGTATCTCTCTCTTCCCTCCTACCTCCATCTCCTTCTCCAACCTGTCCTCGCACTTACCTCCTCTCTCACCTAGACTATATCCTACCTCCATCTCCTTCGCCAACCTATCCTCTCACTTACCTCCTCTCTCACCTAGACTATAGCTTTACCACTTTAGTCCTGTTGCCCCCTGCCCTGCCTGAGTTCCCCTTACCTTCCTCCATAGTCTAGCTCGAGATATCCTATGCTCTTTCCCTCCTCATAGATTTAGGAACAGTGTCTCTCTCTGAGTAAAATAAATAGTATAAAGTTAGGAGTAAAGTAGCTTTTCCATTAGAGTAAATTGTTGCCAGCAAACTCTGTTATATAGTGCTCTATTAGCTGATTGTTTTCCAGAATTGCTGCTGCTCCTCTAGGACAGTGCTATCCTGCTCTGTTCACTTTGCTCACTTTGCTCCCCTACCCTACCCCCATTCCCACTCACCCCTATTACAATTGCAGTTATAGCAGCTAACCATTCCCTCCCCAGCACCACACCCAATCAATTTGACATATCATTACTCCCCCACTCAAACTTAACACACCACACCATTGACACCAACTGCCTTAATTGCTTATCTAACACCCAGTTAACAGCCCCTTCTTACACTCACCACTACCTTCCCACTACTAAAAGTAACACAAAACTAGACATCTCAAATTAATAACATGACTTTCCTAGACATAAAGGTAGCTTTCTTCACATTAACTATGTTTGTTCTTCTCCTACTATCCAGCCTTACATCCTACCACACCCAACTTCAGCACACCTATCTAACTCACTGCCAAACATAAACCATAGCTAGTACACCACAACTGAAACAGTTCCCCATATGCCCATCCAACCTTACCCAAACCCACCAATTCTCCTACAACAATAATAAACCAACAAACAAAATCAACCCCCACGTATCCCAGAAACAAAATAAAATAATGCAAAAACTTCTCAAACTTTACTTATATCTAACTCAGAAACTCACTTGTTGTTGAGATATACACCCCAACCCAGGACCAAATTCTTCACTCCATACAGACCTTAACCAACCAAACCCTCTATATAGCAGGACAACCTCCTCCCTTTTTCTCTTAAACATTAATGTAAGAAGCATACTGAACAAAGTTCAAGACCTCCATGCCCTACTGGCTCTATATAAACCATATTTAGCCATTCTAACAGAAACCTGGCTTAGACCAGAACATCATGATAATGAAATTACACCCCCGGCTAGAATATTATATGTAAAGATAGGCAAAGAAAGAACGGAGGAGGTGTAGCCATTCTGTGTCAAAATAATCTCACACTGGAACAGTTTAACTACAGCTCTCAAGACATTAATGAAATAGAACTCATTCTTGCTAAATTAAAACTAAACGCTAGTAAACACATAGTAATAGCAGGTGCCTACATCCCACCAGGTAACAACATTGACACTTTGGAGAACCTGCTGCACTGGTTGTCTACTACCCATCCACATGAGACCATACTCTTAGGAGATTTTAACACTGAGTGGTCTGACTGTGCCAACTACAACCCCTCTACCCATATTAATCTTCATGGGTTTATCCAAATCATACACACCCTCACAAGAGTTGATAAAAAAACAAACGACAATCCATCCTAGATTGGATACTTCTATCTGATCACACCTTAACTCACCAATTAGGCTGCCTTCCTGACAGCTTAAGCGGTCACCAGCCAACCTATCTTGTTAGGAATAAATCCCAACAATGTCACCAACCCATCCTTAGAATAGTTCACAACAAAAAGAACTTCAAAGCCAAGGACCTAAACAATGAACTAAAACACTGTCACTGGTCTCCCCTAAAACACCTACCCCTAGACGAAGAAGTGGATTACTTTAACTCAACCTTTCTCAAAATCCTAAACCATCATGCACCATCCAGAACCATCAGAGGCAAGACTAACTATGCCCCTTGGCTGACAAAAGAAACTAAAACCATAATGAAGGTCAGAGATAGAGCCTAGACCCAGTATCATAGACTGAAAACCACTACCACAAAACAAAATTACCTAGCTCTCCGGAACAAGGCCAAAAAATTATAAAACTTGATAAAACTAATTATTACAAAACCTTACAGGAAAAACATGCCCACTGCCCTCAAAAATTCTAGGCCTTGATAAATAAATTACTTCACTTAGGCAAAACCAGAACTCCTACACCCATAGTACAAACCAGTAATGAGGACATCCCCACCCAATTCAACAGATTCTTTACAGAAACTGTCCTAACCCTATCTAATACCCTAAATAGTACCACCAACCCCACACCTTCTCCTACCCCTTCTATCCTTATTACACAACAAACCCCCTCTAATTTTTCCTTCTCTCCAGCACCCACAAAACTTATTACTAAACTCCTCAATAAACTAAAACCCACCACACTGGCAGCTGACAAACTTCCTGTTGACTTCCTTCAACTCTCAGCAGAAACCATATTTTACCCCATATCTATCCTCATAAATAGATCCATATCTGAATGCAAATTACCCAACCTGTGGAAAATATCCCATATTATCCCACTCCACAAAGGTGGCAACTCCCTTGAGCTCACCAACTACTGCCCAATTGCAATCTTATCATCATTATCAAAAATACTAGAAAGAGTAGTACATACACAACTAATGCAATACCTCCTACAAAATAACCTTATATCATCATCTCAACATGGGCTTCGACCCTCCCATAGTACCACAACAGCTCTACTCTCATACACCAACATAGTCAACACCCATGGAAACAACGGGCAATTTGTATCCTCTCTGTTCTTAGACTTGTCAAAGGCATTTGATATGGTCAACCACAGCATGTTGCTCAAAACTCTATCTACCCTTAACTTAACCTCCCCCACTATATCTTGGTTAAACAGTTACTTATCACGCTGACAACAAGCAGTTCTGTGGCAGGACCAACTATCTTCCCTTCTACCAGTATCTATACGAGTCCCTCAAGGTTCCATTCTTCGTCCTTTACTATTCTCCATATTTACAAATCAAATAGCTGCATCCTCTCTGTCTGCCTCTATAGTGCAATATGCTGATGACACTACTATCATATGTGCCGCCCCAACCTTAAACAAACTACAAACAATAACACAACACAACTTTACACTTGCTGAAGCATGGTTTTCTAGCATTAATCTTATACTCAATCCCAAAAAAACAAACTTAATTCTCTTCTCTCCTGGTAGATCTTCTGCACTAAAGAATGATTTCAGCATAAACTCTAAAGATAATATCGTGATCACCCCAACATCACACACTAAACTCCTAGGAGTAGTAATCAATAACAATCTTAGATTTGACATACACATAGCCCAAACAATCAAAAACGTACACAAAAAGCTTGGTCTCTTGTATATAAACAGAAAATTCATGACCAGCTATACCATAGCCACTATTTCTAGAACTTACCTACTATCCACCCTACTGTATGTCTCCCCATTTCTGACTAATCTTCGCCACAGTGAGCTAAACAAAATGGCAGCTTGCTATAACAAGATTGCCAGGTTTGCTACAGGTGCTTCTAATAGGGACCATCACTGTCATTCCCTCAAACAGCTCAAATGGCTTGAGTTGCCCCATCTACTTCTTACTACACAGCTCTCCACAGCCCACAAACTGTTCTACCTCCCTGACAAAAACCCCATACTATGAAATCTAATACAACTCTAAACCACCACCCGAGTCTTAAGATCAACAGACCAAAATCTCATAAAAGTCATCAAACATAAGAATGAAGCTGGTAAAAGTCTCTTTGCATGTACAATAGCAAAAACCTGGAATTCACTTCCTAATCACATTACTTCTACAAGTTCTGCTCCACAATTTAAGAAAGTACTCAAAACCCACTATTTTAGCAACTGGCTGTGCCCATGTGACTCCCCAGGCTAATCCACTACATTGCAGGGATGTAAGGATTCTACCAAGGATGACCCAGTACTGCCTAATGTCTAGAATTCTTATTCTTTCCTAAAAATGCTTACTCCAATGGTATTGTCTTATATGTCTGTAATTAAATACTAAATAATTTCATACATGCTATTTTTTTTGCCTTATGAACACAGCTATGTACTTTACATAAGTCTGTGAAGCAATTTTAGATATTATGTTTATATTGTGTGCATTATGAATACAGTGCTCTATCTTGTAAATTTATCTGTTTAGCAATTGTTTAAGTGGAGCTTTTCTCCCCGGGCCTCTGCTGAAAATGGACCTGTGTCCAGTCAGGCTTTCCTGGTCATCAAATGTAAAATAATAAAAAAAATCAACTGTTAATAAACTGTTCTCTAGATGTGCATTTAGCTGAACAGGTATTCTAATCCAGCAATAGTTAACAATTGTGTGTGTGTGTGTGTGTGTGTGTGTGTGTGTGTGTGTGTGTGTGTGTGTGTGTGTGTGTGTGTGTGTGTGTGTGTGTGTGTGTGCACATGTGTTTTATGGTGTATATACTTCCACTAAGGAGATACATTTACTCAGGGAGAAGGGTTCTCAATAATTTTAAGCCAAACATCAGCTTTCCAACACACTGATGATATTACCCCTTTAAATACTTTTCTTTTCAAAGTACGACTTTTCCTATAGTGTTGACAGTTGATACAGTGTTCTCAAGATTGGGGACTTAGGCATGTGTTCAAATCCAGTAATGATTAACTAGTGACTATGTGGTTGCAGTGTAAGGCTGGACTACTTTATCAAACAGATCTGATGGGCACATTTCCACTCAGGAGATACATTTACACAGGGAGAATGGTCCCCCAACAATTTCAATACATTTTAGATCATACATACACTTTGCAATGCAATGATGATATCTTTTCAATTGTGTTCTGTCTCATACTTATAACAACACTTCTGCTGAAGTGTGAGTGGCTAATACATAGTTCTATAGAGTGCATTCTTAGGTGTTCAAATCCAGCAATGATTTACTAGTATGAGTGTGTGTGCCTGTAGTGCTAGGTAGGGCTGGTGTATCCAACAGATCTAATGTGTACACCTCCACTCAGAGGAAACATTTCCACAGGGAGAGGGCTCCCACAATTCTTTCACTAAATTTTAAGTCTAATATCTGTCTTGTAACACAGTGATGATGTCATAACTTAAAAATGTGTTCTGTCTCACACTCATGGCAAGACTTCACCTGTAGTGTAACCGGTTCATACACAGTTCTTTAGAGTATGTATATAGATAGGCAGATTTTCAAATATGGCAGTGTAAAAGTATTAGATGTATGCATTCACAACAACAGTGATAGACAGGACTGGCTTATCCAACAGATTGTGATATGGCTGACTCACACTTGTGTGAACACGGACATGCCTAAAGGATTGTAATCTCTCAAACACATTTTAAGTGAGTCATGGCTTCAAACACACCACTGAAGTAATTCCTTCAAGTGTCTGCTTTCCAAGCCCTCTACTTATGATTTCTGCTGTGGCATCAGTAGTAAGCAGTTCTCTAGAGTGTGGACCTAGATAGGCATGGATTTAAATCTGGTAACGTAAGTTTGTAAGACAATAGTGACTGACAGAACTGCTTACCCAGCAGATGGTGATGTGAAGCACTCACATTTATGTGAACACTAAAGTGGTTTATGAACCCAGGAATACATTTTAACAGAGCCATAACCATTGCAACAGTTTGCTGATGTAACCCCTTTAAGTATTTGCCCCATGACATTTCAGATACAATTCTTTCTTTGGCATCAATGATTGATATACAGCTCTATAAACTATGAACTCTGGCTGGTGTTCAAGACTGGCAAGATGCAACTATTGAGTGTGTAAAAGAATAGTGACAGGTGGGACTGGTTTCTCAAAATTAATTGATGTTTATAATTTTACTTAATTTAAACATTTTCAACTGAGAAGACAAAGGCCAACTTTTGTAATCCCTTTAATGGAAGTCATATGCATGCAAACACACTGCTAGGTTATCCATTCAAATTTGTGTCTTCTGATAGGGGTGATATGAAATCTGGTGTGGTGACATCAGTAAGGGCTCAGATCAAATGGAACCTGATGTACATTACCTATGTTCAAATCCAGTGTTATATGCCTTTTATTATTGTTCACAATACAGTGATTACAGATAAGAATGAGTTATTCTACACATTTTGATGAGTTTCATGCTACATATTGTCACAAAGTGTCATAGGACCCATGTTATGATATTTTGTTATGGTTTTGTGATGGATAGGTGAGATTCATCCAGTAACTGCAGTACTTCCTTATAAGCATGCCCATGATGTATTCCATTGTGTGTCTGAAAGCACAAAGCACAATAAGTAAGCAATGTTGTGGAATAGTTATAATTTGCTGTTCTTTAGGGAAAAAAATGCTGAGAATTTGTCTCCAACAGCATGGCTGTGCTGACGGTTGCTCAGTTGAGGTAGTGGCTGTTGCACAGCAGATGCCAACATTCTTAGATGATGGTGTACACCTGTTGAATGTAACCTCTAGCAGTGTCTGCAGTTTACACAGTACCTGATGGTAAGGTTGCAACTGTCTGTGAGGTATATTAAGTGCTATGATTCAGGTATTATATTATATACCATGATACTCCATTCAGGAAACTTTTTTATTTGCAACTTGATATTAAACTGTCTTCAGAGGTGTACCTTGTCATACTGTTTTAACTGGGTGTGTGTGGCAGCAGCAACAGCAGCCGCAGCAGGCATTACAAGTGTAATCTAATGTTTACAAAGGCACCACTGGTTTACAATCCAGTCACATATAATAAAGTGAAACTTTGCTTGCAGCAGTTGTCATTGCACAATGTTGACATCAGGCACACTTGTGTTTTGATTACTTTTCTTAAGAGATAACTCCCACGAGTGTTCTTCCTTTCACGCATGCCTAATTATGCCCACAGGCATATACTGACATATATGCACACACAGTAGCTGACACTGGAGTGCCACCACATGGCTTGTGTCTTCAAGGAATGCCATCTTAGCATATTTTTCATGACAGATCCCACATCTCCCATATACTTACATGTCATCAGTTATATTTGTAAATCTGTACCCAAGTATTTCAGCAAAATCTTCTATTCATTTCTTGTTCAATGTTGCATTCTGTTTCTGTGTCAGATCCTTGGGGATTACACTACTTTATTGATTTTCATTGTATTAACTATCTCAGTTCTTGCCCTTTCCTACATGCTTATTGCTGCTGTAATTGTTATCGTTCCATTATCTGTACTTGAGTAGATAGTATGACCAGACATTCCTTAATTTTCTCAGTTTGTCCACAATTTATGTATATATGTCTTTTCCCATTACTTCTGCATTGGTACTTTGGTACATATAAGATAGGGACATTTGTAAACTTATGTTCCCTGCATGTCTGTTCAAACAATACATTTTTTTCCTTCTGAACATTTACTTCCTGTATTTTATTTCCCACTGTACATGGCAACGCCAGTGAAGTTGTAATATGTCCACTACTTCACTCACTGCAACTTACATATGTATCAAAATGCTTTGCCCACTTCCATTGTCAGGCTTTCCCTGACTTTTCTGTAGTTCAAGTTACCCTATCTGTTGTTGTGTCATGCATGCACACTCATTTAGTGAATTCAGGAGTGTGTACATTTCCTTATTTACACTGTGTATACAAACCCTAACTTACCTCAATGCAGTCATGAGCATGTGTGGTGGGCTCAAGCATAGACTGTTCGATATGTGAAGTAGTATGCCATCTTGCACATTTGATTAGCAATGCTTTTTTGTCAAGCATAGTCGGCCAATCATGCTCACTCTACTGTAATGTGTATGGGACTTTAATAAATCTCAGGGATAGTATTCCTTCTTTTACATGTAATTTTTTTTTTCATTTTAAACCTACTTCATTCCTTCCTTATATCGCTGGAGTTCTGCCTTTTGTTGTAAATAATTTGTTACTGCACTTCAGCTCAAAACCAGTTAGTTTTACATTAAGAGAGTTTTATTCTGCACTCTGGTGGAATCAGAGGGCTAATTCAATCCTTCCAAGTTGGAAATTGCTGATGGAAGGCTTATTGCATGTTTATCTGATTGGCCTGAGGGCTTAACTTTGTAAAAGTCTTTCGTTCTGCTCGTATAAAAGCCTGAAGTTTGTGCATCACACAAATGCAGTTACCTGTGTCTTGTATATGAGCAAACACCTCCAGTTTACAATCCTCTATAGGAAATGCTCTTCATAGTTTCATTCATAGCTGCTCTAAGAGCTGCCAGTTTGTACAGAGTGCAGCACCATTGCAGGGAATCTTATAGTATACTACTAAACACTGTCACTTAGACCTTTAAGTGACGTTTCCCTATTCCTTCTCATCTACCAAGGATCTGGTATAATGGATTGAGATTTCCATGTCATCTCTGTTTATGGACTGGTGGATATGATCATCCTCAGGCAGTGTAGTAACTGCCTCATGTTCACTAAAAAACATTTAATTTTAGAACAGACAATATGGTGTGTGAAAGGTGTAGATGTACAATGTCATTGAAGGCAAAGCTCTCACATGCACACACAAAAAGTGCAAACTAGGTTGTCAGTGGTTACACCAAAAACATTCACTACCAACACTAAGGAAAAACACATTGACCCATGTATGCAGAGGTACTCACATGTTGTTGTTGTTGTGTCTTTCGGCTTTTCCTGGTTAGGGGTCGCCACAGCGGAACTCCAGTCCACTAATGATTGGCAGTAGATTTTTACGTGCCGAGTTGCCGGCCCTGATGCACAACCTTCAATGAAGGTACGCCCATTCATGCATGTCTCCACACAGAAGACGCTCTAGCTGAGAATCAAACAGGACAACATCTTACTGTGAGGTGACAACGCTACCGCAGCACCACCACCGCCAACCCAAACCTCCTACACCTCCTAAAAGCATCTCTCAGTGGCCCAGCACAACTCCGAAAATCATAGTAGCCCAGCTTCCAAGCCCAGAAGGCAACACTCCGCACAGCCAAACATTCTAGTTATTGGGAATTCCATTTTAAGACACACTGATTCCCCCCTTATCAGGCCAAAAAAGGAGAAGATTTGCTCCATGTCCACCTACCCATAGGTGTGACCACTTATGATACCCTTGCTAGCTACAGATCTCAGTCTGGAAAACCACACTTCCTACCTAAACATACTGGAAAATCTTAACATTCAGCATAACACCATGCTTATGGGTGACTTCAAATACCCCACCACAAACTGGGAGACTCATTCGACCCATAATTCACTTGCTCAGAGGTTTTTGGACTTTCTCAATGAAAACACCCTGGAGCAATTAGTTCACTCCCCAACTAGATGTGCAAATATCCTAGACCTAGTACTTATGAGTGTGAAGACTTCCAGCCGAGCTAGTTAGAATTTTGTAAATAATCCTATGTCATTTGTAAATATTAATATGATCCACAGGCTTGCCTTACAAATGTAAGAGAACTGTATGTTATGATTAAACTATGTGTTACGTGCTGAGCTTCAAAAATGTAACCACAGTGTACTCTGCTGGAGAAGAGGAAAAATATATATGGACTGTATGCCAGTGAAAAATTTATGTTTTCATAGCAGAAGTTGGGGCGTACAGAGTAAACTTGCAAATTCTGAGAAAATAAGTAAAGCGTTTTAAGAGTGTATTTACCAGAATTAGAAGACAGAATGTCTGCAGCTGGAATTTTTTTCTATTTCTTGAGACAGAGATAATTATAAGTTTCAAGGGTAAAAGTATTTCACAGTTTTATGATAACCAGTTCCAGGCAAGCTTCTAAGAGATGTGTCAGCTTCTAAGAGATAGGTATTTTTGACAGAGAACTGTTAACTTCTGTTGGTTCCTGTTAGCCTGGGAACTAAGGCAAAGGTGACTAGAATGATGTAATCTGAGATGAGCCAGCAGTAATGTGTATTATCAATTTAAGAACCATGTCCGAGAGAAAATCAGTGCATTTTGTATTTTGTTCTAGACCTTTAAACATCTCTTCAACACTTCTCATCTATTTTTGCCTGGCTCTGTAAGTAATACTTAGATCTAAGTATCTCTCTTAGAGATAGATAGATAAATAGTAAGATTAGTCTAGCTGTTTTCTATATTTATGTGAGACTGTCCAACAATGCTGTTTTAAAATATTTCCTGTGATTCTGAACTCTATTGTCACCGTGTTGAGTAAATGAGCATTGCTTGCGCTTTTATTATTTATTATTAAATATATTTAAACCTTTTAATTGTGGCTGGTTTTGTTTAGAGATATTTAAGCTCTTATGGTACTTGCATATGTATTTGGTAATACTGTGTAGACCACGCCTAAATAGCCTGGCCCTAGTCATACTTACCATTTGGATAATAGTAACATTACACAGTAAAATTGGTCACACTTTGGAAAGGGCCTTATAAGTAGCTGATAAGGGTGGTTGGTGGCAGTGATTTTCTACCTTTTAGTCTAAGTAGAAGGGGGCATAGCAAGTGAACCTGTCCCAGCCTTCCCCAGGAGTGTCTGTGTGTTTTGATATAAATCAAATCTCAAAGTGAATATGTGTGTCTGTCAGCTACTTGGGCAAGGATACGAAGCACTGGTTGGACAGAGAGGGTGATGGAAGTTTTGGCTTGAACACTCAGCTGAGATCTTAACCCTATAGCTATGCCACTGGGGAGTCTTATTGGGGATCTGGAGAGAGAAGGAAAAACCAGCCCCAGACTGACTGTGATCTCTGTGTGCTCTTAAGGGAAATTGTACTTTACTTTGTGTGTACTATTCATCCTCCCAATGTGCATGCCCCTCACTGGTCTTAGTTGTGATGACTGAGGCTCCTTGATTACTGGGCCAGTGCAGGGGCTTGTCATATTAATTGTTTGGCAGTTGTGGGATATCCACATCAAATATTAATTGCTTGATAGTGGTGAGATAGCCACATCACATATTAATCAGCTTGTAGTGGTGTGGATATTGAATTCCTGAAGCTTGTGTGCAGTGATCACTGAAGGTGATTTTGTACTCTAAATCAGCCATGCAGTGAACATTTAGAGTTCATATCACAATTGCTTTATTTCTTTTGTTAGCTTAGTTAGTCAGGGAGAACAGGCAAGCATGTCAGCAGAGGAGTATGGCAAGCTGCCAAGGAGCCAGTTGGCTGAGATGTGTCAGGCTAAAAGACTGGTGCATGCCAATCTGACTAAGGAAGACATGATTTCAGCTTTAGTCACGGCTGCATCAGAGAATGGCAACCAGGAGGATAATCTGACTGGCAGTGGGGATGCACAACTCTCAGAAAATGGACAGCTCAACCTTTCCACAGAGTACTTGAAAATCTGTCTGGAGTTAAAGAGACTTGAGTTGTAGGCCAAGCATTTGGAAATGGAAGCAGCAGAATGACTGAGACATCTGGAAGCTGAGGAGAAGGAGAGACAGAGGCAACAGGAAAAGGAGATGCTGACTCTTCACCAGAGTCATAGAGGTAATGGGGAAGGGAGTAACCAAACCCCAGAAGCAACAAAGGTCAGTAAATTTCTTCTGCAATTTACAGAGGGGGATAATTTTGATAGTTTCATTCATATGTTTGAGAGGGTATGTAAACAGTATAATGTTGACCAAGGGCTCTGGGTATGGTTCCTGACCCCCTTACTCCATGGTAAAGCTGTAAGTGTTCTGCCCAAACTGTCTGGACTTTTTAAATTATAATGCTGTAAAGAATTGTTTGTTAGAATTATTTAAGTTAAAACTTGAAGCTTATAGAAAAAGTTTTGTGAGCATAGACGCAAGGAAGATGAAAGTGTGTGTGTGAATATGTTGCTGAACTAAGCCCTTATTTTCATAGATGGGTGAGTGGATGTCAGGTCACCACTTCTGAAGGGCTAGCAGACCTTTTGGTGAGGGAACAAGCCCTTACCACTTTGCCTGAGGACATGAGGATCTGGTTAGCTGATAGACAATGTGCTACTGTAGATGAGTTTGGAAAGAAGGGAGACCTATACCTAGCAAGCAGGGCATCCCTGAACAGGAAGGGGACACCCAGTGCTGCTCAGGGTCTGAGGGAACCCATGGTGGGCAGCCCAGACTGCCACAACAGAATCTGCCAGGAGCAGGGGAAGCCATTAGTCCAGGTACACATCCAGGATCTAGGGTTAAATGTTTTAAATGCAACCAGTGGGGCAATGCAGCATATAGAGCTCCACGGAGGCAAAGTGGGGAACAAAAGGTGGGAGAGCCAGTAAGTGAGGAGGACAAAATGCCAACAGTAGGTTGTCTTGAGACAAGAAGGGTACCAAACTACCACCCTGCAGATGTCCTGATAGGGAAGGATTTTGATAATGCAGTACCGTGTATTCATGCAGTTACACGCAGTCAGGCTTAGAGACAAGCACATGGGTCTAGTAGCCTGGAGGAGACCCAGAGAGACCACAAACTTGCAGCCAGGACTGGTGAGTGGTTATTTCAGGGAGGGAGCTACACTGTAGCAGTGAGACTGAAGGTGAGCCACAGCTGCTTGTGGGTACTGATGTTCCCTTGGACAGAGTGACTGCAAGGGCAGAGGTGAGTAGCAGTACCCAGGCTAACAGTGAGGTACCATTGACAGAAGATATCAGACTCCCTGTGCAACTGAGAGCTGGGAAGGCTTACAAAGAGAAAGTTGAGACAGGCTCAGCTCTCACATCCTACATTACAAGGCCTGGGGGAGGTAGCTAGTGAGGCACCTGATTATCAAGGGAAAGGGGAGTCTGTATACTGGGACAAAGGGCTGCTCTATAGAGAGTGGACCCCTGAAGGAGGGCTAGAAGGTGAGAGAATACAACAGTTGGTAGTGCTGAGAGCCTACCACCTGGCACTTCTAGCCATAGCCCATGATATTCCCTTTGCAAGTCATATGGGCATAAAATGTGCAAAGAGGCATATTATGCAGAACTTTTGTTGGCCTGGGATTTCCAGAGATGTAACAGGGTACTGCAGGACATGTGAGCAGTGCCAAAAAGTAGGCAAGGCAGGAGACAAGGTGAAAGCTCCTTTGATGCCTTTGCCTGTGATTCAGGAGCCATTTCAGAGGGTAGCTATGAATATTGTGGAGCCTCTGAGTACCCCACGTTCCACAGGGAAAAAGTATATCCTAGTGGTAGTAGATTATGCTATGAGACACCCTGAGGCAGTGGCTCTGTCCTCCACTGAGGCAAAAAATGTAGCAAATGCTTTGTTAGAGATTTTCAGCAGGGTAAGTTTCCCAAGAAGAATACTGACTGACAGACCTGCTGGCTTGTTTGTGGAAGTACTGTGGAGTGAAGCACCTAAAATCCAACCCCTACCATCCCCAGACTAATTGTTGAGAGGTAAAACTCTACATTCAAGATGATGCTACAGGCATTTGTTGACCAGTTTAAGAGGGACTGGGACAAATATTTGCCCCATCTGTTGTTTGCTTACTGAGGGGTTCCCTAGGAATCCACAGGTTTTTCACACTTTGAGCTGCTGTATGGGCATAGGATGAGGGGGCCTCTAGACTTAATTCGAGATGAGTGGGAGGGTGATTGTGAATCCCACAAGGAGTATATTGTGGCATATGTCCTAAACATCAGCACAAGTCTCAGGGAACTCATAGGCCTGGCCCAGGAGAAACTGTCAGAAGCCCAACAGCAGAAAAGATATGGTATGACAAGAATGCTCAAGCTAGAGATTATGCTGTAGGGAAGCAGGTAATGGTTCTTGTTCCTGTCAGACACAACAAGCTGCAGGCAGCTTGGGAGGGACCCTACAAGGTGGTAAGGAAGGTTAGTGATGTTAATTATATGGTAGAACTGCTAGGCAGGAGGCAGATGCACAATTGTACCATGTTAACATGATGAAACCTTACCATGATAGGGAGGCCCTTGTGCTAAGTGTTGACAGTGGATGGCAGGATGAGTCTGAGGGGAATCTGATAACTGATCTCCTCAGTGAGGCTTGGACTGACACCTCAGTGGAAGGGGTAGGAATGTCCCAGCAGCTATCTCCTACCCAGGATTGAGAAATCCGAGCAGTGTTACAGGAGTTTGGAGATAGGTTCACTGGGAAACCAGGGTGCACCCACCTGGTGCAGCACCATTTAGATATAGGACCCCAAGGGCCTATTAGGCAGGCCCCTTATAGGGTTCCTGAGAGAGTCAAACAGACTCTGAAGGAGGAGATATAGAAAATGTTGAACTAGGGGTATTTCAGGAGTCCAGCAGTCTCTGGGCCTTCCCAGTGGTGCTGGTGCCAAAGAAGATGGCAGCACCAGGTACTGGGTGGACTACAGGAAATGAAATAGTCACACAGAGTCAGATGCTTACCCTATGCCTAGGACAGATGAAGCCTTAGAGCAGCTTATTGGAGCTAAGTATCTTACAACCATTGATCTTACCAAGGATTACTGGCAGGTGCCCTTGACTCCCAGTGCTAGAGAGAGGTCAGCCTTTGTGACTCCTTTTGGCTTGTATGAGTTCACAAAGATGCCTTTTAGGATGAAAAATGGTCCAGTGACTTTCCAGAGGCTGGTAGATCGCATCCTAGCAGGAGCAGGAGAGTTTACCCTTGCTTACCTAGATGGTATTGCCATCTACAGCCATTCCTGGCAAGAGCACCTTCAGCATGTCAGGGAGGTGCTGGGCAGACTACAAAGGGCAGGGTTGATCATTAAGCCCAACAGATGTCAGGTGGGTATGGCAGAGGTTTCCTACCTAGGACATAGAGTGGGGAGTGGTAAGATGAGGCCAGAGCCTGCCAAAGTGGAGGCCATTCAGGCATGGCCTGCACCTGTTACCAAAAAGCATGTGAGGGCATTTTTAGGGACAGCAGGGTACTACAGAAAGTTTGTCCCCAGTTATAGTACCATAGCTGCTCCCATTACAGATCTGACAAGAAAAAACAGGCCAGATAAGGTAACATGGACCCCAGCATGTCAGCAGACATTTCAGAAGCTTAAAGAAGCTTTGGGAGGATCCCCAGTGTTAGCCAGTCCAGATTACAGCAAAGAATTTGTTGTGCAGGTGGATGCTTCAAACAATGGGGTGGGGGCTGCACTTACCCAGATTTCTTCAGAAGGAGAAGAGCACCCAGTGGTTTATCTCAGTTGTAGGCTCCAACCAAGGAAGGAATGCTATGCAGCTGTAGAAAAGGAATGTCTTGCCATAGTGTGGGAACTGCAGAAACTTCAGCTTTATCTGTATGGAAGAAAATTCACTGTAGTTACAGATCACAGGTACCCTAACATGGTTACATTGAGCCAGCCAGCAAAATGCCAAGTTTCTAAGTTGGAGCCTTGGATTGCAAAGATATGATATGACAGTGCAGCACCGCAGTGGGGTTAGCAATGCCAACACAGATGGGATCTCAAGACTTGGAATGGAGTAGGGTATTCCTAGATAGACACAACCCTCTCAACCAACATTTCTCAAGGGTCATTTTGAAAACTAGCTTGAGTTCTTTGAAGGCGGGGGTGAATTGTGAAGCCTGCCAGCCCAGCTAGTTAGAATTTTGTAAATAATCCTATGTCATTTGTAAATATTAATATGATCCACAGGCTTGCCTTACAAATGGAAGAGAACTATATGTTATGATTAAACTATATGCTACGTGCTGAGCTTCAAAAATTTAATCACAGTGCACTCTGCTGGAGAAGAGCAAAAGTGTATGGACTGTATGCCTGTGCAAATGTATGTTTTCATAGCAGACCTTGGGGCACACAGAGTTAACTTGTAAACCAGAACTAGAAGACAGAATGTCTTCAGCTGGAAATTCTTTCTATTGTTTGAGACAGAGATAATTATAGGTTTCAAGGGAAAAACTATTTACAGTTTTATGATTCCCAGTTCTAGACAACCTTCTAAGAGATAAGTGTCAGCGTCTAAGAGATAAGTATTTTTGACAGAGAACTGTTAAATTATGTCGGTTCCTGTTAGCCTGGGAATGAAGGCAGAGGTGACAAGAATGACCCAGCAGTAATGTGTATTATCAATTTAAGAACTATCTCAGAGAAAAAGTCAGTGCATTTTGTATTTTGTTCTGGACCTGTAAACATCTCTTCAGCACTTCTCATCTATATTTGCCTGGCTCCGTAAGTAAGATTTAGATCTTAGTTTCTCTCTTAGAGCTAGATAGATAAATAGTAAGATTACTCTAGCTGTTTTCTATATTTATGTGAGGCTGTCCTACAATGTTGTTTTAATATATTTCCTGTGATTCTGAATTCTATTGTCACTGTGTTGAGTAAATGAGCATTGTCTTGTGCTTTTTATTATTTTATTATTAAATATACTTAAACCTTTTAATTGTGGCTGGTTTTGTTTAGAGATATTTATGCTAATAGGGTACTTACATATGTATTTGGCAATACTGTATAGGCCACTCCTAAATAGCCTTGGTCCTGGTCATACTTACCATTTGGGTAATAATAACATTACACAGTAGAATTGTTCACCCTTTGGGAAGGGCAATTTAGTAGCTGATAATGGTGGTTGGTGGCAGTGATTTTTACCTTTTAGTCTGGGCAGAAGGGGGCATAGCTAGTGAACCTGTGCCAACCTTCTCCAGGAGTGTCTGTGTGTTTGTATATAAATCAAATCTCAAAGTGAGTGTGTGTGTTTGTCAGCTACTTGGGCAAGGACACAAAGCACTGGTTGGACAGAGAGGGTACTGGATGTTTTGGCTTGACCACTCAGCTGAGATCTTAAATCTATAGCTGTGCCAGTGGGGAGTTTTATTGGGGATCTCAAGAGAGAGGGAGAAACCAGCCCCAAACTGAATGTGATCTCTGTGTGCTCTTAAGGGAAATTGTACTTTACTGTGTGTGTACTGTTCATCCTCCCAATGTGCACGTCCCTCACTGGTGTTAGTGGTGAGGATTGAGGCTCCTTCATTACTGGGCCAGTCCCAGGGGTGTCACAGTGAGCAGGGGGGAATGCTGCTCCCTCCTGTGCATTAACTCCTTGGTAAGATCTGACCACAAAATGGCCTAAATTGACATAAAACTAACCCAGAACCCTCATCAAACTCCATATCTGTTAAAAACTTTGCTAAGGCCAATTACCTCAAACTAAGTGGCAGCTTATTAAACTTTAAAGCCCTTCCGAACCCAGATGACATTGAGGCCTACTCTGAGCTGTACACAAAAGCACTGTACAACCACATTCATAGCTGCATAGAGGAGGCAGTACCTGTCAGAGTCAAACTTATGGCAAAAATAAATCATCTTGGTTAATTGGTAGCATCAATAGGCTATTCAACAAAAGGAAAAAAATCCTCTCCAAAACCAAATAGGAACAAACAAAGCAGTGCAAAAAGGCAATCACCATTCTAAACAAGCAAATTAGAGAGCTGGTCAAATCCTTCAAAGCAAACTATAAGTAAAGATAGCCTCCCAGGTGAAAGATAACCATATATTTTTTAATTATGTTCATAACTTCAGGGGAAATGCTCAGTAATGTGTAGAGTTAATAATGAATGGCAACAATTACAACCAGCCTGAAACTATAGCAAACCTGATGGCTGACAAGTTCAGTTCAAACTTCTCCACTCATCACCTCATACCACACCCAAAGGAATACTTGTAGCCATCCCCCTACCAGTCATTATGTGGGAACAAGTCCTTACTATACTCACTAAAGCCAAAAACACAGCCTCCTTGGGTTCTGACAACATTTCAGGATGCTTCTTAAATACCTTAAAACAGAATGGATCAGGAATACTAAAACTCCCCTTTAATCACATCTCCGAACAAGCTTTGTCCGACAGTAATGGAGGACTGCAACGGTTGTCCTTCTACACAAGGGGGGGCAATCAACTGACACAGGGAACTACAGACCCAGAAGCTTAACCAGTCTTATCTGCAAAGCCATGAAGAGAATTATCATAGACGTGATCAATAATGACACAAGAAGTCTCCAAACACTGGACCAGACCCAATTTGGCTTTGTTAAATGAGGTCTTGTCTACTCAATCTGGTGGACTTCTTCGTGTAAGTCACCAGGGCCATGGATGAGAATAAAATGGTACATACTACTTATCTAAACCTGGCCAAAGACTTCAACACAGTTCCCCACTCGAGGCTCATCGGCAAACTTACTGAGTTAGGCATAAACCCCTACATCGTCAGATGGATAGCAAACTGGTTCACTGACTAGACATATGTTGTCTGGATAAGTTAATCCACTTCTGATAAGAAACCAGTTTGGTAGTCGTGTCCCACAAGGCTCAGTGTTGGGATCTCTACTGTTTGGTATATACTTCTCTGAAATGAAGGACAATGTTAGGGGCCTCTGCCTCACCAAGTTCACCAGTGACTGTAGGCTGGTAGCAGTCAGTGAATCCCCAAATGATGTTGACATCCTACAAACAAACCTAAAAATGACAAACAATTTGTGCCAAAACCATGGTCTGAGGCAAAATGCTAAAAAATGCATAATCATACCCTTGAGTAAATCAGATATCCCTGCAAATTACAATATTGAGAGCACTCCCCTAAAAGTAGACCCATTGGTGGGGGCACTAGGAACACAGATAGATAGTAATCTAAACTTTGATCACCAGATAGCTATGGTAGTCAAACTGGTAAAACACAAAATCCAGGAGGCTCCAAAACCAAGACAAATCCAAGGCAGGTCACGAGCAGCAACTGTTTTATTTGGTAAAACCACTTAAAAACAAAACCAAAAAATTTATATATATTAAGCGCTTTTGTTCCTTGTCGGAAACGTCATCAGAATCAATTGATTCTGATGAAGTTTCTGACAGGGACGAAAGCACTTAATATATATAAAATGTTTTTGTTTTGTTTTTAAGTGGTTTTACCAAATAAAACAGTTGTTGCTTGTGACCTTCTGCTTTGGATTTGTTTTGGTTTTGGAGCTATGGTAGTCAGGAAATTCTTCTGTGTGGCTCAATGTAAAGTAGAGGCAGGGGATCAAGTTCAAAGGAATTTATAGTGCCATTGTAGTTGGCTCTCATCAGGCCCATAATTGAGTACAGTGCTCCTGTCTGCATGTACCTAACCAGGCACTTACACCAACTGCAATGGACCCAGAGATTTCTTACTAAAAAATGCAAAACGTAAGACACATGTCTTATGCAGACTGACTATAGACTCTATCCCTTTACTTCATCTGATATTCTTTATTGAGAGGGAACTTATGCCTGACCTAGAAGGTATTCTTTGATCTAGCCTTGATGAAAATGTTACACATTCACAAGAAAAATTATATGAGGGTTACAAGTTATGATGCCTGAACCTTATTTGTGACTCTAACAGAACTTGCTGGAGAGACAGCTTCATATCTCCATGGCTACCTTGTCTGTGGAATAAATTTCCCATCTTCACAAAACAAAGCCTGTCTCTCACTCCCTTCAAAAATAATTTGGATAAATGGATGGGGAACCATGAATTCACTTCCAGGATACTGCCAGGTCCCCTATGGACAAAGTATTTAAAATTACTCAGGGCTCCAACACCCAAAGACCCACTACCCTGATACTACCCCATCCCATATTTGAGGATTTATGATATAATATTGTCATATCCTGGGTATTATTGACTAGGCTTGTAAAGGGTCTTGTGCCATTAGCCTAGTAATTACCTATGAACCTATTAAGTCACAAGTCGGTACAACATGCAGACAGCACTATATGAAATCTTGAGCTGATACCTTATATCCTTAGGAACACATTTGGGACATGACCTTCAGTAGTGCTACCATAAATTTATACTACCTACTCATTTGTAAGGTTTGTGTTTTCTCTTGTAGTATTCTTTTATTCACTTTATGTTACTGCTGTCTCCTGCAGACCTGCAGTCACTATCTCATACATACTCTATTATACAGTAGATGAGTCATACTCTTCAAATGATCTCAGCTTTCGTAGCACGTTTGTTGAATACTAGGAAAGCATGTTGATGTGATCTCTAATGCAGCATTTCTGTATTATGTAGTACA